>NC_134813.1:43625491-43642991 GCF_046742065.1 Oratosquilla oratoria | reverse complement strand
GGGAAGAAAAGGGGTAGGAGAGAGAGGACTAGAGTTGGTGGCCAAGAACTGTAGGACTGTAAAGTAATGGAAGAAATAATGAAGAATGAAAACATTCGTGTGTGTGTGTGTGTGTGTGTGTGTTGTGTGTGTTGTGTGTGTTGTGTGTGTGTGTCGTATGTGTGTCGTGTGTGTGTCATGTGTGTGTCGTGTGTGTTGTGTGTGTGTGTGTGTCGTGTGTGTGTGTGTCGTGTGTGTGTGTGTGTGTGTGTGTGTGTGTGTGTGTGTGTGTGTGTGTGTGTGTGTGTGTGTGTGTGTGTGTGTGTGTGTGTGTGTGCGCGTGCGTGCGTGTAAGAGAAGAAAGTGGGATGGACGGGGGTTGGGGGTGAGTACTATCCCTACCGTGATCCTGGGCAAAATAAGCCACGCCTCTTTTATTCCCTAGCCAATCACATTTACCCTGTCGTAGACGTTGCCCCTCGGTGGCCATAGGTCATAGGGAATCATATCGTCTCGGGCGGTTAACAACGACGAGAGCGAGTGCGTGGCGGCGGGGAAGTCTTATCTGAACCTCATTTCTTGGGATCAGCCCGTCCCGGACCGGCCTCGTAAACTCCAGCACAACCGTCTACTTTCTACTCACCTTCTACTCCCCACCTGCCAGCTCTCCCTGTCTCCCGCCCTCCTTCCATCAGATCTCTACTCGTGGTACCACCTTATCCGCCGCCTAACTCCACCTTCTCGCACTCTCACTCACTCAGGAGGAGTTAGTAGGAGTCCGTTTGGCCGTCTTGGGAGTGTCCCTCCGCGATAAAGTTCACTGACCTCTACTCATTCACCTGTGCTGACCTGAGGTCAAGTGAAGTGACCTTTCTCCAAGGTCATTAGAGATGATGTCATTTTCTCTTATGGGGTGGGGAGGTGAAAGAGGGGGAGAGGGGAGAGGTGAGGAGACGAGATACCTCTTCCTCCTCCTCCTCGAACTCCCGCTGGGGGGGGGGGGGCAAAGGCGGTGGCGCCCTTAGGGTTATATATATATATATATATATATATATCTATATATGTGTATATATATATATATATATATATATATTTATATGTGTGTGTGTGTGTGTGTGTGTGTGTGTGTATACACACACACACACACATATATATATATATATATATACTGTATACATACATACATACATATATATATACATATATATATATACATATATGTATATACATATATATATATGTATATATATACATATATATATATATATATATATATATATAAAAATATATATATGCATTGTGAGGGGGCTATGACTAAGGTGAAGAAAATATAGAAAATGAAATAAAGATTTTCTACAAATTTACTTATTTGCCTATTGACTGATTTATTCATAAACTGAAAATTGCCTGGTCTTTCTTTGATGCTACTGTCTTGATGCTAGCCCTCCTCCTCCTCCTCCTCCTCCTCCTCCTCCTCCTATGAGGTTAAGTCCACCCCCTCCCCACCCTGGGACAAGTTTAACCTCCTTCGCTGGGAATACTGGCCTCGGGTAAAATAAATAAATAAATGAATAGAAATTAAATTAATTAAATTTAATCAATAAATTGATAAATAAATCAATAAAAATAAAGTTAAAAAACAAATGAATAATGGGTTCAGCTTATGTTGTTAATTATGATGAAATGAGTTTTTCAGAGGCCAATAAACAAATAGATAAGAGTTAACCTGAACTAAATCAGTCAAAGGAAACGATGGTCAGCCCTGCGGGTCGGTGTGTGGAAGAGGAGGAGGAGGAGGAGGAGGAGGGCCAAAACGAAGTGTCAGACCCAAAGTGAAATGTGGAGGGTTGGTAGATCGTGCGCAGCATTGCCCAGCATTCTGCACCCTCTTTGACTCCGGGTAGGCTAAGTTAGGTTAGGTTAGGTTAGGTTAGGCAAGGTTAGGTGAAGTTAGATTAGGCTAAGTTAGGTTAGGCTAGGTTCGGTTAGGCCAGGCTAGGTTAGGTGAAGTTAGTTTAGGCTAAGTTAGGTAAAGTTAGATTAGGCTAAGTTAGGTAAAGTTAGATTAGGCTAAGTTAGGTTAAGTTAGGTTAGGCTAGGTTCGGCTAGGTTAGGCTAGGTTAGGTCAAGTTAGATTAGGCTAAGTTAGGTCAAGTTAGATTAGGCTAAGTTAGGTTAGGCTAGGTTCGGTTAGGCCAGGCTAGGTTAGGTGAAGTTAGTTTAGGCTAAGTTAGGCAAAGTTAGATTAGGCTAAGTTAGGTTGTTAGGTCAGGCTAGGTTCGGCTAGGTTAGGTTAGGTTAGGTCAAGTTAGATTAGTCTAAGTTAGGTCAAGTTAGATTAGGCTAAGTTAGGTTAAGTTAGATTAGGCTAGGTTAGGTTACATTAAATTCAGTTAGGTTTAGCTAGGTTCGGTTCGGCTAATTTAGGTTAGGTTAGGCTAAGTTATGTTAAATTAGACTAGGCTAGGTTAGGTTAAATTAGATTCGGTTAAACACCAGGAGTCCATAGGTCTTACATTTGAGAGTAGGCGTGGCCGACTGATTGCTGCCACTGCCCTGCGAAATGCCACAGTCCTCCACACCAACGTGTCAACCGGCTGTCACGGTCCCTCAGACCACCGAAAGACATGGAAATCACATAATCCGCATACCACACCCATGACAGCGTGATGGGTACGTCACGTGATACGTCCAAGTACTGTATAGTGAGGTACCCTGATGACTGTCACTTGGGGGTACTTGTTATGGCATGATTATGTGACACAAGTAGCATGTGGCCCATAACACATGTGTCACACCGCAAGGACACGTGACCATGCAAAGTCCCTTTTTTCGCCGTCTAGTACTCGACTCTAACACAAAGGAAATGTATGGTCGTGGTCCTATTATTGCATTAATAAAGAATGTACGTCACACGCGCTCCATACCACAGACACGAGTTATGGCACGGTGCCAAGGGCCGTGGCACGGTGACTCTGAGTGCCACGGAATGCGCCGTAACCAAAACGATGCTCGTAGAGGGCGCCACTTTTCAAGAGCACTCATTAGAGGGCCATAAAAGTGGACAACCGCGAGAGAAAACGTGATGAGGGTAGCCATCATCCCGTTTTCTGCGCGAGGCACCAATGAATTTATTTTTCAACCACGCATATAAAAGCTTTTACATCATTTCGTGTAAACAAGGCATAGCCCGTCCTGACAGCCAGACTAATTTATGGTCTCACAAATATCACCCGCTACTTGATCATCACACAGGCTTCTCTGAACGTCTATGGTCGTGTGAGCGTCCGTATCATAAGAATGAATTTGCAAGTTCTTGGGAATAGAGAAGAAAATTAAACCTGGAACCAATTTCCTCGCCTTGACAGGCGTGCACACGCGAGAACAAGATAAGTAAGGACAGGAAGAAGCTCAGAGAGGGAGAGAAGAAAATGGGAAGAGAATTGCAAAACAAGACAAAAGGACACAAGTCCTTGTGTTGATGTTTCCTTCTCCTTCGTCGTCTTCTTGTTTTTCTTCTTCTTCGTCTTCTTTCTTTTCCCTTTTATCCTGGGAGAGAAGGAAAATATTCACGTATTTGTTTATTTCCTCGTTTTCTATTTTCATCTCCAGCCTCGGCATGGAATGAAAGGTCTCACTGTCGGCTTTTTGTTTTGTCAATGCGGTCCTCTGCCATGACCCCACCACGACCCATCAAATCCCTGAGCCTGGGAGCTCGACTCCAGCGTGTTAGGGTTGATGACCTCTATCTCTCTCTCTCTCTCTCTCTCTCTCTCTCTCTCTCTCTCTCTCTCTCTCTCTCTCTCTCTCTCTCTCTCTCTCTCTCTCTCTCACTCTCTCTCTCTCTCTTTGACTAGTGGTCTTTTCACTTGACGTTAAAGACCTTCATTTGCATATGAAAGACTAAGATAAAATCGTTGTTCATTTGCAGAGAGGCCGACGCCGCTTAGGGTGACCTGATCGCCGGTGGCTACAATTTAAGAACATCATAGTCTTGAATTAAACCAGTTACCACTTTGTAAAGACAGCATTTGTCCTCGACAGATTGATGCTTATGTACTGAATCAAGAGCTCTGTTCCCGGCCCACGGGGGAGCAAGTGTCTCCCGACCAGTGACGAAAGTCCTCCATAGTGGCTTTGGTTCCTCACAACACAAACTGTATCTATTTTTTTATCTCTTCGCTTCGGAACGATAACGTGTCCGTCGCTTTCGTCTCTTCCTGCGGCCGACCACGTTCTTCTTCCGAAGTATGCGGTGCGACTCGGCGTGTTCACAAAGAAGAACCGCAAACCTTGAGGGAAGAGAGACAACCGATTGGTCGAAGGAACATTTCATTGTTCGACTGCTCCGCGTACAAGAAGACGACTTTCCCGCTCGTGAGGAGACTTGGCGAAGGCTCCCCCGAGGCCCAATTCCAACGGGGTTCCACGGCCAAGGTCACATTCTGTAATGGTCTTCTTCAGTTCTTGGAATTCCTTGGAGGCACTCGAGTGTAGGACGTGGAATGTCAGCCAAGTGCAAGGTGAAAGCCGCACATGCATTACACGCACGTCCACGTCCACGTGTACACACACACACACACACACACACACACACACACACACACACACACACACACACACACACACACACACACACACACACACACACACGCTGATTCTCATAAAGCTGGCACCCTCATTTTTTTCTACCTTCTGGAGACTCCGGCTTTTCTTTTTATATATACAAGCCCACCGGCTGCGCCGGCCCGGCTACGCCGGGGGCCTTGGCCTGCGGCGCTGCGCCTTAGGCGCGGGCGAGTTCTTCGAGTTCTTCTTCGAGTTCTTCGAGTTCTTCTTCGAGTTCTTCGAGTTCTTCTTCGAGTTCTTCTTCGAGTTCTTCGAGTTCTTCTTCGAGTTCTTCTTCGAGTTCTTCTTCGAGTTCTTCGAGTTCTTCTTCGAGTTCTTCGAGTTCTTCTTCGAGTTCTTCTTCGAGTTCTTCGAGTTCTTCGAGTTCTTCTTCTTCTTCTTCGAGTTTTTCGATTTCTTCTTCGAGTTCTACTTCTTCTTCTTCGAGTTCTTCGAGTTCTTCTTCTTCCTCTTCTTCGAGTTCTTCGAGTTCTTCTTCTTCGAGTTCTTCTTCTTCGAGTTCTTCTTCTTCTTCTTCTTCTTCTTCTTCTTCTTCTTCTTCGAGTTCTTCCTCTTCTTCTTCTTCGAGTTCTTCGAGTTCTTCTTCTTCTTCGAGTTCTTCTTCTTCACCGTAGTTGGCGGTGTAACCGATTTACCACCAAACGCGAAGGGTCAGTTTATTTTTTACTTATATATATATATATATATATATATATATAATTTCTTATTCACAGGACTCTATTCTTCTTCGTAATTTGGACTACCGGTTCGATACCTACTAGGTAACAGTGACTGCCATTTGTTCTCTTTTCGCACTGAGACTGTCTCGACGGGGCACTTAATGGTGATGGCCATGATAACCCTCATCATTATCATCACTGTGACACCAAACTGATTGGCGGACTGATTGACTGGTTGATCTATTTGTTTGCTCAGTTGCGTATTCATTTATCAATTTATTTATCATTTCATCTATCCATTACCTATCTATTCATTATTCATTTATTCATTTATTGTTATTTATCAATTTATCTATTTATTAATTTATTTTTCTATTTATTTCAATTTACTTTGTGCCAAGTCCCTCCTCGATGGACTCCAGGCCAAGCACATTCTTGCAGAAGAATCCGAAGAACTAAAAGCACTTGCAAGAACTAAAAGCTTCAGTTGTTGGGACCTTGTGACAAGTTGAACAAGGTGTAAAAGAAAAATAAGAAAGCACGGAACTACACCCTTGTCTTCTTCTTTTGACCTTTAAGGGCTTCAGACAGGAAGCCCTCTTCGGGAGGCGAAACAAATGAGCTCTCAACCTCTGGTCCATCACGACCTTCTCGCTCTTCGAGACTCCCCCCCCCCCCGAGATGCTGGTGCCAATGACGTTGCTACGTGTTGACACTGAAGGCTCCACGCTGGTGCCAGCTTTAACCGAACTTTCCGACAAGACTTCTGTACACAAGCATATATCCGTTTCACTTAGCCCTCTTTATGATATGTTTTAGGCTTCCCTATTTCTCCCCCAAAAACACAATGGCAAGATGTGTGTGTGTGTGTGTGTGTGTTTGTGTGTGTGTGTGTGTGTGTGTGTGTGTGTGTGTGTGTGTGTGTGTGTGTGTGTGTGTGTGTGTGTGTGTGTTCACCTCGGATCTGCTGCAGTCTCTGTCGAGACAGCCAGACACCACCCTACGGCAGTGAGCTCAGAGCTCCTTATTAGCCGATCTCTGGGCAGGTCTGAGACCACTCACACACCACACACCGGGACAGCAAGGTCACAACTCCTTGACTAACGTCCCGTACCTACTCGCTGC
This sequence comes from Oratosquilla oratoria, assembly GCF_046742065.1. NCBI lineage: Eukaryota > Metazoa > Arthropoda > Malacostraca > Stomatopoda > Squillidae > Oratosquilla > Oratosquilla oratoria. The sequence continues at coordinate 43,636,599 of NC_134813.1, read as the reverse complement.
TAGGTGAACAGGGGCTACACGTGAAAGGAGACAAACCCAACTTGTCTCCGCCCGACCGGGGAATCGAACCCCGGTTCTCCGGCTTGTGAGGCCAGTGCTTTACCAATCCGCGCGCGTGTGTGTGTGTGTGTGTGTGTGTGTGTGTGTGTGTGTGTGTGTGTGTGTGTGTGTGTGTGTGTGTGTGTGTGTGTGTGTGTGTGTGTGTGTGTGTGTGTGTGTGTGTGTGTGTGTGTGTGTGTGTGTGTGTGTGTGTGTGTGTGTGTGTGTGTGTGTGTGTGTGTGCGTGTATGTATGAAAGATAGAGGCATACATATATTCATTTATATAGACAAACTAGTACATGCATACATACATACATACATACATACATACATACATTCATTCAGACATACATATACACATACACATACATTAACATAAAGCTACCAAACGAACAAACAACACACACTAAAATACACGCAAACGGGTATCTGAAAACAAAAACACATATACTCGTACTAAACAACCAGGGGCTTTTCTGGGAGCTTCTGGGGGAAGCTCCTGCAGACCAATCCGGACCCAGACACAGGTCTGTCGCCTCCCAACCCAAGAGATCCCTTGATCCGGGAGAAGCTACCTGACGATGGAGTGGGCGAAGTACGCGACACACAGGACGAGGAAGCTCCACTACGACAATACCTTACCCTGAGGACACGAGTTCCAACCTCGTTGCCCCGGTGACGTTAGTATGGACGTCCCACGCAATGTGTGACCTTTTTTCCGTCCTTTCATAGTTTGTTATTTATGAGACATCACTAATTGGGTAGTTCCTTATGTGGAAAAGTAATAAGTGATGATTACGATGAACATGATGATGATGATGATGATGAGGAGGAGGAGGTTAAGGATGAGAAGGGAAAGGAAAAGGAAGAGGAAGAAGAGGAAGAAGAGGAGGAGGAGGCGAAGAAGAAGAAATAAAGGGAGGGGAGAAGGGAGATGAGGAAGAGGAGTAGGAAGAGGAAGAAAAGATACAAACACAAGTACAGGAAGAGGAGAAAGTGGAGGAGGTGGACAAGGAGGAGGACGACGAAAAATGATCAAAATTATAATATCATAACAAAATGACGACAGCAGTGACGACTTATAACGATGATTACAATCCTGGCGACGATGACGACGACGATGACGACGACGATGATGATAGTACAGGGAGGCATCTCTGAGAGATCCCTAGAGGCAGTAGGGTAGAAGGAGTGAGGGAGGGAGGGAGGGAGGGAGGGAGGGAGGGAGGGAGGGAGGGAGGGAGGGAGGGAGGGAGGGAGGGAGGGAGGGAGGGAGGGAGGGAGGGAGGGAGGGAGGGAGGGAGGGAGGGAGTGAGGGAGTGAGATGCTATGAAATCATGGGTGGAGGTAGCTCTCTTCACAGATCCTCCCGCCCCTCCCCCTCCCTCTCCCCCTCCTTGATCACGATCAGTCAACAACACTTCTGCTCGGCAGCAGCACTGGCCTGGTGCAACACAGTGGACTCTTTGCAAAGAGTCCACAATGTCTGTCGCCAGGCGATTCTATTCAGACAAGAGTGAGTAGGTCCATTGGGATAGACAGGGTTTGTTCAACCCTTACAATACAATACAATGCAATTCAACACAATACAATTAATTCAGGAAGCGTTTCACTGCAGTCGATGCCTTCACCCTTGCCTTGTGTGTTAGGGTAGCTAAGTGCAAGTGACAACCATCAGGTGTCCGTTGAGGATCAAACTGTAGCCCTCAGGATTGCGAGGTGAGATCGAAGCCCATAGGTCCGTCCACATCGGAATTCGGAATGTTTCAACACCGAAGCGCATACACACACACACACACACACACACACACACACACACACACACACACATATATATATATATATATACATATGTGTGTGTGTGTGTGTGTGTGTGTGTGTATGTGTGTATGTGTGTGTGTGTGTGTGTGTGTGTGTGCGGATGTGTGTGTGTGTGTGTGTGTATTCACTTGGTCTTTGGATCACGTGTTGGTCGTGATCGACAGCTATTTCCCTCCTGGAAGAGAGCTCAGAGCTCGTAGGTCCGATCTATGGGTAATGCTTGCTATGGACCTTGCACACACACACACCCCCAACTCCCCGCCCACGAGAGTTGGAGTAACACCCCTCAGCGCTGCGATACTGATATTATTTCAGCCCCGGGCGAGGATCGAACCCGGACCTCCGTAGTGGTAGGCCACAGCTCTAACCACAGTGTGTTTGTGTGTGTGTGTGTGTGTGTGTGTGTGTGTGTGTGTGTGTGTGTGTGTGTGTGTGTGTGTGTGTGTGTGTGATTATACTTTTATTGCAATTATCATCGTTATCATTACTACTGTTATCATTATTATTATAAATCATCATCATCATATATACACCACAAGTGAGGACTGAGCCTTTATTGTTGCGGCGATGTTTCGCTTATTAGAGCCTTTTTCAAGTACGTGACGTACTTGAAAAAGGCTGTAAACAACAAGGGAAACGTCGTAATAACAAAGGTTTCTTCGTCCTCACTTGTGTTTATTTCCATAGACTTGTTGACGACAGCTGCCACTTTCATACACGTCATCATCATCAACGTTGTTGTTGTTATCATTATTAATTACCATTATTATTACTGTTATTACTCTTATCATTAGAGATTGTATCAGCACCATTTAACCAGCGATTCTCTCCTTGAGGCTGACGTCGGGTCAATCGCCCTGTCGGGGTCTGTTTCGGGATGATACAGACAAACGAACATAAAAGAAAAGAAAAATCTACAGAATCTACAAGAAATGCATTCCAAAGTCTGCAACACCAAGACTAGTAGACACTGGGGCGAGTGTGTCCAGCGGGTCCCTCAGCAGGAAGTTTCAAAGGTTAAGACAACAGTAGAACAGTTCGGGAGGCCGTCGAAGTCGAAGAAGAGGAAGAGTAGGAGGAGGAGGAGGAGGAGGAGGAGGAGGAGGAGGAGGAGGAGGAGGAGGAGGAGGAGGAGGAAGAGGAGGAGAAAGCAGAAGAGGAAGGAGGAGGAGGAGGAGAAGGGCGAAGAGGAGAAGAAGGAGGAAGAGGACGATAAGGAAGAAGAGGAAGGAGGGGAGGGTAAGAAAGAGGACGAAGAGGAGGAAGAAGAGGAGGAAGAAGAGGAGGAGGAAGAGGAGGAAGAAGAGGAGGAGGAGGAAGGGGAGGAGGAGGAAGAGGAGGAGGAGGAGGAAGAAGAGGAGGAGGAGGAGGAGGAGTCTCCAACAGAGCCCTCCTTTGTGTCATTGAAACCTCTTGGCGTTCCACAAGACTGCTATGCTGAAGGCCGTGTTTTCATTTTTTTTTTTTTTTTTTAATCCCGTGCTCCCTTGTTGCAACGGAAACTTTGCACCCGTTCCCGTGAAGGGGGCTACAGAATTAGCTTCAACTGTTGCTTCTGTAATAGTTTATTACCGATCTCTCCAGTTCTTAGCCTGTTGGCAAAGGAACCCTGCCCCGGTAGAGGAGTGAAACCCATAAAACTGAGGCTATGAGCCGGGCACTTTAACCATCGTCCTACTACGACTCCCCCAAACCCTCTTTCGATAAGGAACACCCCATCCCCCTTAACCCTTACGCCTTCTCTCACTCTCCCCCACCCCTTCCTCTCCCCCTCCCCCTTCCTCTCTCTCTGCCCTTTCCTCTACCTCTCCCCATTCCTCTCCCTCTCCCTCTTCTCCTCCAGCCCGCCTCGTTGTAAACCAATAGACCTCCTGTTGATTTGCTCTTTTTTTTTGTATTTTGCTTTACTTCGTACTCGAAGACGGACGCTACTGTAGTACTCAGTAGTGGATCCGAGTGTGCGCGCCTTCGGAGACGCAACGCCCCTCCAACAAAGATCTCCCTCCGCCTCCGACAAGAATACGAGAAGCGTCCTGTCTCCCAAGAGGTCTCTCCAGTGAGGCCAGGGTCCCTGCAGACCAACTACAGCGCTGCCCGAGGAGGAGGGGGGTTGAGGGAATGTCTAAGCAAGATTTATGTAGCTGGTCCTTTCCCGCGGCGTCTGCTCTATCAAGGGTTTTTGTTTTTCTTGAAGATAGGGAACGAGCTTAGAGCCCGGCCGGCAAGTGCTATGATAAGAAGGGAGGGCAAGGGGGAGGGGAGGGGAGGGGAGGGGAGGGGAGGGGAGAGGAGGGGGAGGGGAAGGAGAGGGGAAGAAACGCGGGCTAATCTGCAAACCACTGACCCATCTATTCCTTTACTTCTGAGACACGAAGATAAGATGAAAGGAGAAGATACCAGGAACAGCTAAGAGACGGTTTAAAGGATTAGGTGAAATAACGAAATACAGGTGCCAGAAAGAGCTAGAGCTAGATAGATAGATAGATACAGAGAGAGAGAAAGAGGGGAGAGGGAGGGATGGGAGAGGATAAGTGAGAGAAAGAATGAGTGAGAGTGAAAGTTCGTATACTAGTGTATACTGTATGTACGGTCGCGTGCATGTCCTTGTGTATGTGTACGAGAACAACTGTATGTTTGTGTGTGTGTGCTTGTGTGATTCACCATGGCCTTGGATCACGTGTTGGACTCGTGATCGACAGCTACTACACTCCCGAATGAGGGCTCAGAGCTCATATATGACCGATCGATGGATAATGTTGTGACCTTACACACACACACACACACACACACACACACACACACACACACACACACACACACACACACACACACACACACACACACACACACACACACGAGAGTCAGAGTACGCGCGCGAGGCACAGCGACCTACCGAAATAATTTCGGCCCTGGGCCAGCAGCACAGCGATACTGAAATTAGGAGCCCTTGTCGAACTCGAACCATTCCAGCGCTCTGCGAAACGATATCACCGAGTCGGTGTGTGTGTGTGTGTGTGTGTGTGTGTGTGTGTGTGTGTGTGTGTGTGTGTGTGTGTGTGTGTGTGTGTGTGTATGTGTGTGTGTGTGTGTGTGTGTGTGTGTGTGTGTGTGTGTGTGTGTGTGTGTGTGTGTGTGTGTTTGTGTGTGTGTGTGTGTGTGTAATAATGAAAATAATAATAATCATCGGTTTATTGGGTATAGCAGCATTACTGCTGAAAATACACATCCTATGACATTGAAAAGATGTTGTGTGTAGGAGTGTGCGTGTGTGCGTGCAGTCGTGCATGACTGAGAAAGCGTGAGCAAAGCGTGCTTGTGATGCAGCGGACGGGCGTCAGGTCGCTGTGAGCCAAGGGAAAACTCTCTCTCTCAAAAAAAAAAAAAAAAAAAAAATAGCATGACATGCGACTGGTATAAGACCTCCACCTGAACGTCAAGTCGTGACATATATTCCAAAACAAATTCCACACGTGTTGGGAGGGGTTCGCCCGACAACTGAGCAAAGCCGTCTGGCTACTATCACTTAGCCAGGCCTCAAGTACACACAAGTCGAGCTTCCCCACTCGGGACTTATTAATGTTCGTGGCCTCGATACGATCCGAGATGCGTCGTAGATTTATTTGATGATATTTTTATCTAATATTAACACACGTGAACAGAAAAAATAATGTATGCGCACACACACACACACACACACACACACACACACACACACACACACACACACACACATACACCACTCACATACGCGTACACACACACACACACCTACACACACACATACTTTCGAATCAAATCTGACGTTTCTGTTACATCATCTTCATAGCGACAAATGTAGATAAAGAGTACTTCTACACACGCGATAAGTATATGACAGAAAAAAAGACAAAACTCACAGCATTTCAGCAAAAGAACTCGAGTGGGAACAATTTCTACTCCTTGAAGAAATTGAAGGAAACAGAGTTGCACGTACCTGCAATGAAAAGAAAGAAAAAACGATGTTAATACTCGGTAGGATAAAAAACAAAGCAACAACAACAATAATGATAATAACAATAATGATGACGATAATGATAAATAATAATAATAATCATAATAATATAATAATAATAATAGTACATACATATACCAAAGGCTTTTTCCCCTTTATAAGGGAGGTAGCCAAAATAACAAAAGCATAAAACTCACTCCCACTCTTTCCATCCCTATCACACTTCACTCTCCTCCACCCTCTTCCCTCCCTCTTATCTTGGCACCTCCTGGATGACGGGTCATCCCTGCATCCTGTCCACCGCCCTGGGTCAGAAGCAGTGTCGCAAGACACAGCACATCTACAGCAAGGCCGCTTCATTAAATCGGCGACTCCTCTCTCCGTCCCCCCATGCAGAAAAGGAGAAGACGGGGAGACATCTCTTTGGGCTGCGTCAAATTTTTCTCACACATACTCCCTCACCCCCCATCCCCCATTCATTCCACCTCATGGATCACAACATCATCCATATACAACCATTCTCCATTCACTCCTGTCTTCTGTTCTCCCCCGTTCTTCCCCAACAGACATTCCCCTCTTCCCCAAAGCCCCTTTTACCCCATCCATCCATCTCATCCTAGATCGGCCCCTCATGTTCACTCCTTCCACATCTGCCATCCACACCTCTTTTACTAGTCTTTCTTCACTCATTCTTTCCATGTGTCTAAACCATTCCAATACTCTTTCATCCACCCTATCTCCCAATTACCTTAATAATAGTATTATTATTGATAATGATGATGATGATGATAATAATAATAGCAACAACAACAACCATAATTCCAAGCAGCTACAGTTAGAATGCATACAAATCTGATACATCGAGAGAGGCAATACAGAGGTATTGATCTTTCCACCCTGATGCAGTACTTTACATATTTTTTCTGGCTAACGCCGGACGATTCTTTTCTGCTGGTAACAGACTCGGGACAAAATGGAGTGACCCAGGAAACAAACAGCGAAGATGAAGGCTGTGCTCGTAGTACAAGTACGCATACCAGCAGATTACTGAGGCCACTGGTCCATCGTGCCTTCCACGAAGTGGATGACACTCGCATGTCTGTGTCTTGTTTGTGAGACACAAAAATAATTTATATCTATTTTGCTTTGTTTAAAAGTTGGTGAAACTTTGTGAGACTGGGGAGGCGAACAGACGTCGGGCGTGGACTGCACCGCTGTTTGAACCCTCTGAAAACCCCCGACAGATGGTGCCGTGTCGAAGCATTCGAACGCAACCAGCTGTTCCCGACTTTTTGTGCGATGGAAGGACAGCTGGCCTCCTCCACAACCTCCTCCGCCACCACCGCCATCACCACCACCACAAACACCAAAACAACCACAACCTCTATAACAATCCCCATTACCATACAATCCCAACCACCACCACTAACATCACCAGTAGCAATACAACCGACACCATTACTAATATCACGACCACCAACACAATCACTAACCCACCCACCATTACCTCGACTATCTACTGCTATATCACCACCAGCATCACCACTAATACAACCACAGCCATTAACATAACCACCACCACCACCTCTACCACCAACCACCTTCTCAACATTCTCCATCTGCTCTGTCTTTGTATAACTATCGGAGCGCCTCTACCGGCCGTAGTTGAAAGTATTTTCTCCCTTACCTAGATCCTTCGTTGATCTTAATAAACGCTTTGATAGCGTATCGTCACAGCTGACCGATTCTGAAGATCGAATTTGGTGCGCGTAAGAGTTCATAATGGAAGGAATTCTCTTATGGTCTCTTGCAGTCTCCTTCATTGTTCTTAGGCCCTTCACGATTTGGGCCGTGGGTTCCAAGACTGCAGTTTACCAGGGCTTCTATCCCTGTGGATAATCTCGCGCTTCCAAGACGAAAGTATGAAACGAGGTGACTACGGTCTGTTCATTTTAATTTGGTGGAAATCTATGAGAAAGTGAAAACCATATCGAGAATAGGAATAGGAGCTCGTGGAGAATGTAGCCACCATGGAAGTGGGGAGGAGAAGGAGGAGGAGGAGTGAAGAAGAAGAAGAAGAAGGAAGAAGAAGAAAAAGAAGGAAGAGGAAGAAGAAGAAGGAAGAAGAAGAATAGGAAGAAGAAAAAGTAGAAGAAGAAGAAGAAAAAGAATGAGAAGAAGAAGGAAGAAGGAAGAAGAATAGGAGAAAGAAGAAGAAGAAAAAGACTTCTAAATTCACCAAGACTCAAAAACAGATTAGAGAAATTATATCAATCGCAGGACCAAGTCTTGACGAAATCATCAGGAAGATCAAAATAAAGCACAACGAGCAAATAGATAAACAAATAAATCAACAAAAATACAAAACTGACTTTAATGAGATCTGAGGACTGCAAACCAACATTCAAGCACCACTAATGAAGAGGCCCTCCACCAGGTCAAAGAGAGATAGATAGATAGATAGATAGATAGATAGATAGAGAGAGAGAGAGAGAGAGAGACAGAGAGAGAGAGAGGAAGAGAGAGAGAGAGAGAGAGAGAGAGAGAGAGAGAGAGAGAGAGAGAGAGAGAGAGAGAGAGAGAGAGAGAGAGAGAGAGAGAGAGAGAGAGAGAGAGAGAGAGAGAGAGAGAGAGAGAGAGAGAGAGAGGGGGAGAGAGGGAGAGAGAGGGAGAGAGAGGGAGGGAGGGGGGTAGAGGGAGAGGAAGACGTGGTTCGTAGCACGAAGACGACCCTCTCCTCTCGGTCTCTCCACTCACAGCAGTTCTCGTTCTCCTACTTCTTCGGCGACGCCCGTGCCGGCTGGCTAAGCCAACCGGCCCATCCACACCCATGCCGGCGGCCGGCGACGCCCTCGCCCACGAACGAGAACCCACGCGGGAGATTTCCACGCCCACGCGGGCGGCGATGGCACCCGGGCGTGAGGTCACCCGTAGTAAGTCACTGGCCGCATGAATGTACTTTTTGTGTGCGCGAAATGAGCGCATGTATGTGTATGGGTGTGTGTGTGTGTGTGTGTGTGTGTGTGTGTGTGTGTGTGTGTGTGTGTGTGTGTGTGTGTGTGTGTGTGTGTGTGTGTGTGTGTGTGTGTGTGTGTGTGTGTGTGTGTGTGTGTGTGTGTGTGTGTGTGTTTAAGACAAAATTATAGCGTTGACCCCTTCCAAGACGTAGTCAAAGAAAAATAAGAAGAGGATGAAAAGGAAGAAGAAGAAGAAGAAGAAGAAGAAGAAAAATGGCTGCTACTTGCTGTATAGGGCAGACAAAACTGGAGGGCGAGAGGGAGGAGGAGTAAAAAGAGGACGAGGAGAAGAAGAGGAAGGAAGAGGAGAAGTAGGAGGAGGAGAGGGATGAGAAGAAGTAAGAGGATGGTGGAAGAGAGAGATAAGTGGAAGAAGAGGGGGAAGAGGAGGAGGAAGAGGAGGAGTAGGAGGAGGAGGAATAGGAGACGGCAGCAGGTGACTGATGGGGCTGAGGATAAATGAATAAAAAGATGAAGAAGAAGAAGATGAAGAAGCTAATAATAGTTAATCTTGGAGGAGGAGGAGGAGGAGGAGGAGGAGGAGGGGGAGGAGGAGGAAGAAGAGGATGCATGTTGTCAACGGAGTATGTAGGAGAAAGAAAAAGAGGAAGAGGAAGAGAAGAGAGGTGAACTGTAGAGGGAAGAGAAAAAGAGGGGGAGGATAAAAAATAGAGGAAGGAGGAGGATCTTAGGGAGAAAGAGAAAGAGGACAGTGATGAGGAGGAGAAGGAGATAATGAAGAGAAAAGAGGGAGGGAGAGGAAGAGGGAAGAGGAGGAAGAAGGGGAGGAGGAGGCTGAAGACAGGGAGGAGGAAAGGGGGATGAGGAAGAAGGTGAGGAAAAAGCGAGAAATGTAGGAGGAAGTGAAGATAGAGAGGAGAAAAAGGGGGAAGAGGAGGAGGAGGAAGAGAGGAAGGAGGAGGAGGAGGAGGAGGAGGAGGAGGAGGAGGAGGAGGAGGAGGAGGAGGAGGAGGAGGAGGAGGAGGAGGAGGAGGAGGAGGAGGATGTGTGTATTAGGAGAAGGAGGGCTCATGTCGGGTCGAGGATGTGTCGTCGTTGTAGGCGTAGACGAGGGGGAGGAGGGAGCTGGATAAAGGCGAAGAAGGTGGAGGAGGAGGATGAGGAGGAGGAGAATGAGGAGGAGGAAGAGAGGCAAAAACAGATGAGGAAGCAGACGAGGAAGTAGAAGAGGGAGTATGGGAGAAAGTAGAGGCGGAGGAAGATTGATTGATTGATTGAAAATTATCTGGCGTCGTGAGGGAGGAGGAGGAAGAGGAATTGAAGAGGTGGAGAAAGTGTAGGAAGAGGGAGAGAGTGGAGAAAGAGGAAGTGAAGGAAGAAGAGAATGGATAAGGAGGAAGTTTAGATGAAAGTAGTGGAAAAGATGGAGGATAGGGAGGAAGAAGTAAAGGATGTGAGGGAGGAAGAGGTAGAGAGGGAGGTGGAGAAAAAGAGGAGGATAAAGGGAGGAAGAGGAGGATTAGGATTAGGAAAAGGAGAAGGAGGGTGAGGAGAAAAGGTGGTAGAAGAAAACGGAAGAAAGGAAAGAGAAAGTAGCGATGGCGATGGCGATGTCAGTTAAAGATGGTCCAGATAACGAGATGGCCTCCCGAAGGCGTGGAAGAATGTGGAGGAGGTAGCGGTTCTTGTCACCTTCATCTCCTCCCCTTATCTCCTCCTCCTCCTCCTCTTCCTTTTCCTCCTTTTCCTTCTCCTCCACCTTCTCTTCCTCCTCTTCGTCCTCCTTTTCCTCCTCTTCATTGCTGATCTCTTACCATACCTTCTAAGCCGTCTTCTCCTCCCCCTCTTGGCCTTCTCTCTTTCTCTTCTTTCTCTCTCGGATCTTTTGCCTTCTCCAGTTCAAGCGCCCTGCCGATCTCCTTCTCCTTCTCTCCTCCTCCTCCATCTTGCCCTCTGACAAGATAGCCCTGAAACTCAAAGCCAAAGGTCAACCTTTGTCACTTGAGCTTCACACATGCATGCACGCATGCATACAGTCTCCTCACTCCAACTCGACGACTCCGGCAGCAACAGAAGCACCCCTCTCTCATCTCTCTCTCTCTCTCTCTCTCTCCCTCTCTCTCTCTCTCTCTCTCTCTCTCTCTCTCTCTCTCTCTCTCTCTCTCTCTCTCTCTCTCTCTCTCTCTCTCTCTCTACTTCTCTCCCTCATCTCCGTCGAAAAGGAAATGTCGCCCCGGTTGTCTAGTCTCACCAAAGGCAGTCAAAGGTCCTCAATAT
>NC_134813.1:43612991-43615491 GCF_046742065.1 Oratosquilla oratoria | reverse complement strand
GTAGAGTGGTGATTGGTGGTGGTGAGTGGTTGTGGTGGTGATAATTGTTCTTTTGAAGACAGTAGTGATGGTGGTGATGGTGTCTGTGATGATAGTATTGACAGCACGAAAATCGAGAATGATGATGTCAAATGATGTCGATGACTATCATCATGTTTGTTGTGAAGAGGGTGACAATAACGGTGATGATACTTCTACACTATCTACAAAATTCAACTTTGTTTTTCTTCACCCAAATCCATCCCAGGGGAACTTAGTCTCAAAGGAATTTACTCCCAAGACAAGGTCGTCCCAAAGGACTCTCAAAAACGTAATCTCAAAACATTTAATTAAAAAAAAAATTCTTTCTTTACTTCTTTCACTTTTCCACTGTCTTATATTTTTTCTGTTGTCCACCAGGCGATCTTATTCACTTGAGGGAAGGATCAGCTTCCCCCCCCCACCTCAAGTCAGCTTTTTGAGGTCACATCAACCACGAGGAAGTTTTGAACCGAGAAATGGTGCCTCTCTGATTCAACCATTCATTTGTTACTTTCTTATTTACATATTTATCCATTTATATATATATATATATATATATATATATATATATATATATATATATATATATTACATATATATATTCATTTACTTATCTATTCATTCATTTATTCATTCGTATAATACTTCTCTTTCTCAAACAACATACTTGAAGCATCCTCTGTTCTGTTTGCTTGAAATGGGTCGTCCACACACTACGCAAGCCCTTCCGTGCCGGGTGCTACTTACCCTCCTATCCTGTCTGCCGCCAGGCGATTCTGTTCATCTGTCCATGATGACCTCTTTTAAAGGCCAAGGGGGTGGCGGGGAGGGCGTGCGAAAAGACAGTAAAAACAAAATGGCGCATGTCAGTAATAGAATTCGTGCGTCGCGTCGGGTCGATGACAAGAAGACAGGAGGAAGAGGGAAACAATAATATTCCTACCGAAAGAACTCCCAAGTCATGCAACTCTTCACTTTTGTTCTCTTTGTTTCTTTACGTCTTTCTTCCCCTCCCTTTTTCTTACTCCTCTCTTTATCTATTTTCAAATTCTTCCTTTTTCTTTCCTTTCCTTTATTTCTTTCTTTTTTTTTATTCATACATTTCTATCTTTTTTGTTCTTTTTCATGTTTACCGCTATGGAGCGTTGGACCTCGATGCCTTATCAGAGCATTCTCCTCCTCCTTCTCTTCCTCACCCCCCTCCTCCTCCTCCTAATTTTCTCTCGAAAAAAGAGATGGCTTCGAGCGACAACCATGGACTACCCCACGCCCCCACGTCGGGAGGACCACCCGTTGGCCATTTATTCAGGCGAGGGGCACCTTGCGAAGAGCCACCAGCTCGAGGGCTACCCTAATAAAGATCACTCTTCAAGAAGGGGGGACAACTATTCGAGTGTCACTGTCGAGGGCCACCTATTGGAGGGCGATCCGTCCAGCGGTTACTCCTGTTGAGGAGTATGTCTTAGGCACCCCCCCCCCGGAGTTACTCCAATAGTGATTTCGTCCTCAATAGCACCAACCAATTCTATTCAGCTTAAAAAAGTATTCCGTCCTCAAAGAAAAAGAAGGAAAAAAAAATACCGCTGAAGAGGGTTACGGTCATGATGGGGTTGGCACTGCTGCTGCTGCTGCAGTGCCACCTTGGGTCCTCGGTGCCTCTCCTCCTTGTGGCATTACGAACACTTGGGGGAGGAAGGAGAGGGACGCGCGCAGCTGGGCCCGCGCTGTCCACCCGGGGCGTGGCGTGGGCGGCGCTCCCCCACCCACCGCAGGCAAGCACGCCCGTCACCTCCGCCTCCTTTCCCTTTTCCTTCTTCTCACTCCCCCTGATGGTAGGGACGGTGTAGGAGGTAAAGGGGGAGGAGGAGGAGTAGGAGAAGAGAAGAGGAAGACAAAGAAGAAGTAGTAGAAGAGGAAATAGAAGCAGAAGAAGAAACAGGAGCAGCAGAAGAAGGAGAAGAAGAAGAAGAGGAGGAAGGAGAAGAAGGAAAGAACACGAAGAAAAAGAAATGAAGATTCACGAGTCTCCATTTCCATCCCTGGCTTCGGACACACTTTGGCAGCAGCATTAGTAATCTCCACCTCATCCACTCCCTAAGCTAAGGCTAGAAGCGCTGGTAAGCTACAACTCTCGTCCAATCCAGGCACCTGAAGAAGCTTCTGCCCTCTCTGCCTCTGTCGTGGATGACGGATGATGGATGATGATGATGATGGATGATGACGACGACGACGACCACGACAACGATGGATGATAACAATGATAAAAATATAACGAAAAAATAACTAATATTACTACTACAATTACTACTGCTAATACTACTAATACCGCACCTAGTCCTACTGCTACATTACTACTACTACTAGTGATAATAACAACAACAATATATCAAATAAAGGTGACTATACAACATATATTCCTCAGAATATGCTGATAGTGGCTGCATTGTGGAAGTCTTTTTTTCTGTTTATTCATTTACTT
>NC_134813.1:43600491-43605491 GCF_046742065.1 Oratosquilla oratoria | reverse complement strand
CCTAAGTTATTCTAAGTATTCATGCATTTGTATGGAAAGCGCATTTGTGTGTGTGTGTGTATGTGCACGTGCGAACGCGGGTCAGGCAGATGTGGATCGAAGGTCGGATATGAAGAGATAGTTACAAGGCGTCGGGTCGAGAGAAGAAGTGTCTGTGTACGTGTTCGAGGGTAGGTTGTTTACGTGGGGAGTAGACGGTGAGACGGAAAGGGAGACGGGGGAGCTAGTGAGGGACGGAAACGGGGTAGGAATGAGGAGTGGGTCGTAGAGGGGGAATGGGGTACGGCAGGGGGGGAGAAGGAGGGGGAGGAGGAGGATCGGTTAGGGGCTGAGTGAGGACCCGCATGTTGTACGCACATCGCACGCGAGGAACAAGTACATTAGCGACATCTCGTTCCCTGCATTAGTGAGCTGTCGTCTCTTCGAGACCTTTTTTTTGGGGGGGGAGAGGACGACGGGGGGGGGGGTGTTCGGGCGCTGCCAAGACCTCGCTCTCGTAAACACGAAGGGGAACGCGAAGTCTGACAACCTCCTCGTACACCTTAACCTCAAGGCCTGAGCGTTATGAACGATACAAGTTCGTGTCTTTATAGCGTGAGGTGCCCAAAGACTTTGACTTATTATATACAGACATACTGAAGTACAGAAGCGTGACGCTCGCCAGAATAGACTCTGCAGAGGGCGCCACAGTTGCGTTATCATGTTGAAGTTTTTTTTTCAAATTTTTTCGACCTAGTAACAACTTTTTCTCACCCGAGGAATACCTTCACTAGTACAGGCGGCAACAGAGTAACACACGGGAGTAGGATTACTTATTACCCTAAAAATTACCCCCCATTACTCATACACGTCAGCCGAGCCACCATCCCTTCCCCTCCCGGACGGCGCGGCGGCACCGCTCACAGGGTCATCTCCAACAGAGACGACCCTGTGTGGACAAGGCAGAGGGTGAGGAGGGGAGGCATCTGTCGTCTCCCAGAACAAAATGCATAAAGTGCGCCACGTCGTCGCTTTCAAGGGTTTCATACTAGTTGAAGCCCACACACCAAAAGGTATTTTCCCCCTCATAAAGGGGGTGGCCGATTCAAAGCATGCCATCGCCCTACACCCGTGCAAAGCCCATTCGTCGGCTCTCTCATTTTTTCATCTCGTGGGTGGACGTCTCTGTCCCACCGTTCGGGCGACTCCTCAGAAGATGAGATATTAATCCCAATCACTTTCACCCTTTGGCGTTTGCAGAAAAACCATTAAGGAAAATAATAAAATGGTGACCGAGCGCTTTCGTTTAGTGTTTTCTTTTCAATCGAATAAAATCGTCTGGCGGCAACCAGAATGGATACTAAGAGACATATAAAGACCTAAATGGGTGAAGGGTTCCTTATTTCGTCCTGTCTAACGCCAGCCGATCTCATTTGGCTCAAAGAAAACCCCAGTCGGGGGAGTGTTGCCGTCCTTAAGGGTTTTATTCTGGCTAGCGTTACATAATTGTATTCCTCTGAGGGGGAAGGGAAGGGGGGGAGGAATTTCTCCCCCCCAAAAATAGGCTCTCCCTCCTCCTCCTTCGCCCACACACATCACCTGCCTATTCATCAGGTTCCCTCTTCACCCGTAAAGGTAATGAGAGCTGTTGTTATCGCCTGAATAATACATGGCGGCGGCGGCGCGGTGCGGCCTTGCCGTCGCTGGCGATGGTAGACCGGCGTTGATGGGCGCCCAGGGTGAGGATGGGGAAAAGGGGATGGGGAATTGGAAGAGATGGGAAGGAGATGATGGGGATAAGGGGATGGGGATGGGGTGGAGATGGGAAGGAGATGATGGGGATAAGGGGATGAGGGCGGGGTGGAGATGGGATAGAGTGGGTGGAGCTGGGAGGAGATAGGATAGGAATGGGGATGGTGTGGCGATGGGATGGGGATGAGGATGGGATGGGGATGGGATGGAGATGAGGATGGGATGGGGAGGGGGTGGGGAGGGGAGGGGGTGGAGATGGAATGGAGATGGGGATAGGATAAGAATGACATACGGATAGGGATAGGGTAGAGATGGGATGGGGTTAGGGGAGGGAAAGATATGGTGATGTTGATGGGGATGGAGACAGGGATGGGATGGTGATGTGATGGGAATGGGATGGGGAAGGGATGGAGATGGATGTAGGGACTGGGATGATGGGGATGGGATGACGGTGGGATAGGGAGAGGGATATGGTGGGGATGGGATGGGAATGGGCATAGGAGAAGGAAAAAGATGGAGAATGGGAACGGGGGCGGGGAAGAAGAAAGTGGGGAGGGAGAGGAAGAGAACTAAAAGAAAAGAAGAGTATGGAAATGATGAAGAGAATGTGGGAAGAGGTGAACGAGGAGGAGAAGGAGGAGGAGGAGGAGGAGGAGGAGGAGGAGGAGAAATGGTAAGAGAGGGCGACCTCGTGCACAGCGAAAAAGGAAAGTGGTTGATCAGTGATACATGTCCACTCTGGGACGGGAGGATTCTAAAAATAAATAAATAAATAAATAAATAAATAAATAAATAAATAAGTAAAATAAGATAAATCAGTTGACCAATATTACATGTCCATTCTGAGACTGGAGGGTTCTCAAAATAAGTGAATAAATAAATAGATAAATAAATAAACAAATGAAATGAAATAAATCAGTGTCCCCGATACGTGCAAGGCGATGACCATCCCTGGCCTTCGCGAAATACGGGAACCCAATGCTTTGGTCCCACTAGCCCCTGCTGACGCGAGGGCTGGGATTTCTGCTCCACATGTAAGACGAAAATGTTATAGAGGACGGCCGAACTGGATTCTCTAGCGCCTAGGGACGAGACCCGCTCTCTAGGAACCAGATCTAGGTGAAGAAGTGACGCCAGCTCGGCCACCGATCCGTAAACAGGTACGGGGCAGTGTGACCAGCGTTGCACGGGGGCGAGAGGTGGACGTAGAGGGACTGGGAGGGGCACCAAAGGACGGAGAGAGAGAGAGGAAAGAGGGGGAACATAAAAATGTGAGGTGGGACAGAGGTAGTCTGGGGGAGCAAAGTGAAAGAGGGGGGAAGTGAGAAAATTGGGAGGGATGGGGGGAGGGAGGCAGGAGGACCGCGGGGAAGAGGTAAATGAAGTAGGGAAAGGGGAAGAGGAGGAAAAAAACAAGGAAGGGAGGGGAGGGAAGAAGCCTGGAAGGAAGGGAGGGAGGGAGAGTGCCGTTGGACAAGGGAGCGAAGGGCGGATCCCAGCATAGCTTCTTAAGGATGCAACCCCCCCCCTCCCACTCCCATCGCAACCGCTCCCCTTCTCTCCTTCCTGTAAGAGGAAAGGGGAAGGGGATACAGAGGATCTGAAATGAAGACGGGAAGAGAGGAGGAGGAGGAGGAAAGGACGAGGAAAAGGGAGGGAGGGTCATATAAGGAAGAGGAGGATGAATAAGAGGAGAAGTGTAGCAAATAAGGAATTAAGGAAGTAAGAAAGGAATGAAAGCACGACAAGGGGAAAAGAAAGGGAAGGAGAGGGAAGGGAAGGTAAGGTAAATGGGATAGAAAGAAGTAAAGGAAAGAAGGAAAGTTATTTTGGGGTTCCCACCTACGATATTAAAAATATCTGGTTTTGTTTATTTCTACAAACAAGTACAGGGTGATCCGAATGTCTTGTTACCCCTACCAACACAGGTACAAGTATTACAGTAATACAAAATACATATCCTGGATTCAGGATGCTCGTATGGGCACAAGAGCGTGTGAATTCAGGCAAGAAGAGCATAACGGGGGCTGTGCGACATGACGTCACTGAAAGATACGGCAAACCAGCTCCTCCGAAGATGACAATACTGCGATGGGAACATTTAGTCAAGTGTCCTTATTTTGTCCTATTGTTCTTACAGTAAATAAATTGAATTCAGAACGTGTATTTTGTATTACTAGTACCTCTATTAGTAGGGGTACCAAGACATTCGGACCACCCTGTACATTCGAGGTGGTATTTCGGCTGATTAGATCACATTGTGTTATCATCATTACTCAAAATTTGTGTACACTGTCCTAAGCCATCACGTTGTATAGGCCGAGACGTCTCAGACACAGGCAAAGAATTGTCTGCAATGCAGCACAATGTGGCAAGGTGCACCTCCGAGATGGAGGCCGAGAAAGTGGAGGGCGAAGAGCTCACCGGAAATGAATGATTAAAGGAGGAGCTTGAGGAGTGAGACGGTGGAGGCGTGGATGGCTTTGTTTACATGCTGGCGCTTTCAACAAACTGTTTACGCGCGAGAAGACGTTTTGTTTATGCGTGGCTCCCCTCTGACCGAGTCCAGGGAAAAGAAAAACGTTGTAAACAAATCGGTAGAGTAGCTTTGAGTTAGTGATCGTAGATCTAAGTGTGCTCAAAGGACAAGACATTAAGGAGGAGGGAAAAAATGAAGGTGTCGAAGAAAGACGGGTCGGTATGTTTCATAGATTCTGCATTTTGTCACACGAAGCAAAATACCTACACTAATGTCTACTTGTTCTAGTACGTGCCATCAGGTACCCTATGGATACACACACACATACACGCACACACACACACACACACACACACACACACACACACACACACACACACACACACACACACAAAACACACACGCAGAGTCGAATTTAGAAGTCTGTTAATCACCCTACGATTCAAAACATTGGGGTTAACGTAAAAGTCTCCCTCGCCCAGGGTCAAGAGGACGGTGCCTCCCGTTAAGACTTTGGTTTTGGCAGTTGGGGGCCATTGCCCAAGGGTGGCTGCCTTTCCTACCCTTTCCGCCGTGACCAGGGCTCGAACACGAGGGGCTGTTGTACCACAGTGGGCCAATACCCTTGTGGTAAAAATACGAGATATTAAATACATGATATTACTCATCAAAAACTATCATCTGTATGTTGAAATCCTTTGGGTAATTATGACTTTTAAACACGGGTTTGCGCGCGCGCGCGCGTGTGTGTGTGTGTGTGTGTGTGTGTGTGTGTGCGTGCATGTGTGTG
>NC_134813.1:43595491-43597991 GCF_046742065.1 Oratosquilla oratoria | reverse complement strand
GAGAAAGAAAAAAAAATGAAAACGAAAACGTGAAGAAGAACAAGAGGAGGGAAAAGGGAAGAGAGAGAAGGGACCATGAAAGGGGAAGGAAGGAGAAAAGGAACAACGACAGAGAAAGGTGAAAAGAACAATGAAGTGAGAGAGGGGGGAGTGTGGAGGGTGGTGGAGGAGGAGGAGGAGGAGAGTAAGACGGAGAGCCGTTACTGTTTTGATGAGCAAGCAACAATTGCACCGGTGTCAGGCGCAGTGTCGGTGCCAAGCAAGCACAATTCGGGCCCGGAACGACACGCCGGGTCACCCAACGGCACACCGGGTCACCCAACGTTGGCAGCTCAGGTCACCCAGGGTGACCCTCGCCATGTTTCCGCACCCACTCAGGCCACGTTACCATGGCCCAGGAAGACCCCTTCCTCACGACGCTTTTCTTTCATTGAACACAAAGTTCCTTAACACACGAACTTCCCTATTGCCATATTGATGCTCTTTCTCCTTTCCGTATATTGGCATGATCCGCTAACTTCTGTTTAAGGCTGGGAGGCAACAACAGGCAACTATACGTCGGTTGATATATTATAATGAGCCCCTTAAGACCTAAATCCACCCCCTCCCCAACCAACTCCCTGCACTGAGCAACACGTTGACGATTCTACTTGGCCAACTTTTTAGTTGTCAAAAGGAAACATACACTGTACTGGATAAAGTCACAGAGCAGGCATGGGCAACTTTTTAATCGCATCAACAAATAAGTTGGTGCACGCTTTATCTTGTACGTGATAAAACTTTATCACCCTTCCTCAAAACAGAACACAAAATGATTGGACCTCAAACCTGGGAGACAACATTTTAGTTGTCCTATCTATTTATATACACATTATATATATATATATATATATATATATATTATATATATATATATATATATATATGTATATATATATGTATATATATATATATATATATGTATATATATATATATATATATATATATATATATATATATATATATATATATATATTCATATTTTTATCACCTAAGTGTGTGATTAGTCTTACCTACAGACCAAGATCACTTGACACTGCCAAGAACAAATTGTATGAAATTTGTCACATCGTTCACAAGGTGCAACCACCACTCTACAGCATTTATTCTGTCGACTGATCATCAAGCTCAAACGTGATAAACACTTTAATTGCCTCTTTGATTTGCAGGCACGGCTCGCAGCTACTTCGGGGAGTCCTGGTATGCCAGCAAAGCTCTAATTGTGCGGCTTCAGCACGCGGAAAACGACGCAGTGGGCCCAAGAGGAAGACGGCTTCAGCGTTCTGAAGAAACCCGCTCGCACGCGACAAACATGACGTCGTAGAGGACCTTCCCCCTCCCCTCCCCTCCCCTAAAAAATGAAGGTAAGAAAGAAAGGAAGGAAGGAGAAATATATAGGCCAGGGAACCTCAGGAAAGAGGAATCGAGGGCAGAGGAAATGAGGGGGAGAGGGATGGGGGCGTCCTTGTTGGGGGAAGCTAGGAAGGTGAAGATAACGAAATGGGGAAGGGGGATTGCAACAAGTAGGGGGAGGATAACGGGAGAGGGGGAGGAGGAAACAGCTGGCTTGGGGGGAGGGGAGGGGAGAGGAGGGGAGGGGAGAGGAGAGGAGGGGAAGAGAAATATACGAGAGATAGGGGAGAGTTTAGTGATAGGAGGCAACCGGGAGGGCGGTTTTAGGGTGGAGGGGAGTTTTGGGAGAAGGGGAGGGGGAGGGAGAGGGGGAGGGAGAGGGAGGGAGAGAGAGAGAGAGAGGGAGAGGAAGGGATGGGGGAAGGGAGGTAGGGGGGTAGGAAGGTAGGGGGTTAGGGTTTGGTGAGAAGGTGGGAACACGTATTGATATGTGTGTGTTTAGGTTTCAAGTGTTTGTTTAACCTTCTCTTGGACTTCCGAGCAATGAAGCTACAGACCACCGCTACAGCAAAAACGAATAAGTAAATAAACGAATAAATAAACAAGTAAATAGATACATAAATAGATAATCAATTAAATGAATAATTGATATATAAAGAGATAAATGAATAAGTAAATGAATAAATAAACAAATCTTTCACAGTTAACAATGGTGGCTGTTCTTATCTATTTTATTCTGTTTGTTACCAGGTGACGTTATTCACCTGAGGAAACTCTCCCGTTGTCGTCAAGGGGGAAGACGATCGACGTAATATCCTTCGAAGGACCAGAAGCGGATAGGAATACGTACAAGAGAGAGAAGAGGGGAGGAGAGAGGAAGAGGGAGACGGGGGTGGGAGAGGATGAGGTGAGGGAGACGGAGAGGGAGGGAGAGGGGAAAGACACGGAGACGGGGAGGGAGGGAGGGAGAGGGGAAGGAGAGGGAGAAAAGGCGTGAAGGAAGGAAGGAGGGAGGAAAGGAGGGTGAATGAAGACGAGAGGGAAGGACGAAGGGAAAGAGAGACGGAGGGAGGGAGGGAATGAAGGAAGGACGGAAAAAAAGAAGGC
>NC_134813.1:43587991-43590491 GCF_046742065.1 Oratosquilla oratoria | reverse complement strand
TTCGGTGGCCGTGCTCCGAATGTTCGCAGCCGCGAGTTCGAAGGGGAAAGCTTCTTCTGCGCAGGAATCGAACCGAGATACACCTCCGCGGATTCGCCCGTCATCTCAAGTTAGATATTCATAATGGCTAAAGCTGTTGAGCCGCTCCTCCAACTCAAATTTGAAATTAATTCCAAATTCATTTCATTTGAAGAGTTGCAAAATCTAGTTCAAACCTATTAACAAGAACGTTATTATAAACTGTGTGGTAGGTTAGGTTTGGTTTGGCTTGGTTAGGTTTGGTTTGGTTTGGTTAGGTTAGGTTAGGTTAGGCATGGTTAGGTTTGGTTTGGTTTGGTTTGGTTAGGTTAGGTTAGGTTAGGCATGGTTAGGTTTGGTTTGGTTTGGTTTGGTTTGGTTTGGTTTGGTTAGGCAAGGTCATATATAATAGCGAATACGGGAACGTTGATACAATGCTGTTTTCGCTATTATGATCGGCTATGAAAAAGGCAGCAGCGTAAACGATGACCTAGCATTTGCGCAAGCTCAGAACACTGCCGTACTCCAGCTATGAAAATTCGGGAGTAAGGCTGCCGAACCTACATTCTGCGCGTTTTTTTTTTAACCTAACGGACCCAACCCCATCCGTTCAGCCCCATTACCCATAATGACCCAAGTAACGTCCCCATTCCTATAGCCCATATCCCATAACCCTCTTTAATCCCCCATTACTACCCCCAAAGCACTTTTGGGCATCACCCACAGCTCCCGCCGTCAGTCACCTGCAAACCCACACCACCATCACCACCACCAACCGCAACACCTAGTGTCAAATCAAACAATACGACTTCAGAACCTAATCTTCACTAATCCTTTACCCTCTCCTCCCTCTTCCTCCACCTCATCTTCCTTCTCATCTTCCTCCCCCCCCCCATCCTCCTTCCTACCCCGTTCTCAGCATGGCATCTCTCTCACGTCGTTCCTGCATATATCACGTCACCATTACCAATCACGACGATAGCACCCCCCTCGCCCCCCCCCTCCACCCCCAAATAAACAACGAGTTACTCATGTACACGAAGAAACGCCAAGGGATAACTCCAATTCAAGACCCGACACCTCTCTTGAGCAAACTCCCACTCACCGCCGCGTGTATCCCAAAAACAGACATGACCCTCCCTAATCCCTCTGCGGTCCCACTCCCACACAGGTCCCTCGGCACCCTAGACGTCCCTGGATCCCTAAACCTTGCTAACCGAGTTCCTAACCTAGTAGGACCCTCCCTGGCCACGCTGCAAACACGGTTTGCTAATCCCTTTACGGCGAAGACAAACTGACAACCGGATACCAAAGGCTTACAAAGCCAACACACGATCGCGCTGCTACACCACGTAATAATAAGCACACACGCGCGCGCGCGCACGCTGATGGAAGCACAGAGGAGGGATCCCACGAGCATTGCTCTTAGGTAAGCGTAATTTGGTAAATATATGTAACAATACGTACGCGCTCACACACACACACACACACACACACACACACACACACACACACACACACACACACACACACACACACACACACACACACACACACGTACACACACGCACGCACGCACACGAATTTAAGGACAAATTAGATTTGGCGAGATACAGAGACGGGACACCACGAGCATAGTTCCCAGTTCCCCTTCCCGTAAGATACAACTAGGTAAATACACAAGCACACACACACACACACACACACACACACACACACACACACACACACACACACACACACACACACACACACATACACACGGATCCGTAGTTGTTACTAAGAGCATGCGCGCAAACACACACACGCGCGCGCGCGCTCGCCTTTGCGCAGGCGCGGTGCATGAGGGGAGTGAAGGAAGCAACCCTCTTCCTCCTCTTGAAGGTAATGGATGGCGATCCCTCACGCACGCATGCAAAGTACACACCCAACATGGGAGTTGCGTGTGTGCGTGCGTGCGTGCTTGCTTGCCTGCGCATGCGTGCCACCAGATCGATGGGTAATCTGGTAGTCTAATGAGTGGGACACTCGTTTGGTGGTCCACAGAGCAGAGGTATATGGAGATAGATAGAGAGGAAGAGAAAGAAGAAGATGAAGAGGAAAATGAAAAAGAGAGCAAAGAAGATAGAGGAAGAAGAGAGATAGGAAGAAGACGAAGAAGAAGAAGAAGAAAAAAGAAGACGAAGAAGGAGGAGTAGAGGAGGACGAAAAATAAGGCAAAGAAAGAAGGAAAGAAGGAAGGAGGCGAGGAAAGAAGAAGAGGATGAAAGGTGAGTCATGCCTGAGACTCCTTTGTTTACGACGAAGAGAACTCGCTCCTGCAAACGCGAGCAGCAGCAAAAAGAAAGAAAAAGTAAAAAGAAGGAAATCTTTGTGGCAGCAAAGGAGGCTCACCTTTCGCAGGAATGAATGGGAGGTTGTGATCGCAACAAAGGACGCTAACATGTATACGAACAGATGCATATTACACGCGTATGGAATG
>NC_134813.1:43577991-43580491 GCF_046742065.1 Oratosquilla oratoria | reverse complement strand
AGGAGATGAAAGGGGGACTACTCCTAACAAGAATGGAGAGCCTTTAACCACGACCACCTCAATCTGAGCAGAGTCTTCTTCGCGGCGACAAAGAACGAACTCGCCCCGGGCAGCTTTTGTCCTCCGGGTTCTTCTGGGGTCCTTGATGGGTTAACTACCTAACCCGCACCATGTCAAGCACTCCGGGCAATCAAGCGTGCCGTAGATGATGACGAGCCCTGACCACAGTGGAGGGGTGTCACGGGATGTAAGGGGTGTCACAGGGATGTAACGGGGATCAAGATCCTCGTTAACCTCATTACGGTGACGCCCCTTTACAGATTTAACGACATCTTCCGCCAGATGATCGATTCTGCTCAACGGAAGGGGAGGAGGAGGAGGAGGAGGAGGAGGAGGAGGAGGAGGAGGAGGAGGGTAGGGGCGTCACAGTACATATGGGGTTGAGTGACCTTAATTCTTTTTTTTTCCCACGAGGTCAACTAAGGACACAGGCACTACGGCCTTTCGGGAAGGGCCTATCGTACACATGTCATGTCATCACCACATGGATTTTTTTTATCCTTTTTTTTTTAATCTCTGTTTTTCTTTGCTTCCTCTTCAGCGGCGGGATTGACTACTCACTTCATCATCTGATGGAAGCGTCTGACTTATTGCTACGTCGTCTCCAATAAATACTTACTTTCCAGTGGTGATTTTAAGCATCCGGATTTTGGATTTGGTGCCTGGGTGAATTGATTTCTTTGTGTCAAAATGTCTAACAAGACTCACTCGGGAGAAAAAGAAAAGGGGCGAGTCACCCAGTCCGTTTCATTCAGACTCGAGGGGGGACCGAGGCCGCGTCATGTCCCTTACGAGTTCTTGTAGTGAGGTTCTCGTTCGTTCTCACTCTCGTCTGGAGAATCTTCGTCCTCCAGGGCGGTCAGGCTTCCCGGCCTCAGAGGCCTCCCGGCGGGACCTGATGACGTTACGAGTCCTGAATTAGGTCGAGGTCGAGCCTTAGAAACGAGAGAGGAGGAGGAGGAGGAGGACCCCGGGCCAGGGGGGCGTCGCTGCGGTGTGATGGACGTCAAGGACGAGCTCCAGGAGGGGGAGGAAGTGAAAGAGGGGGAGAAGGGGGAAGGGTAATGGGAGGAGAAGGGGGGCGAAGGGGAGAGGAGGAAAAGGAGGAGGGGAAGGGATGAAGACGGGGAAACTATGGGAAGAGAAAGAGGAAGGGAAGAGAAGGAAGAGGAGGAAGAGGTGGAATATAAAGAGAAGGAACTGAAAGAGTAGGAAGAGTTGATGGTAGATGAGGAAGAAGAAGATGAGAGCGAAAAGTATGGAAAGTGAAAAGTATGGATAGTAGAAAGAAGAGGAAGGGCTGAAGGTGGTGGAAGAGGAGGAGGAGGAGGAAGAGAAGAAAGAAGACAGAAAAGGAGGAAGAGGATGAGGAGGGGGAGCAGGAGGAGAAAGAAATTGGGACTGACAATGAGGACTGTTCTGGAGGAGATGTGGACAAGACCTTAATGACAAGAACTCACCTCGTTTCAAAGAATTGGGAAGAAGAAGAATGCCCACCAGGAGACCCCTTGCTGGCGTGAAAGCCGCCACCCTTACCCTAAGTGTTCGGGCATCCAGGGTACGTAGCACAAACCTTTCATTTGTGTTACATCGCACAAACCTTTCATGAGAAATAAGTAAACAAGTTCAGTCAAAGTTTGTGGAGGTGGGTTGTGGGTCTGTCCCAGCCTTTCTGGACAGCGACTCTGTGTATAAGCCACTGTGTGTCCAGGATATAAAGGAGTATGAACACTGAAAGTCCATCCCATACACAAGACTCCATTTACTGTACTGCGCGACTGTGCTTCCTTTTCCACTCTACCCACAAACCCAGGCTAAGCAAGAGACACGCAAATACTGTCTTCGAAATACAACATGGCAATGAAAACAAATCACCTAAACTCTAAAGTGTCAAGACGAAGAACTTGCTCAACTTTGGAGTGAAATAAGACTGAAAAGGGAACGAAGATGGTCACGACGACGACAACGGGTTTCCTGTATAGGGGTGATGATGGTGATGGTGGCTGTGGTGGTGGTGGTGGTGATGGTGATGGTGGTGGTGATTGTGGTGGTGATGGTGATGGTGGTGATTGTGGTGGTGATGGTGGTGGTGATTGTGGTGGTGATGGTGATGGTGGTGGTGGTGAAAATGATGATGGTGGTGGTGATGGTGGTGATGGTGGGGATGGTGGTGATGGTGGTGATGATGGTGGGGGTGGTGATGGTGGCGCGGTCGATGGTGATGGTAATGGTGATGGTGGTGAAAATGATGATGGTCGCTGTAATGTGGGGGAAATGTGATGATTGAACTGAAAAAAGCAGTAAAATTATGAAGAAGTGAACAAAAAGAAAATTATGGAAAATAGAGAAGAAGGAAAAGGAAGAGGGGAGGAGGAGGAGGAGGTAGTGGAAGAAAAAATAGCGCAAGTGATGAATGATTGCGTTGTTAGAAGGGGCATGA
>NC_134813.1:43552991-43562991 GCF_046742065.1 Oratosquilla oratoria | reverse complement strand
TATCGGGCACAGGAACCACCGGCTTAGGCCTCACGCCGATGCGCTCGCATATAACACAGCCCAGAACTCTTCTGTCGTCTGCGGATATTTTCTTTTAGGGACTCCCCTAAAATTCGGATAATCAAGGAATGTTTCGGATAAAGGAAACACTCTCTGATTAGGACAAGTTTGTGTTCCGTGTATTGGAGAGGAGATTGAAGAGGAGGAGAAAGAGGAGTATGAGGAGAAATACAAAGATGAGGAGGAAAAGAGGAGGAATATAGTATGAAGATGAGGTTGAGGATGAGAAAAAGGAGGAGGAGGATCCTTAGTACCCTGTCAGTCAGTGGGGCACGTGCTCCCCCCCCCCTTCAAATGACCAACGATTCACTTCAGCTCGGAAGGACATTTAGTCGGATACGAGAAAAGTCCCAATGACAGCCTGTGGGTTATTTGTCACACAGAAAGTATCGGATTCGCCTCAAAGAAAGAACTCACACACATGAAACTAGACACAGCCAACGACCAATTACTCAAACAAGACAATTTCTGCCTATTTGTTAATTACCCCATTTCCCTCATCACGCACAACGTGAGAATAATTTTATAACTCTACTTTTTCCATTTTGTCCATTTCCAAAACAAGTCGATATATTGCAGTCTCCTTCATTCTTATGTTCTTACGTTCAAGTGCGAAAATTGTTTGTGAAAAGCATGAACTAGCCTATTATATATAATACTCCGACATTTAACATTTACTTTTATCATAATACAATAATAATAATATTCTCTCATCCCCTGTCCGTCGGTCGGTGGGTGGGAATTAAGTACTATCACATATTATTACCACATGAATAAAATGCGCAATGCTGCTGTTGAGCTCTTGGACTTATAAAGATTGACGACATTACGTCATCATTATGTAACGACGTTACCAACATTTGAATTTGGTCGTTTTCCGGTAAATGCCGAAGACGAGAGATCCACCTAAGTAGTTTTACCCAGAAATTATTAAAGAAACATCACAAAAAATGTAAAGACATACATGGTATAATATTAGGTAAGGCAAGTCAGTTATGGTGGTGATTCTAGAATATTCTAAATAGGAAATGTTTGGCGAGGGAGGTCGACAAGAGGACCAAGAAGAGTGGGAAATTATTAGATTAAACAGAAAGTGAATAACTACATTTTAAAATCTTGCAGTGGGGGGAGGGGGCAAGGCTTGGGTCGTTATGTTGAAGTCAACTGCTTTCCTTGCCAAACATCACCGTATAACTAATTCCGGCCTAAACTAGTCTCTTAACTAGTCCTGGTCTTTGTTGGTGCCCAAAATCCAAATATAAGCAATCTTTGTAGATCTTCATACACACACAACAACTGTAGTTCAAAATAAAATAAAAACTATAATTAACAGACAAAATATAAGTGCTCCCTACCTTTATAACTAATTTCTCTAAAAAATATGTGCATTCTAACACACTCACATACCTTTCAGAAAGCATTTCTAAGGTTTAGAATTCTTGACTGTTCTACAATAAGTCGTCTTCATCTTCGCGAAAATAAGAATTGGTAATCTTGATCTTTCGTTTCGTCCGTTTGTAGTATTCAAATTTTCAGATGTTTAAATTATCTCCATTACCGATTTCCTTCACAACCAGTAAGATAAATTATGAAGTATAACGCAACAATTTTCATTCTCATATGGTTTCTGTAAGTCACTATGAGCACTATTTCAAAAAAATAAAATATTTTCCTATGGGACGTGCAATCCCGTCCTGTCGTAGTGTTTACACTAACATTTTTCTCGACATAATTAGGGAACAAAAGTCCTTTTCATACCAGTTGTATTATCTTCCAATAAAGAAGATTAATTAGATGAATAATTCAAAAACATAATAAAATAAACAGAATGTTGCATAAAATGTTAACTTAATTCGAGCTGTTCGTAATCGTTTTATGTTCATGAAGCCTTCGAATCGTCAGTCGCCTGAGTCAATTACGTTTTGTTTTTCTTCAAGCTACTCTGATACGTTACGGACGTGATTGACAGTGAGCTGATACAGTACTGACACGTCAGTAATATGTGTAAACTTGTATATCTACCCTACTCATCGAGGAATAAATTCCGTGACCTGAAAAATTAAGCTAACGCTTTCAGTTTCGCCTCATTGGCATCAGAACATGGAGGCAAATGAACTTTGAATGTTCGTTATCCAGCTGTACTTCCTTGTAAACAAAGTCAGTGATTCAAGCAGATATTGCAGCGCAGTCCCGTTAGTCGACTTTTTTTTTTTAATTCACTTAGAAAGACTCACTCATGATATTTGCTTTCATTTCCAACTTTTCAGCCATTATCGTCCATTTTTCATCCCGCAGTAGGATGGAAAATTCCTAAATTGGGGAAGAGTTTGTAATTTTGACTGAAATATGATGATTCGTGTTACTTAATGCCGCGGCTTATCCAACATTAATCTATCTGCATAGATAAGATATGCAAATGTTCCACTCGACATGTTGATGCCGACCACTTTGTACCCTCGAGCGAGTCGACATGACGTCATCGATAGGCGCCAAACCTCCAGAGGAACTCGCTCCATCTTTGTTTATTTCAGGCGTAGCGTCTGTTTGTTGACCTTTTCCATGGTCTTGATACTCGTTCATTCATCGTAACAGTTCGTTCCCAGGCATGGGTGAAGAGAAACAACGACGACTTGTGAACTTTTTTTTTTTTTTTTTAATCAATGACTCGAAACAAGTTTCGAACAAGTGTTTCAATTAAGGCTCGGGTGATCGTGTTACTAAGCAATGCCCCTAACGCTTATTCAAGGCTCTTGTAGCACTGACTACCCTGTCAGTTAGATTTGTGTATTTTATTATTTTAATTTTGGCTCTAATACTTTATGCGTTATCCGTTTTCGCGCCAGGTAACAAATGTGGACAAATGTTTACCAAAAGACTATTTGCTTCCTCAAAGATTCGTTTTTATCATTTAGGTAATTTCAACGCTGCCTGACTATCATTGAAAGAATCACATCCAGTCCAGTTTCTGCCCCAGAGGGCATCCAACGTCTCCAAACTTACTTCCCCTCTTTCCTCCTCTTCTTACTTTCTCTACCCCCATCCCCCACCCCCCACCTCCGCCCCCTTCCTTCCTTTATTTTCTTCCCTTCCTTCCACGGTTTCTTTTCGTTCCCTCCTTCTCTTCCCTTTCCTTTGTCCTCCCTTCCCTACCTGTCCCTTGTACCTCTGCCTTCCCCTGCCTTTCTCTATTTTCAGCATCTTATCTCCTACCTCTAATTCTACCCTCACCACTTTCTCTTCATTTTCCTCCACCCCCTCTCATTCCTCTTCGCCTCCTCCCTTCATTCGTCACTTCACTCGTATCTTCCCTTTCAGGATGGAGAGTGCCGAAGCATAGTGCTACCACCAATTCGTGTGAACAGTTTATCTCCCGTTTTATATAACTACGCCTCCTTCCCTTCCACTCAGAAGGCACGTGATTGGTGGGCAGTAAGGCGGACCAATCACAGCCCTCCCCCCACTCACATGCTCTCTCTCCCACCCACCAATCACATGCGTCCGTGTGGCGATCAGGGCTTGGGTTGGGAATGGATATCTTAACCCTGCATGAAATTAAGAACCTAATTTCACCCGAGTTAGTTAAGTCTGTCTGTGGCTTCAACCACAGCAAAGCCCCTTGAGTGAACATATCATCATGCCAAAAGGGTTAGTAAGGTCTACGAAAATGGGGTATTCATTGAGCGTTCTAGGAACCACTCCCCTCACTCCCTCGGGAGTAAACACTCGCCAAGTGAGCCTCTCATGACGTAATGATCGCTTTCTTCTTCCTCTTCTCAGACACTTACACAGGCTATGAAATTATTTGTTTAACAACACTGGGCTCAAGATGATCCGACATTTGTTGTATTTTTTTCCAATGGTGTTTATTATTCTATCAATGTCTTCTCAAGGGTCACTAGGTCAGTTTAGTTATAACTGATGATTCCATCATGGGTAACGTAAGATGAATTTGCTCAGCTGAGTATTTTTTTGGGAAAAAAAAGGGCCAATTTACTCGACTGGAGCATTTTTACTTAATTATTTGCTTTTGTACATATTCGTTTATTTATTCATGTATTCATCTATTTCTTATTTCATCATGCCTTTATTTATTTATCAATTTACTCATCTATTAATTCATTTATCTATTTTCTATGTTATGCATTTATTTCTTTATTCGTTCATTCGCTTATTTACTTATTCGCTTACTTATTTTTTCTTACGAGAAAGGGTCTGAATATATAAAGTTAAGTATGGATTTATTCATACTTCTGTCTACTATTTCAATATCAAATTAATGAACTACCGAAGAGACGAATCCAAGAGCTTGGCAGCAGTCAGTAAAAAGGGAAAAGTACTACAAGATGCAAAAGATTTATCTGTTATCTATTTTTATGTCTTTCTTCACCTCTTTACTGATATATATATACATACATACATACATATATATATATATATATATATATATATATATATATATATATATGTGTGTGTGTGTGTGTGTGTGTGTGTGTGTGTGTGTGTGTGTGTGTGTGTATCTGTGTGTGTATGTGTGTGTGTGTGTGTGTGTGTGTGTGTGTGTGTGTGTGTGTGTGTGTGTGTGTGTGTGTGTGTGTGTGTGTGTGTGTGTGTGTGTGTGTGTGTGTGTGTGTGTGTGTGGTTGTCGAGGAGAAGTAAAGGATGGTGTGGGTGAGAGGGTAGAGGGAGACATGGGGGAGTGGGAGGGGGAGTGGGAATGACAAAACCAACGAGGGAGGAGAAACCAAAATCTGTGAGATAACAGACGACACAATGATTGTTCCCAAGATAAAAGGCAAAATAAGACGTTCGTCATGTAAATAACGGAATGAAAATAGCCCCGGTTATTATGCTGGAGTGTGGCCGGGCGGGAAAGAGGGAAATATCTCGTGGAAGTGGGAAAGGGAGGGGCTGTGGCCAAGTCTCCAAGAGATGTGCTCGAAGTATGTTTATGAAATAGATTGCCATTATGTGCAATATTTGAATATATATATATATATATATATATATATATATATATATATATATACATATATACATATATATATACATATATATATATACACATATATATATATACATATATATATATATACACATATATATATATACATATATATACAGTCAAACCACGCCCAAAACGAGTGTTAGGTTCCTTAGCCCGACGTGCAGGACGAAATTCGTGTTGGGTGAATAAGAGGTATTATGGAAAAATTAGGTTAGGTTCCCAGACCCTCTCGTGACACTGGAGCTCAACACGATCCGGCGAGCTATTCAAATCGTGCTATCGTGAATCATGGTCGTGTTGGACAAATGCTGCGATATTTTATCTATTCGTGTAAACGTGAATTTCGTGTACGATGAAGTTGTGCTGGGCGAGGTCTGATTGTATTTATGTATATATTGATGGAAGTATATTCGGAAACTGAGACGTTGTCAGGCTGAAAACTCGAACCTATCCGATACGTAATAAATGGACAGTGACTTAACCAACTCAGACACTAAGAGGGATATAATTTAAACACAATTTCTTATATATGTATGCTCGAGTTACATACGTATAAACGAACTTTATACTCAACCCATCCCAGCCACAATTAGCCATTGGTTTACTCACTGTTCATGTGTCGGCTAGGTTCGAGTCCTCATCCTCATAGTGTCTCAGTTTCCGAATATGCTTCCATCGAGCTACATAATCCTGTTAATCTTAAACGTATTTGCAAGGAATTAAAATAGAAATAAGATAATGTGGTTGATAAGGTGAATATATATATATATATATATATATATATATATATGTATGTATATATATATGTATATATATATATATATATATATATATATGTATGTATGTATATATATATGTATATATGTGTGTGTGTGCTTGTATATATATATATATATATTATATATACATGTATATACATATATATATATACATATATATATACATATATATATATATATATATATATATATATACATATATATACATACATACATATATATATATATATAAATACATATTATATATATATATATATATTATATATATATATATATATACACATATATATACACTGGTGGGAGAAAGTACTATGCAACAAATTATGTTAGCAGCAGGGTACTGAGAGCAAATCAACAACACAAAGAAGGTAATCTTCCAGGATGGTGTGCCTCGCGTGTGAGAAGAAGAAGAAAAAAAGCGATGGTGGTCAGATAAGATGAATGTAACGTCAGATACATGTCGCAGATGAAAGACGAAATAGAATCAGTGACAAGCAACACAATCTGAAGAAGCTCAAGACAGGAAAGATCGACACTTGACAGAAGAGGAACTCAAGCGGCGACATGACGTCATGTCGACAAGATAACAACTCAGCCGATGGAGCAAAAGAAATGAGAGTGGGCTAATAGAGAAAGATATATACAGAGAGAAAAAAAACTGACATAGATGGAAAGAAAAATGTCAGACAGACATGCAAAGAAACAGAGAGCAAGGGGGAACACGTACGGAGAGACATAAAAAGAAGGACAGATCTGCAGAAACAGAGAAAGAGAAATGTATCTTCACCCCCCTCCCTCTCTCTCTCTCTCTCTCTCTCTCTCTCTCTCTCTCTCTCTCTCTCTCTCTCTCTCTCTCTCTCTCACTCTCTTTCTCTCTCTCTCTTTCTTTCTTCCTCTTTTTCTGTGCATGTGTATGCTTAATAAATTTGTCCAACTTCAGAAGTAATTTCCAGACTAGTTTGAATGAACTTAAGATGTTTAATGTGTACATCACTTCTCCACTTATGTGTGTGCGTGTGCGTGTGTGTGCGTATGTGTATGTGTGTGTTCGTGTGTGTGTGTGCGCGCGTATGTTTGTTAAGGAAAGTTGAAATAATAACCAATAACAGTGTAAGTCTTGATGATTACATATACACTACCGTGTATCAACCCCATTGAATGTACATACGCTAACGTCAAAGAGGAAAACTTGTAGAATTTCAAATGAATGTATAAAAGTATTACTCAAATAAACTTTGACATACTCTCTTCATAGTTATTTTCTTTCCCAGAACTCCCTAAGAAATATGGACGTGCCCCTCAAACACGCCCACATTTAATTGGTCCCTCAGTCATGTGAATTGAGATAAGCACGTTTTTGACGAAGTGGATCGCGCGAAAAATCTTTCAGATCTCCCTCTCACCCTTGTTTACTCTCAAAACCGACCGTAAAACAACTTTTCCTCTCTCCTTCCCAAGCATTGCCTTGTTCTCGCATACATAAATACACCCACGCCTTCCCCTCTCTCCTCCTCCTCCTCCTGCTCCTCCTCGCCTTCACTTCCCGTCCGAGAGGAGAGGAGGGTTAAAAAAATAAAGTAAAAACGATAAGGATGAAGACGAATCGAATACAGGAAAGGTTTAAATTCGCCAAACTGTACCGGAAGTGTGTTATGTGATGCTCTTGTTGTTGATGCTGTTGTTGTTGTTATGGACTCCAATTTTCCGGTGCTTCTATCCTAGGGCGTCAAATTTATTATACCCTTCTAGGTTAGAGGTAATGTTGTACTGTGGTTATTTTATTACAAGGGCCAAGTTACTATTACCATTGCCACTGTATCCATACTATTACCATCCACATAGTGTTGGGGGGGGGCTGTTTTTCTAGAAAGGACTTGGTGCGTCTATCAGAACACATTCTAGTTCATTTTATGAACTTGGTCAAGTAAATTATGATAACCTAAAGAGACTTGCATTAGCGGACACAAAGGAACATGATCATAGTGTATTTCTTCGTGTCTGGTGTGGTGTGCAAGAGGACAATCACAAACAAAATGTCAATTACAATCCTTATTACTGATGACTGTCGGAGGTTGTGGAGCAGAAATTGGTGTGATGTCACAACAACTCTACAAACAATATCAGGTTGTGAAAGCAATTCTAGGGCCGACAGCTAGAAGGGCCTATGTCCAAAAATGCAACATTTAAGAAAGCTACCACCAAACTATATTTTTTTTTTATCGATGCTACAAAGGCCAATGTCATGAGTACATTATGGACGACGCACCAGCAATGGTTATTGAAAACACCAAAGTTAAAAATCTATTCAACATATTCTTTCTATTATGTAAAGAGGAGAAATATATCTTTCAGAGGCTTAGATTAATACAAAATAGCCTGATTAATCCCCCAAAAATATCTGTTATATATTTGTTAAACTTGAATAAACGAAAAAAAAAATGGGTTTTTCTCACAATGGAGTTTTATGACTTTGGGCTTTCTTGTTGTCGGTTCTACAGCGGAAATCTTCTTTTACGAGAACGCTCATCCAAGCACCTTCAGGATCTCTTTGTGTTCGTGACTTCTCAAACAGACTCACAGAGACAAGTGGAAGTACGATAGCACCCTGTTCATTGTCTTCCCTTGTTAGCGATAGCAACGTCTTCCTTGTAAAGCGCACCCTTGTCATGTGTGGACTACATTTAGCCCTTTCCTCCTCATCACAGGAGGAGCACCACAGAGCTGAATGAAATAGCCTGACGGCAGCCAGAATAAGTATCTCTTGGCACGAAAGGGGATCATCGAGATGGCCCAAGTTTCTAGCTTGAAAGGTTGCCACGGATGTAAATGAAATACCCTGCCGGTAGCCAGGATAAAAAAAAAAACAGTTATTCCTCATTAGAGAAGGAGTTAAGCACTCATAGAGGGGCTTACTCTCTCTTCCAGGAAGGATTACGTTAGGATACGAAAAGGCGAATTGAGTTCCATTCATAATCCACGATCAAGAATTTCAAAGACTGGTGGGGGAGGTGGGGAGAAGAGGGCAGGACTGCCGGCGATGAAGTGGGCGGAGTTTACGAAATGGGCGGAGTCAAGGTCATCGCCATCGTAGTGGTGAGGTCAATGATCAGAGACGAGTCTATCAGGGTGAGGAG
This sequence comes from Oratosquilla oratoria, assembly GCF_046742065.1. Classification (NCBI taxonomy): domain Eukaryota; kingdom Metazoa; phylum Arthropoda; class Malacostraca; order Stomatopoda; family Squillidae; genus Oratosquilla; species Oratosquilla oratoria. The sequence goes on along the minus strand of NC_134813.1, from coordinate 43,554,013 downwards.
GGGTGCTGGGGGGGGGGGAGAATATAGACCGAGATCAAATGATGGGAGTATATATTTTTTGTCTAGCTGTATCTTCATGTACTGTTGCAGTCATAATACTTATTAGTTAGAGAAAGGCATAAACGTAGAGACAATATTCTAGCAAATCGCTTCAAAGGGTTGTATGTTGGTATCTCTTAATGTGTGTCTATTCTTTTGTGGTTAGTAGGAGTTCAAAGAAACTGATTCCACCGCTGACACCAGTTATAACCCTTCAGTGTTTTGGACAATAACAGTTCTTCAAGTGGTTTTGAACTCCTTGAATAAAAGAGAAAACGAAATATTCTTCGACCTTTATGAGTAAGTGGATGGTGCTTCGATGGCAGAGGACGAGGGTAGTGTCGAACAGGGGAAAGTGTGCAAACAGACAGGCAGACAGATAGAGACAGTAGGATGAGTGGATAGTCGACCGCAGTAGCCAAATAGACAGTGGGGCCTTTGTTGCCTCTCAGCGCCAGATTGCTCCAGAGCACAGCCATGGACACAGCCAACGTGAGAAAATGCGAGTACAGATATCTGTAAAAACCAAGAAAGTACTTTCGTGCCTTGTTGAAAGGTTTCCATAGTCGTCTTCTAACCAAAACGGAAAACAATCTCACACTAAAGAAGTAAAACTAATTCATCATGAAAGTGTACGTTGTGTGACTCTTCTACGTTCCGCACGAGAACCTACCCAGAACTGAACAAAGAAATCAACCGGCGTTAGCCAAAATGAAATCTCGAAATATCAACATCGCAAGGGGCTCGGCCCAAAGCTCAGGGGAGAAACTGGCGGCCAAGTGGTTCAGACGATCTCAGTTAACCCTCCTGCTGTAATAAAACATTTCTAATTTTTATCCTCGCTGACGTCGGAGGTTGGATTCAGTTTAGGGCGCGAGGTTAAGAGGGGCTTAAAGATTCCTCAACCCTTTCACCGCGAGGACGCCTTCAGATTTTTTTTTTTTTTTTTTTTTTTTTTGTAAATGTGCCGAATAGAAAGGAAA
>NC_134813.1:43532991-43537991 GCF_046742065.1 Oratosquilla oratoria | reverse complement strand
TCTGGGAGTCAAGAGGGTGGGATTTTGTCTGGGAGCCAAGAGGGTGGGATTTTGTCCGGGAGCCAAGGGGGTGGGATTTTGTCTAGAAGCTCTGGCCTGATTTGCTGCTGCTCTGGTTACTGGTCCTAGGCGCTGATTGACTAGCTGGACATGTTCCATTTGTTCGCGGGGCTGCTGTTGTCTAAGGGCTTGTTGTTCCTGGAGGGGGTTATTCTTTACAGGGCGCGCGGAAGGGAGAATAAAATCGGCAGCTTGCTGTATGTTGATGGTAGGGCGCTGGCAAGTAATGGATACTGCTTCTGCAATCTGCAGCTTCCTGAAGGCAGACTCCTTGTGAAGAATGTCCGTTTGGTCTAGCAGCTTCTGTAGAGGAGGCTTCATGTTGTGTGTTTCAGTGAAATGCTGGAAAATTGATCCCTGGTTTCTATGGGATTGTAGGCGACGCCGCAGTGTAGAGGAGGTCCTGCCAATGTATGTGCTGGAGCCGTCGCAGCGGCCCTCCTGACATGAAAATTTGTATACAACATTGGTGGTAGCCTCACTCGGGGCCCTGGGCGCCGTGCTATTCCTCATAATCAGGGAACTAATGAGGTTAGGTTTGCAGAATATTCTCAACTCTATGATGGCATTTCTGTTGGTTGGGGTGACTCCTCTCTTGATGATATTCCTAAGGGCATCACACTCCTCGCGGTACCGATCATGGAAAGAATTATGGTGGTAAACGGTGATTTTCTCCTTGGGAGGAGTGGGCAACTGGGTCGAGTCTGCAAACTGGTCCAGTTTTTTCTGTATGACTTTCTCGATGAGATGGTCTGCATAGCCGTTGTTGGTGAGGAGCTGGCGGATACGGTCGAGTTCTCTGTGGATCTCAGTCCAGCTACTACAGTGGGTAAGGGCCCTCTTCACATAGGAAGATATCACGGATATCTTGTATGAAACAGGGCATTCTCCCTTGGCATTGAGGCAGCGGCCCACGTTGGTGGCTTTAGTGTAAACCTTAGTCTTGAAGCCCTGTTCTTGTTTAGAGATGTCCACATCTAGGAAGGGGAGGCACCCCTCTACACTGCGTTCACAGGTGAAGGTCAGGCTGGAATTACCTTCCAGAGCAGTAATCATGAGAGGAACCTCTTCGTCGAACCCCCTCCAGGAACAACAAGCCCTTAGACAACAGCAGCCCCGCGAACAAATGGAACATGTCCAGCTAGTCAATCAGCGCCTAGGACCAGTAACCAGAGCAGCAGCAAATCAGGCCAGAGCTTCTAGACAAAATCCCACCCCCTTGGCTCCCGGACAAAATCCCACCCTCTTGGCTCCCAGACAAAATCCCACCCTCTTGACTCCCAGACAAAATCCCACCCTCTTGGCTCCTAGACAAAATCCCACCCTCTTGGCTCCTAGACAAAATCCCACCCCCTTGGCTTCCAGACAAAATCCCACCCCCTTGGCTTCCAGACAAAATCCCACCCCCTTGGCTCCCAGACAAAATCCCACCCCCTTGGCTCCCGGACAAAATCCCATACTGCACCTCTCAGCCAATGAGAGGCCAGTATTCCGTCTGAGCTAGGCAGGCTGAGCCTTATAAGCCCGCCCATCCAACCAGCGGTCATTATTCGTTGGAAGACCTTCAATATAGCAGAGCATCATACAAAGCAGTCCTCACCCTGAAGACGCCTCACGACGAGGCGAAAAACTATAGTTTCGGTGGAGTCAATAGTTGTTCAATACTATTACTATGCAAAAATATATCAGTTGGCATACACTGTGTATATTCTTTTGAGAGTCATGAATGACTACTTCCTGTCCCTCTCAGTTGCTAATAGGAAAGTATTCTCCAGATTAAAGAATACAGTCTTGAAGATTGTTAAAGCAACTAGTGCAGTTGATTTCAACCAGAATTGCCTTAGAGAAAACCTGTGCCCCAGAAATATATATATATATATATATATATATATATATATATATATATATATATGTGCGTGTGTGTATGTGTGTGTGTGTGTGTATACATATATATGTATATGTATATATATATATATATATATATGTATATATATATATGTGTGTGTGTGTGTGTGTGTGTGTGTGTGTGTGTGTGTGTGTGTGTGTGTGTGTGTGTGTGTGTGTGTGTGTGTGTACAGACAGAGAGAGAGAGAGAGAGAGAGAGGGGGGGGAAAGAGAGAGGGGGGAAAGATAGAGAGAGAGGGAAAGAGAGAAGGGGAGAGAGTGATGCGGAAAAAATCTACGGATATTGTACATCATATTTAGTTGTGTCATCCACGTTTTCTATGAAGATGAGCAGCCGTTAATTCAGGCATAGGAAGGCTGCAATGGGTAAACAGCAAATTAATGGTAAAAGTGCAGTAAATGAATTAAGAGGCTTATTATTTTAAGGATAAATACTTAAGCGTTTAAATCTCTCGTGCTCAAGTTTTTTTTGTGTATCAAATGGGGAAAATGTCGATACTTGTACATGCACACATACGCACACACACACACGCATATATATATATATGTACATATATCATATATATGCTTATATATATGTATATATATCATATATATGCATATATATATGTATATATATGTATATATAATATATATATATATATACATATATATATATATATATATATATGTGTGTGTGTGTGTGTGTGTGTGTGTGTGTGTGTGTGTGTGTGTGTGTGTGTGTGAGTGTGAATAATTCGCTAGTGGACAGCGACATCAATCATACAATCTCCAAAACCGTCGCGCAGAGGATTCGAACCCAGTTAGCACCCTCCCCAATCTCGGTAATCAGATAGATTACGAGTTCGTACACTTTTAGATCGTCTGTGGTCGAGTGGTCTAAGGCGGGTGCTGTGGACTCTCTTGGGTCTATAGGCAGTGGTTCGAATCCCCTGCGCGACGGTCGTGGAGATTGTATATACATATATATATATATATATATATATATACATATACATATATACATATATCTGTGTGCATGTGTGTGTGAGTGTGTGTGTGTGTGTGTGTGTGTGTGTGTGTGTGTGTGTGTGTGTGTGTGTGTGTGTGTGTGTGTGTGTGTGTGTGTGTGTGTGTGTGTGTGTGTGTCTGTGCATATGTGTGCGTATTATGTATGCATATGTACATATTACAGGGGACCCACGATTGGTCTTTTGGGTAAGTAATCGCAGAGAGACTGTGTGTTCTGTTAGGTTGGCGAACGAATCTGGGGGGCAACTGGAGGTTATTGCTGAATCTGTGGTGGTGACCTGACTTCGGGCATGCTAGAACAATGCTTTGTTTCTTAGGAAGTGACGTCTCGGTTATGCAGAATTGTTAAGAAGTTTGAGATAATACAGTAGTTGTCGAGCTTCTTAGAGTTTTTTTTTGTGGTCTGGGGTGTGTCTTCCTATGAGTGTATTTCTGAATATGGGGAAGGTTAATGTAAATGTTTGAGATATGCTGAATATGTTGAAAGAATGATAGAAGAAAGAACATCAAGAAGAGTCGTGTTGGGGTAGGCCAAATGGAGAAGACCAAGAGGTAGACCCAAATCGAAGTGGATGGATAGACAGGCACGTCATAACCCGTGCTCCTTTATGGCGTGAGGTCCAGTGTGATGCGTGGGAAGTCGGAGGCAAAATGTCCTTATGCTGGTGACTCACGAAGACAGAGAGTATGCGTTCCTCAATAAATGCAGTGTTCATCATCACGTGGCTGGTCGAGGTAGAGGTTAGTCATCGCTGGCCGATGCTGGTACTGCACGTGTGTTCCTCAAGGAGGCTTTGTTCCACCCGTGGGCAACAAAGAAGCCTTGGGTTGAGTCACGTTGCTGGGTGGCGCGAGCGTGTCCCATGGGAACACTCGTGGGTCAGTAAGATCGTGGTACGGCCAGAGAAGAGGTGAGGACGGGAGGAGTGGATGCCGAGGAGTGAAGACTACTTCCTAACACACATGCACACACACACACACACACACTCACACACACACACACACACACACACACACACACACACACACACACACACACACACACACACACACACACACACACACACACACACACACATATATATGTATGAGAAATCACATAAACTCGTGATTCTAAATATGTTTTGTATCATTTGACATTTTTGGAAATAGACTCATCCGCTGGGATTCGAACCCTTGCCTAGGCGGCTTACGTCTTATAAGACAAAGGCCTTACCGACCATGCTATCTCGACCCTACAAAACGAAACGACTTGGTTCACGGCCCAGTCGTTCCGCCGAGGGCACTCGGACAGAACATGATACGTAATGTATTTCATCAAATCCTTTATGTAGGCTAGTCTTCCGACAAGTGTTTTGTATCATTTGACATTTTTGGAAATAGACTCATCCGCTGGGATTCGAACCCTTGCCTAGACGGCAAGGGTTTGAATCCCAGCGGATGAGTGCCCGAGTGTCCGAGTGCCCTCGGCGGAACGACTGGGCCGTGAACCAAGTCGTTTCGTTTTGTAGGGTCGAGATAGCATGGTCGGTAAGGCCTTTGTCTTATAAGACGTAAGCCGCCTAGGCAAGGGTTCGAATCCCAGCGGATGAGTCTATTTCCAAAAATGTCAAATGATACAAAACACTTGTCGGAAGACTAGCCTGCATAAAGGATTTGATGAAATACATTACGTATCATGTTCTGTCCGAGTGCCCTCGGCGGAACGACTGGGCCGTGAACCAAGTCGTTTCGTTTTGTAGGGTCGAGATAGCATGGTCGGTAAGGCCTTTGTCTTATAAGACGTAAGCCGCCTAGGCAAGGGTTCGAATCCCAGCGGATGAGTCTATTTCCATTCTAAATATGCGGAAAAACCACCAAGGAAAAAGATAAACTGATGACCAAGCGCTTTCGTTTATTCAGACATCCTCAGGGTACCCTGAGGATGTCTGAATAGACGAAAGCGCTTGGTCATCAGTTCATCTTTTTCCTTGGTGGTTTTTCCGCACACATACACACACACACACACACACACACACACACAC
>NC_134813.1:43525491-43530491 GCF_046742065.1 Oratosquilla oratoria | reverse complement strand
AATACTTTTATTCCTGACTAGTTTCGCCTGAGTGGCTTCTTCAGAGGAACATAGTTTGAAGTCAAGTTGGTCAATATGTATGGCAAAAGAAGGAACGTGGCAAAGTGTCAGGTTGGTCCCCTACTCGACCTCATCTGTCGGTGTGGCGGACTGTCACAGCGGGTGGACCAAGTATCCTCCTGTTGTTCGCGTGGCTGAAACGTCCGTCTGGATCAGGGGCTCTGTGTTTATTATTCATTACGACAAAGTGTGCTGCTGCTTTAGCCCATATTAAATCCCCAGTCCTCTTATTGATGTTATCATGGATGTTGATAAAAACGGACTCCATCGCGTTTCTTTCCTGCCGTGTAATGTTATCCATGAGAATTTTTGCCTGGTCCCATTTTGGTAGATGGCCTCTTTCGTCGACATGGTTAACTAATGCACTACTAACCCTGTGGTGCTTTACATCTGTTCGGTGTTCTTTCAAACTGGTGTCTAAGCCTCTGCCGGTTTCACCGATGTATTTTCTGTCACATCCACCACACGGGATTTCGTAAACTACGCTATACCAACCACAAAAAAGACCCAACCACAAATACAAACAGCGTAGTACTGTAGTAGTAGTGGTAGTAATAGTAGTAGTAGTAGTAGTAGTAGTAGTAGTAGTAGTAGTAGTTTATCATTTTATTTTATTGTTTTATTGTTTTGTTTTATTTTTCATTAATTTATTATTTTATTATCTTTTTATTTTATTATATTGTTTTTACCCTTTTATTTCTTATTTTATTTATTCATTTATTTATTATATTTTTATTTATTATTTATTTTTTATTTGTTTGGTTATTTTCTTTTTTCTTTTTCTTTTTCTTTTTAATTATTTTATTATTTTATTATTAATATTATTGTGATTATCATTATTATTATTATTATTATTATTATTATTGTTATTATTATTATTATTATTATTATTATTATTGTTATTATTATTATTATTATTATTATTACTATCATTATTATTAATACTATTTTTATTAATATCATTACTATTATTATTATTATAATTATTATTATTACTATCAATTAATACTATTATTATTATTGTTATCATTGTCACTATTATTATCATTATAATTTTTTTTTTTTTTTTTTTTTTTTTTTTTACCCCGGACTTTGTTAGTGTCGGTCACAGATCCTTGAAAGCCATCATGCGTGATTTCTTTTTGATAGACAGATAAGTAAATAAGTAAATAATAGATAGATAAATAGACAAATAAATAAATAAATAAATAAATAAGCAACTAGATAGATAAACAGAAAAATGAAGAGATAAATAAACAAACCAAATGTGATAAATCAGTAACCGTGTAGTAGTGAACGCTGAAGCACTTGATTATGTTAAGAGAAGACGAGACAACTTTATGGATAAGAATGGCAGGTGGTAAGAGATGTAGAACTACCTAGTGTAGACTTTATGGTCCCTTGCAGTCTCCTCCCATGTTATGTGAGGAGGCGCCCACAGTTCACCGGCCCCGATCCTTTCAGGACTTCCGGGTTACCGCGGGATGGTGGGAGAGCCTGGCGAGGGCGGCGTCAACTCGGCCGGCGCCAAAGGTGAGCCCGGCCTGCCCGGAAGAAAGGGGGTGACTGGAACTCCCGGGCTTCCAGGACGCCAAGGCTACAGAGGACCGCAAGGAATTCCTGGGCTAAAGGTAGGAGGAGGTTGATCGTCTTGGTTCCAGGTGCCACAGAGGGTCCAGGGATCTCATGTTCATCTTAGTCCCTCCTGGAAACGCTTTCGTGGTCGTCTTGTCCTACTGGAAGAAAACCTCCCCTTCCCCCCCCAACCCCCAACTAAGCCCCCCCTTCTTACCCCCCTTAACTCCCTTTTTGGTGGTCACGTTTTCATTTTGTAAACCTGATCGTTACCTGATTCTCCTGGAACTTCTTGGGAGTGTTTTTCTTTCTTTGGTGTGAAAACGTAGTAATTTTTTTTTTTTAGAATTATTGAATTGTCATCGTAATTCTGTGTTTTTTTTTTTTTTTTTTTTTTTTTTTTTTTTTTTTTTTTTTTTTTTTTTTTTTTTTTTTTAAGGTTCCCCGTAACACTGTCGTCTTAATTCTGTTAACTGTGCCCGACAATACAAACTTGTCATCGCAATTTTCGGTCCTTAATTCTCGACCATGCCGTTAACCTGAATGAAATATTCCAGGGTTTCGGTGGGCAGCCAGGGGGCAAGGGACCCACAGGGGAAAGGGGAGATGACGTCAGCAACCACGTCTTCCTGAAGGGCGAGAAGGGAATCAGGGGAGACATGGGATCCTCCAGAGACACCTACACGTGAGTTGTTAACCCTTCTAGTTTCTCCAGAGGAACACATTCGTGTGTGTGTGTGTGTGTGTGTGTGTGTGTGTGTGTGTGTGTGTGTGTGTGTGTGTGTGTGTGTGTGTGTGTGTGTGTGTGTGTGTGTATTCACTTGGTCTTTGGATCACGTGTTGGACTCGTGATCGACAGCTATTTCCCTCCTGGAAGAGAGCTCAGAGCTCGTAGGTCCGATCTATGGGTAATGCTATGACCTTGCACACACACACACACCCAACTCCCCGCCCACGAGAGTTGGAGTAACACCCCTCAGCGCTGCGATACTGATATTATTTCAGCCCCGGGCGAGGATCGAACCCGGACCTCCGTAGTGGCAGGCCAGAGCTCTAACCACAGCGCCATGAGAGGTGTGTAAGTGTGTGTGTGTGTGTGTGTGTGTGTGTGTGTGTGTGTGTGTGTGTGTGTGTGTGTGTGTGTGTGTGTGTGTGTGCATGCGTGCGTGTGTAAAGGTGGGTGAAGACAAATATATCTTAACCCAATTTTTATCCCTGACTAGTTTAGTACAAAGAATAAAGAACCCTATGTGCTAAATAAGTCAGAAGAAAACGACTTCAAGTGAGACTCTCGTCTTTTTTTTTTTTTTTTTTTTTTTTTTTTTTCTCTCCCTTGTGACAACAAGAACACCCGAGAGTGCAGTCCTTTTATCGTGGGCAGTGATTTGCTTCTCTATTCATGTGTGACGTACATTCGCACACAACATGTCATACAAAGTCTCATGTTGACCAAATCACGCGAAATTCTTCAATGTTAATCTATAGGTGGTTCACAAAACACACACACACACACACACACACACACACACACACACACACACACACACACACACACACACACACACACACACACACACACACACACACACACACACACACACACACACACACACACACACACACACACACTTGAAGACATCGAGAACTAAATTGACCAAAGACTGAACTCCATCTCAAGTCAAACTGGATCGACCCTCTTACACTTTGATTCCAGCTGACTACAGGCTCTCTTCTTCTCCTTCTTCCTCCAAAGAGAAGAAGACCCACCCCGACCCCCTCCGACCCTCGTCAGGGAACGTTGAGTTCAATGACCTTCATCTGTACAAATCTTTGCAGAGAGCCCAAACCGAAGGACGTCCTGCCAGGGCAAGTGGGCGTGAAAGGCAAGAAGGGCGACCCCGGTATGCACGGGCTCCTGGGCAGGCCCGGCGACAAGGGCACCAAGGGCTTCTGGGGCATCGAGGGACCTCGAGGGAAGCCCGGGAGGAAGGGCAAATTCGGGCATCCGGGGATAAAGGGCTTCAAAGGAGCTCCCGGATTTGAAGGCTATCCCGGACCTGACGGGTTCAAGGTAAATAATACCTAATTAGGTACAGACAGTTCCCATTTCCGGAAAAAAAAAAAAAATATATATATATATATATATATATATATATACATATATATATATATATATGTATATATATATATATATATATGTATGTATACATGTATATATATATATATATATATATATATATATATATAATGTAATATAATAAAATACAATATAATGTAATATGATATAACATAACACAATGTGATGTGATATAATACAATGATATAATACAATAAAATATAAAATTATATAACAATATATTGTAATATAGTATAATACAATATAATATAATACAATTTGATATGATGTAATATGATAAAATGCAATGTAATGTAATATAATAGAGTAAGATATAATATTATATGATATAATATGATATAATGTAATATGATATGATAAAATATAAGATATAATAACATATATTATAATGTAATATAATATAATATAATATATAATATGATCTAATATAATATAATATAATATGATATGATATGATATAATGTAATTTAATATGATGTAACATGATAGTTTAATATGATATAATGTAATACAATAGAATGTAATATGATATTATGCAATATAATATAATATAACATAATATAGTTTATTATGATATAATGTAATACAATATAATAGAATGTAATATGATATGATGTAATATAATATAATATAATATAATATAGCACGAAATAATATATGATATAATATGATATATGATATAATATATTATTGTATGATATAATATAGCATAATATGATATGATATAGTATGATATGATATAACAATATAATATGATATAGCATAGCATAATATAGTATAATATGATATATCATGAAATAATATAATATGATGTAATATAATATATGATATAATATATTATTCTATAATATAGCGTAATATGGTACAATATGATATATTATGATATGATATAACATAGTATTATATAATATAGCATAGCATAATATAGTATAATGCAATATGGTATAACAAAATACAATATGATATAGTATGAAATATAATAAAGTGAAATAAGGTAGAATAAAATAAAAGACCTATAGTGGTGGTACAGGATGACCATGAAGTCTGAGAGATTTACAGCAGATACAATTCGAGCTATGCTATGTCCACGAGCCACGTACGTGGCCTTTGAATACTTCTTCTTTTGTTATTTTTTTCATCCAGATATATTCCGATGAAATTCTTCTTCAGTGAATGGAATATCCAGCCTTTTGCTGGAACAAGATATATGTAAATTCTGAAGCCGCTT
>NC_134813.1:43232991-43505491 GCF_046742065.1 Oratosquilla oratoria | reverse complement strand
ACGTCGCGGGTCCACAATGCTGGGGTTGACTCCCCTGGGATACAGAAGGAGTCTAGTTGATTTGGCAAACACGCGAGCGAGCACGCACACACACACACACACACACACACACACACACACACACACACACACACACACACACGTCGGTCAAAGTGACAGCGAAGTTTGGAGCTCCAGGAAAAATTCAAGTTTCATCGGTCTCAACAAAGAGGGAGTACCTTTGTTGTATTAATAGGGAAGGGGAAAGCTCGTGATGTAGTGGGAAGGTGAAGAAAAAGGAGATTGAGAGGGATTACTGAGGAAAATGGAAGGAAATGAGGAAGGGGACGAACGGGCCCCGGATGTTGGATGTTGGATGTATAATTATATTAGGGATGGAAGAGAAGCATAATCCAAATAGGACCACAAGAGTAAAAGAGGAGAAGGAAAAGGTAAACAAGATATTAGAAGTAGTTCAAGAGGATGGACAAGAAACATGGAAAGAAATTGAAGAAATATATAGACTAGGGAAATACAATACAGATAACACCAGACCAATTAAGATCAAATTTAGGTCACAAAAGACAGCAGAGAATATCTTAGCAAAAACAGGGAAACTAGCAGACAATGATCAATTTAAACAGGTATGTATAAAAAGAGAAATGAATAAAGAGGTAATAGAGAATAAGAAAATAAAAATACTGGAAACTAAGGAAAAAACGAGAGAAGAACAGAGTCAGAAAAAGAGAAATTCTACTGGAGAGTAGTGAATATGAAAGTGAGGAAATGGTTCATAGCAGAGAAAAACGGAAAGGAAACAGGAAACACGATGAAAGTAGCAGAAAATTAAAAGTGTCTTACACAAATATAGATGGATTAATAACAGGCTTTAACGAACTGAATGATTACCTGAAGGAAAAAGAACCGGACATAATGGGAATTGTAGAAACAAAATTAAAAGGTCCACTACTACCCAACAGTGTAGGACATGGTGCATATAATTGTTGGATTAGAAACAGAGAGGTAAAACAAGGGGAGTGGAGTTATGTTCCTGACTAAGAAGGATATAAATGTGAGGAATGTCACATATGGAAAGAACAGAGATGATTATGATGGAAATGGAGGACAAGGATAGGAAGAGTAGGAAATTTGTAGTAAATTATGTGCCTCCTAAAACGGCTTCGTGGGAAGAGAGAGAACACAAAAATATGTTAGAGGGCACAAGGATAACACTAAATAAGATAATGGAAGATGGAGGAAGAATAGTTATAATGGGTTACTTTAATTGTAAAGAAATCTGCTTGGAAGAGATGACAGTGAAGGGTGGAGACGACCTAATGGGAAATGTGCTACTTGATATGATTATAGAACATACAATGACACAATGGATACAAGAGAATACTAGGTATAGAAATGAGAAAGAACTATTGAGACTGGACCTAATAATCACATCAGAACCCGAAATAGTGGACAAGATTGAATATAAGACGCCAATAAATAAAAGTGACCACATATTGGTTGAACTGGAACTAAATGAGAAAAAATACATGGAAAAACAAAATATATAGAAAGGGAAGATTGATGTATGGATTTTTTTTATGTATAAAATAAGAGAATTCTTTCAAAAAGCTGACTGGGAAAGAATACACAAGGAGGAAACAACAGTAGAAGACAAATGCAATATTTTGACAAAAATTTATAAAGGAGTGGAAAAGTATGTTCCAAGACAAAAACATAAAAAAGGATATGTAAAGTGTTGGTACAACAAAAAATGTTGGGAGTTAAAAGACAAAAGGGATAAAGCTTGGATAAAATAGAAAAAAGACAAAAGACCTGAAAAATGGAAAATATATACTAGTTATAGAAATTAATATGTACAAGTGTGCAGAGAAGAAAAGAGAAAATACGAAAAAGATGTCATAGAAAAATGTAGAGATCAACGAAACTATTTTACATATTTGTAAACAACAAACTGAAAAACAAACAAGAATTAGAGAAACTACGGTAAGGAAGAATTGAATACACAGAAGAAATAGATATGGTAGAAATTATGAACAAGCATTTTAAATCGGTGTTTACGAGGGAGAACGTACAACCTAGAGATATCGAGTGGGAGGAGAAAGTCCCCCCTATGAAAGAGATAGAAGTATCAAGAAATGAAATAATGAATCACTTGAATAATCTCGATGTCAGGAAATCGCATGGACCAGATGAAATGGCAAACTGGATTTTGAGAGAATGCAGGAATGAACTAACAGACAAAATACATAGTCTAATAAGCAGTTCATTGAAAGAAGGAAAAGTTCCAGAGGATTGGAAAAGAGCAAATATAGTACCTATATATAAAGGGGGGAAACAAGGAAGACCCTACTAACTATAGACCGGTCTCACAAGTACGATAGCCAAAATTTGTGAAAGAATTGTCAAAATTAGATGGGTAAGGCATTTGGAAAAAACAACGTAATAAATCCAAGGCAATTTGGATTTAGACAAGGACGATCATGCGTCACAAACTTAACGTGTTTCTATTCAAGGCTAATAGATGTAATACAAAAAAGAGATGGATGGGCTGATTGTGCATTTCTAGACCTGAAAAAAGCTTTTGATAAGGTGCCACATAAGAAGTTGCTTAAGAAATTAGAAACTGCAGGAGGAATACAGGGCAAACTTCTGAAGTGGTTGGAAGACTTCTTGCATGAAAGAAAAATGAAAGTGGTGATATAAGACAAACACTCTAATTGGGATGAAATGATTAGTGGTGTTCCACAAGGAACAGTTCTGGCCCCAATAATGTTTGCTATATATATACTAATGATATGGATAAAGAAATTGAAAGTTATATGATCTTCTTTGCGGACGATGCAAAATTGTTGAAAAAAGTGAACACCGTAGAAGATAGTGAGTAGCTAGAGAGTGATCTCAATAAAGTATCGGAATGGAGTAGGAATTGGGAGATGGAATTCAATATTAAGAAGTGTAGTATAATGGAATCTGGAAGAAGCAAAAAAAGAATAGTGGGATCATATAAATTGGGAGAGGAAGAAATTAAAAAATTAGAAAAAGAGAACCTGGGAGTCATTATTATGAATAATATGTCCCCTGAGAAACATAAAAAAAAATGTGAAACTTATAATTTAATAAGAACAATCAAAGTGGCATTTACATACCTGGACGAAGAAATGGTGAAGAAAATACTGGTCACTTTGATGAGACCAAGATTGGAGTATGCGGCAATGACGGGGTCACGAAGTACAAAAAACTGTGTAACAAAACTTGAAAGAATACAAAGAGCAATCATGAAATTGGCACCAACACTCTCAGAACTATCATATGAAGAGAGACTAGCAAAACTTGAGCTACAGACATTAGAGCAAAGAAGAGAGAGAGGAGACTTGATAACTATTCATAGAATCATGAAAGGCATAGAAACTATTAGTAGAGAGGATCTAATAAAATGGGATAGTAGAGATACAAGAGGACACGGAAAGAAAATCAAGAAAGACAGTTATAGAAAAGACCTAAAAAAAAAGAACATCTTTCCCCACAAGGTTATAGACGTTTGGAACAAGTTAGATGAGAATGTGGTGTATGCAAAAACCATACACAGATTTAAAAACAGTCAAGATAAAACGAGATATGAAGACAGGACCCCACGAGCATAGCTCTCCTTCCCGTAAAATACAACTAGGTAAATACACACATACACACATACATTTTCAACTGGTCTCCACTTTTCCACATAATAGAACTGGCAACCGGTGACCACTCTGGTGTCAGCTGGCAGCCAATGACAGAAGAAGACGACTCTGGCATTTATACAGAATAGACAATAGTCCAACGATTCTTTATGGGAAGAGCTGTGCGTAGCTAGGGGCCTGAGTACCGTTGCTGGCTGCTGTGGGGCTGCGAGTTTCCGGTTAAGGCCTTATCACACTGAGTTATTTTTCCGCCAATCTCCAATTGATCGGCGGTACCACCCATCTCCAGAATTTTTTTTCCGGCCGTAAAATCACTCTCTGGCAAATTATTTTGTTTTCTCAATAAATTACAAAGAATGTCATTTGATATTATGCTGGAGGGAAATTATTTTCCTCCAGCATATTATCAGATTCCTTAGCGAAAGCTGCGGGCTGCAAATCTGGTCCGACAGTTGGAGGAAAATTAACTCAATGTGATAACGCCTTTAGTGAAGCTGAGGACAGCAATCGTTCGGCGTTTCTAGAGACCTCAGTAAATGTCAAATGAGTTTGTATTACTTTCAATGTGTTTTTCATCACCATATTGTTTCCTTTGTTTTATTTTCTAAGTTTATATTGCTTAGTCGAGACTTATAATCGGCCAGTATCCACCAATTTAATTAATTAGAATATATTTTCAAGTGTCACCATAGCTTGTCTTTTTCTTCAGTCTATTTTCTATGCAGCTTAGAGTATCATCTCGACAAGGGAATCCTTCCCACCCAAAAAAGGGATATACACACATATATATATATATATATATATATATATATATATATATATATATATATATATATATATATATATATATATATACATGTATGTGTTTATGCATGTTTGTAAGTAAGAATGTACATATACACATGTAAATGTATATATATTAACAACTTCTTCTTGTGATGTAGGGTGCCTTCGGTGACGCAGGCGAGCCTGGATTCCGAGGCGCCCCTGGGGAGGCCGGGTCACACGCAGGTCACGGCGACAATGGCGAACCAGGTCAGTGGATGACAGTGGACAGGTCCATAGTGTGTGTGTGTGTATTTACCTAGTTGTATTTACCTAGTTCTATTTTACGGGAAGGGGAGCTATGCTCGTGGTGTCCCGTCTTCATATCTCATTTTATCTAAAATGTTTTTAAATTCATGAATTGTTTTTGCATACACCACTTTTTCGTCCAACTTGTTCCAGATGTCTATTACTCTGTGGGGAAAGCTGTTCTTTTTCAGGTCCCTTCTATAACTGTCTTGATTTTCTTTCCGTGTCCTCTTGTATCTCTAATATCCCATTTTATTAGATCCTCTCTGTCAATAGTTTCTATGCCTTTCATGATTCTATGAATAGTTATCAAGTCTCCTCTCTCTCTTCTTTGTTCTAATGTCTGTAGTTCAAGTTTTGCTAGTCTCTCTTCATATGATAGTTCTGAGAGTGTTGGGGCTAGTTTTGTAATTGCTCTTTGTATTCTTTCAAGTTTTGTTATACATTTTTTGTACTTGGTGACCACATCGTCGCTGCATATTCCAATCTTGGTCTTATCAAGGTAACTAGTATTTTCTTCACCATTTCTTCGTCCAGGTATGTAAAAGTGGCTTTGATTGTTCTTATTCAATTATAGTTTTCTCCAAAAATTTTGTTTATATGCTTCTCAGGGGACATATTATTCATAATAATGACTCCCAGGTCGTTCTCATTTTCTACTTTTTTATTTATTCTCCTACTAATCTATACAACCCCACTATTTTTTTTTTTTTTTTTTTTTTTTTTTGCTTCTTCCAAATTCCATTATGCTACACTTCTTGATATTGAATTCCATCATGCCCTACACTGTTGGGTGGTAGTGGACCTTTTAATTTAGTTTCTACAATTCCCATTATGTCCGGTTCTTTTTCCTTCAGGTAATCATTCAGTTCTTTAAAGCCTGTTAATAATCCATCTACATTTGTGTAAGACACTTTTAGTTTTCTGCTACTTCCATAGTATTCTCTGTTTCCCTTTTGTTTTTCTCTAGTATGTCGTATTTCCTTACTTTCATATTCACTACTCTCCAATAGAATTTCTCTTTTTCTGACTCTGTTCTCTTCTCATTTTTTTTCCTTAGCTTCTTGTTTGTTTCTTTTTTTCTCCTCTCTTTCCTCTTTATTCATTTCCCTTTTTATCCATACCTTTTTATATTGTTCACTTGCTGCTAGTTTCTCTGTTTTTGCTAAGATATTATCTGCTGTTTTGTGACCTGAATTTAATCTTAATTGGTCTGGTCTTATCTGTACTATACTTTCCGAGGCTATACATCTCTTCAATTTGTTTCATGATTTCAGGTTCATCTTCCTGAACTAATTCTAGTTAACTGCTTTCTTTTTCTTTTTCCTCTTTGATTCTTGTGGTTCTATTTAGGTTATATTTCTCTTCCATTCCTAATATAATTATACTTTTCTTTTTATCTGCTAAGTCTCTTACTATCTTCTCCTTATGTCTCATCACTTTAATAACTGAGTCTTCCGTTTGTTCTTTCATTTGCTGTTTTGTTATGTCAGTAAATGCAACTTTACTGTTTTCTTGGATTTTTCCAACCCTGTGCTTCTTTTGCTATGGCCTCTTTATTGTCTTTATTATTCCTCTTTAATTCCTCATTCTCATCTTTTACTTCTTTTAACTGTCTTTTTAATTCTTCTATTTCTTTGGTTGATTTTTTGTTCACCTTCTCTAATTCTTCCAATTTTTCAACTCTGCGCAATCTTTGCTATATCACCGAACCTACTCTCCCAATGTTCGGTTATTTTTTCAAGTTTTTCCTCTAGTCTTGCTAATCGGGGGAGGTTGGTACCCCCCCCCCTCATTAAATCCCTGGAAATTATTATCTTCACCTTCCATTGTGGTGCTCTTATCTATATTTCTAATCTTTACATTTTTGTTAATCCCTTATTCTCCAAAATCCTCAGTCCTTCGTTTGCTTACAAGACGCCTGGTCTCCTGGACCAAGTCCTCCCCTTCCTCATTTCCTTCCATTTCCCTCAGTAATCCCTCCCCTTCTCCTTTTTTCTCACCTTCCCACTACACCACGAGCTTTCCCCTTCCCTGTAAATACAATAAGGTACTTCCTTGACGTTGAGATCCACGTAAAATTTGATTTTTCTTCGGAACTCCAATCTTCGCCGTCCATCCGACGAAAGTGTGTGTGTGTGTGTGTGTGTGTGTGTGTGTGTGTGTGTGTGTGTGTGTGTGTGTGTGTGTGTGTGTGTGTGTGTATTTGTGTGTATTTATATATATATATATATATATATAAATAAATATAAATATATATATAAATATATATATATATATATATATATATTTCAACAAAAACCCACTGTGTTGGATAAGAAGAAATGAAATAAATAGATTCCATATATTTCGATCACGGACTGTGATCCTCTCCACTGAAGAGGATCACAGTCCCTGATCGAAATATATGGAATCTATTTATTTAATTTCTTCTTATCCAACACAGTGGGTTTTTGTTGAAATTTACTAATGTGTTACGACATCACTTTGTAGTTATATATATATATACATATATATACAGTATATATATATTTATTTATATATATATATGTATACATATATATATATATATATATATATATATATATACTGTATATATATATATGTGTATTTATATATGTATATGTATATATATACATATATATATATGTATATATACATATATATAATATATATATAAATATGTATGTATATACATGTATATATATATATATATATATATCTATGTATATATATATATATATATATATATATGTATATATATATGACACACAGGAAACCCACAGTCGGAGGAAATAAACTTTGAATAAAGAAGAATCTTATATTTCGGCTATTAACTGTAGCCCTCTTCAGGAAAGTACATAAGACAGAGGACAAAGGGGACTTATAAGCTACAGAAAAGAGAAGGAATGCGGACAGATGACCTCACTCAGGCGCGGGGCAAACTGGGGTGGCGGAGGAGGGAGGGGGTGAGGTGAGGGGGGGTTGTAAGCTCCGTACCAGTTTGCTGACAGCTGCGCGTGAAATGATGTCAGGAGTCCGCTGCCCTTTAGAAATATTAGTATTAGGGCATTCCTCAATTAATGCTTATTCGACTATTTTTCTCCTGAAACCGTAGTGGGACTTGAACACTAATCTGGCCTTACCCCAGTCGAAAGAATGATTCTTATTTTTGACATGAAGAAATACAGCCGAATTTTCTTGCCCATACCTAATTGACCTTTTATGTTCTGCCAATCTAGTGTTCAAGTCTCTCCCGGTTTGATCCAAGTAAACCAAATCACAATCTTGGCAGGGCAAACAATAAATACCAGGTGACTCAACTTCTCTCGGTTTTTGTTGAACGTTCACAATTTGCTTGCACACGGTGTTAGGATAGTGATAGGCAATAGTGAGACGCTCATGAGGAAACAACTTGGTAGAAGAACTGATGGTATTATTGAATGGAATTTTTAAACGAGTGTCCTTAAAGGAGCGGTGAAAACTTGAGGGGACGGAAGTTTTAAAATGGTTGGCCCTAGCCTTACTGAGGGCTTGAACCAGAAACCAAGGTGGATAAGCCAACTTCTTAAGTTGACATTTGATCCCCTCGATCTCATGGTCCAGAAATTGAGGACTGCAAATCCTGAAAGCCCTCAAGGAAAGGCCAGAGGCCTTGCTGTGGATGTGCTGTGTCTTGCGACACTGCATCTGACCCAGGACAGTGGACAAGGTGCAGGGATGACCCGTCATCCAGGAGGTGCTAAGATAAGAGGGAGGGTGGAGGGGTGTGGAGTGTATTCAGGGATGGAATGGGTGGGAATGATTTTATGCCTTTTCCTTTTTTGGCTACCTCCCTAGTAAGGGGAAAAAAGCCTTGGTATATGTATGTATGTATGTATGTATATATATATACATACATATATATATATATATATATATATATATATATATATATATATATATACAAAACGCTATAAATTCCAAATTATGAAAACACTTTTTTGGAAAAGCATTGAAGAATCCAGAAAATTCCGGCACGTTTCCAAATCTTTCCAAAGGCCTTTCAGTTGCTGAGGAGCTCTCTCTCCAGCACCTCGTCGACCCACCACGACGGCCTTGAGCTCGATGTTGCCGCGACTTGGAGTTTCGAAGTCTCGCGAGCCCAGAGACGACCAACGTTCCAAAGCGTTACTGAGTCACCAGGTCCGCTCTTCCCTTGCAGGTCAGCCCGGGTTCCCCGGAAGGCCCGGTTTTCCAGGTCTCATCGGTCCAAAGGGTTTCGTCGGAGAGAACGGCGTCGACTACGTGGGTCCCAAGGGCAGGCGAGGCTTCCCCGGAGACAGAGGTTTCCAGGGACGTCCAGGATTCAATGGATTGAAGGTCAGTGCACGTCGATCAGTTCAGGGTCATGATCTTATATTGTGACTGTCATAGCTTTGATCTACCCTATGGGTAACGGCTGAAACGTTTTTGATCATAACAGGGTCAGATGAATAAAGGGGGAAAATGAGTTTATAGGAATAAATGAATAAATGAGTAAATAAATCAATAGAGAAATAGATAAGTATATATATATATATATATATATATATATATATATATATATATATATATATATATATGTAAATAAATTAATACATAAATAAATGTATGAATAAGTAAATAAACAAATAAATAAATTAATGAGTAAATCAATAAAGTAATAAATGAATGAATAGTTAAGTAGATAAGATAGTAAATAAACAAATGAATAAGCAAATAGATTAGTAGTTAAGCAAATGAATAATTAGCTGAATAAATTAACAAATAATTGAATAAACAGACAAGCAATGTTAGTTCTACATGTGGGAGGGAGAAAGCTAAAGAAAACGGTCTCCCCCACCTTTTCCAGGGTGCGATGGGAATGATGGGACTTCCTGGAACCAAAGGCGAGAGAGGCAAACAGGGAGAGGTCGGATTTCCAGGCCCTATTTCAACCCCCACCAACAATTTCCCCGGTATCCAGGGACTCAAAGGTCGCAAGGGAGAAGCAGGAGAGCCTGGCTTTTTCGGAAGGATTGGTGAGTACCATGTGCGTGCCCAGTTCATGAACACGGTGGCTCTGGGGTGGGAAGGGGTGACTTAATCCAGGCTCCCAGTGTAACAACGCTCTGTTTCCCAACAACATTAGGTATCCGTGGCGATAAGGGGCAAGCAGGTATTGCCGGATTCCCAGGCAGCAAGGGACGCCGAGGCCCTCCCGGTGACGTCGGTCTTCCGGGCTTCGACAGCCCGAGTTCGAGAGGAGAGGTCGGAGAGGTCGGCTTTGCAGGCTTCCCCGGAGATCGAGGCGACAACGGCCGCCCTGGACTTCCGGGAGTCAAGGTAAGTTGTAGACCAGGTACAGGGGGTTCTTTCCAGCAAAATGAAATCGCCTCACGAAAGCCAGAACCGAAGACGCGAATGGTCTCTTGCACTTCATGAACCATGTCCGGGAAGACCCGCACCATGGCAAGGTCAATCGATCCCGTTCACTCATGTTTTCTCTCCTGGACAGGGTGAGACAGGCCTTTCCGGACTTCCAGGAGCTTCAGGAAGACCTG
This sequence comes from Oratosquilla oratoria, assembly GCF_046742065.1. Lineage (NCBI taxonomy): Eukaryota > Metazoa > Arthropoda > Malacostraca > Stomatopoda > Squillidae > Oratosquilla > Oratosquilla oratoria. The sequence goes on along the minus strand of NC_134813.1, from coordinate 43,495,176 downwards.
GCACCCCTGGACAACGAGGAGATCTTGGTAATCGAGGAAATATTGGTCAGCCAGGTGAGTAATTCGTTCAGACTCCTCCACATCAAGGTTCACGTGTTGGTCACGAGTTAATCGGAGATTAAAATACTACTCTGTATACAAAACTTGTGGATATTATTGCAGTTTAGCATAACTAAATAAAATGTTAATATTACCATAACTAATCGAAGTAGTTATCTTTCTAGTCAAATTGGACAATATATGTTGAATGTACTGTACACATAGATTATGGATTTACTGAATAAAATTATATGAAGTGTTCAAATGTTGACAAGAGATAGAAAATTCAATATACATTTAGTAATAAATTTGCTTGGTCCATATCCGGAAAAAATAACATATTTTTCTAATCTAGATGTTTAGTCAATATTTCTAGTCAGTTTAGTTGATCGTAAAGCGCGAGGCGGTTACGCATGCGCGCCTGGTCATGACGTTATGATGTCATGATTTAAATATGGAAACTGCAGTTTAACAAGTTTATATATAATCGTTAAGACCATTAATGGACGGCATCACTAAACAAAAATCATTCTTAAAAATGCAATCTACGAATGGTGGTTGTCAAAAAGTGATCATTCTTATTACTCACATGGTCGATATACCGGGCCTTTTTTTTTTTTTTTTTTTTTTTTTTTTTTTGAGGGCATTCGATATATCGGCCCAATTTTTTTTTTTTAGATGTATTCGGGCAAAGATTTTCAGATGCATGTTTGATACACCGGACACAGACAAAACCAGTGTGTCAATTAATTCAAACCGCGTTGAATGAAATAAAAGCTGTGATAGGAAGAATGAGAGCAGACACTGACGATGCTGCTGTCGTCACAGGTTTTCCAAGCAGGAAGGGTGAGGATGGACAAGAGGGTCTTCCGGGACGCCCTGGCTCGCCCGGACTCTCTGGAAGACGAGGACAGAAAGGACAGCCGGGAGAATTTGGACCAGATGGACCCGATGGGATCAAGGGCCTGCCTGGACTGACTCAAAATGGTCTGAAAGGTGTCGTTGGAGAGACAGGTGAGTTGGTATCAAATGCTGCCATTCAGTCGTTCTCTTTTAGGGATTCCTTATATCAGTGGTACTACCTAGGGTATCTGTACCCCAAGAAGGCACGAGACATTTTTTTTTCTAAACACATTGTTTTGTTTCAGTAATTAAATAGATTTAGTTTCTTAGGTATAGTCCCAGCATTGGTCTACCTCACTTTTTGTTTAATAATATTAATTTTTAATAGCAGGCATTTAAAAAAAATAATAGTCAGTGCCTTCCACAATCAATATTCATTGGCAATTTTTTCGAGAAATTTTCATTAACAACGACCAGGTTAGGGTGAAACGTTCTTGGAGCTTCTGCAGAGCGGTTGCTTGGGATTGTAAAAACAGATAAGGTCATTTTTTTTTTTTTGTCAATATCAAAAGTACTAATCTGATGGTCCTTTATCTTAGCCTCTATCAAAGCGGTTCTACAGAGGTTATGGAAATGACCAGAAAGAATGAGAGGCTATTAATCCCTTTGTACACGAGAGGTTAAATGAGGCCCAACTCCTTCCCCTAGCGAAGAATGAATGAGTTTGGCGGTAAAGTATGAGAATAAACTCTCTACGATGTGGAAAAAGATAATGTCTAATTAATTTGTGTGCACAGTTGAAAAAATTACGTTTTCTGGTGCGTATGCTTAGTATCTAGTAAAAAAAAAAATTATTATGAAAATCGTCACAAACTATTCAACAGAGCCTCTTATCGAGTATACTTACAGGCTTTCATACCCGACGCTCTTTCAGGGCAGTGGGCGAGATGCAGGGATGACCCGACATTCAGGAGGACCCAAGGAAAAAGGGAGGGAGGGGTGGTGAATGGTTTGGAGTGGGTGGAGTTGAAATGGGTGGGAGTGGATTTATGCCTTTGGCTTTGGCTACCTCCCCTGTAGGGGGAAAAAGTCCTTGATATATATATGTATATATATATATATATATATATATATATATATATATATATATATATATATATATATATATATGTATGTATGTATGTATGTATGTATGTATTAATAAATTGTACCTGAACGTCAAAGAATAAGTCATGAATAGCATCTAAAGATATAGGGATTGCGCCTTTCAAAATATTCTTTGCAGATGACTCCCACCATTTGGCCAGGGTGGGGGGTGGCAGTAAAATAAGACGGGAGTGTCACCATTAACGTGACACTTGCCGTTATTTAAACAATATTTATGTGAGTGTAGTAGTTTCAGAGGGATTAGCTTGTTAAGTGTAGTTGGGAAGGCTTATAGGAGGATCTTGATTGAGAGGATTAGGAGAGGAACAGAGGGAGTAATTGGTGAGGAACAGTGTGGATTTAGGATGGGTAGAGGTTGTGTAGATTAGATTTTTGTGGTAAGACAGATATGTGAGAAAGCTATAGGGAAAGGGAAGGATGTTTTTTGGGGCTTATATGGATCTGGAAAAGGCTTACGACAGTGTAGACAGAAAGGTACTATGGAAGGTTTTGCGGATATACGGGATAGGAGGAAAGCTTCTAGGAGATGTCAAGAATTTTTACGAGAGTAGTAGAGCATGTGTCAGGATAAGAAATGGAGAGAGTGAGTGGTTCGAGGTAAAGGTGGGGCTTCGTCAGGGATGCGTTATGTCGCCCTGGCTGTTCAACTTGTACATGGATGGGGTGGTGCGAGAGGTAAATGCACGGGTGATGGGTCAGGGATTGGAGATGGTTAAAGAAAATGGAGAAAAGTGGGAGGTGAGCCAGCTGTTGTTTGCGGACGACACTGCGCTTGTGGCATGATCGGAGGATGGATTGAGGAAGTTGGTGACAGAGTTTGGGAGAGTGTGTGAAAGAAGAAAGCTGAAGATAAATGTGGGTAAAAGTAAGGTGATGAGATGTACAAGGGGTGAAAATGGCAGCAGATTGGATTGAGCATGAAGGGAGAGCGACTGGAGGAATTGAAAATTTTTAGATACTTGGGTGCAAATGTGGCAGGAAAGGGTGGAGTGGAGGTGGAGATAGAATGTAGATTGAGAGAAGCGAGTAAATGCCTTGGTGGATTAAAGAGTGCAATGAAGAATAGACATTTGGGAATGGATGCTAAAAGGAGACTGTATGAAGGAGTGATTGTGCCAACAGCACTGTATGGGGCAGAAACATGGAACATAAGAGAGGAAGAGAGAAGGAGATTGAATGTGTTTGAGATGAGGTGTCTGAGAAGTATGATGGGGGTTACTAGGCTAGATAGAGTGAGAAATGAGGAGGTGAGGAGGAGAACGGGTGGAAAGGGAGTTGGGAGATAGGGCTGATGAAAGAGTATTAGGATGGTTAGGACACATGGAAAGAATGAGTTAAGAACAAATGGTAAAAGAGGTATGGAAGGCAGATGTGGAGAGAGTGAACATGAGGGAACGCCCTAGGAAGAGATGGATGGATGGAGTGAAGGGGGCTTTGGGGAAGAGGGGAATGTCTGTTGAGGAAGGACGAGAGAGGACAGAAGACAGGGGTGAATGGAGAATGGTTGTATATGGATGATGTTGTGATGCATGAGGTGGAATGGGCGGGGTGATGTGGGGTGAGGTAATATGTGTGAGCAAAATTTGACGCAGCCCGAAGGGATTTCTCCCCGTCCTCTCCTTTTATGCATGGAGGGGGAGGGGGGGGTCGCCGATTTAATGAAGCAGCCTTGCTGTGGATGTGCTGTGACGTGCGACACTGCCTCTGACCCAGGGCAGTGGACAAGGTGCAGAGATGACCCGTCATCCAGGTGCTAAAATGGGAGGGAGGATGGAGGGGAGTGGAGTATTTTTAGGGATGGAATGGGTGGGAATTATTTAACGTCGGAGTCAGGTTCAAAACTAAATCAGGATGGTTTTTTTTCTATTCCGATCAATTAATTGGTCAAACTTAACCTAAACCAACATAAGGACTTATAAAATTATAAAACGACGACGATATCGTTGTGCTAGTGACGATACCTCCGTCCAGAATATCCTGACAACGAGATTTCACTGTGTAAAACGTAACAAGATGGACTGAAGTTTCATCCGGCATTTTCCACTGAAAAGAGATTCGAAAAATGTGTTTCCCAAACTTAGTGACGCCTTCTGATTCTGAGGAACTTTAATAGCTTCGAGTTCAGAACCTTCTGTTTTCTTCCACTCACAGGACTTCCTGGAGAACCAGGTCAGGACGGTCTTCCAGGCCTTCAAGGAATCAAGGGACGCAATGGGCTGCCCGGGTTCCGCGCTGGAGAAGTAGGAGACCGTGGATTCCCAGGACCATCAGGGTAAGATCCCCCGAATAAGGGGGTAAGCATGGGTAAGGAAGGACAAGTTCACATTGGGCAGATTTAACGTCGGAGTCAGGTTCACACGGGCTAATTTAAAGTCAGACTCGAGCTCACAACTGGTTACATACTGTACGTCGGAGTTACGACGTCAGGCTCAGAATGGGTAAATTTAACGTCGATTCTGGGTTGGTTGGTATGAGTTTGTTTTCTCACGATGATTAGCTTGTAAGACCATTCTAGCAGTCGTTTGTATTATATAAAGTTCTATTCCCTTTATGGTGCAACGATTCCGTGAAGTCTCCAGTCAGTAAGAACCAAGATCCCATTGTAGACAGTGTGAGCGCATGTCATAATTCATATTTTGCAATTTTCCGTATTTGGTGTCTTATAAGACCCCGCTTAAAACAAAGGGTCTCGGAAAATCACCCTGCGTCTTAGTGGCACTTTAATCAAACTGCAAACATTTTTTCACATGTAAATAGCGGTGATCGCTTCTACACTACAAAAACAACTGTTCTTTTAAGATAATTATGTATAACAAGTCGTACTTACCAGTAATTCATATAGAATAACATCAGTCAGGAAGAAATTAAGTGACGACGCTCAACCCTTCATGTATGTACCAGAACAAACCAAAGGTCGGTTGCAAACCAAAACCTGTCGACACGCGTAGGACTAGCTGCGTTTGTTTAGTATTCCATTGACCTTTGACATAAGACAGACTTATATACAAATGTTTAACATTGTTTATTTGAAATTGCGCCTATCTTTTAAACATACATGCATGTTAAAAAGAAACTTGAAGCTCATGAGAAACTATTGCTTTTGTAGGAAATCGCTAACTGCTTAACAGAACAAGAGTTTAAGTGAGGAAAGCGTCACGAGGTAGGGCTTCACATGCCAGGTGAAATCCCTTCGATTGATACTGGGAGCACGCACTCCTCTTCTTCTTCCTCTTCGTCTTCCTCTTCCTCCTCTTCTTCTTCCTCCTCTTCTTCCTCATCTTCTTCTTCCTCCTCTTCTTCTTCCTCCTCTTCTTCTTCCTCCTCCTCTTCTTCCTCCTCTTCTTCTTCCTCCTCTTCTTCTTCCTCCTCTTCTTCTTCCTCTCCTTCTTCTTCCTCTTCTTTTTCTTCTTCTTATTATTATTATTATATTATTATTATACTTTCTCTCTCTTACTCTGTTGGTTTTCAGGCCGGACGGCCCTTCACCGCTTTCACTATGCCTCTCCAGATGGTTCTATCCTCTGTCAACTCCTTCCAGTCCTCTCTTGGTGCCAATCCATCCATCCATCTGTACCTGGGTCTCCCTACTGGTCGTCTGCCCTCCACTCTTCCTTCCATCACCTTCTTTGGTAGTCTGTCTGCCTCCATTCGTACGCAGTGTCCAGCCCACCTTGCTCTTCTTCCCCGTATTTCATCCTGAATGTACGGTTGCCGAGTCTGATCTCTAATTTCCCTGTTATGTCTTCGTCTCCATTTCCCTTCTTCTTCATCATATACTGGGCCGAGGATTCTTCTCAGGATATTGTTTTCAAAAATTTCCAGTCTCTTCTCCCTTTCTTTTGTCAGTGTCCATGTCTCACATCTGTTCAGGACTGTTGGTTTTATTACAATGTTATATGCTCTTAACTTAGTTCTTCTGCTGATGGTCCGACTCTTCATTACAGATGCCAGGGCATGGTAACATCTGTTTCCTACAGCTATTCGTTCGTTTATTTCCATGTCCAATTCATTTCTCTCACTGACAATGGATCCCAGGTACTTGTTATCCACTTTTTTCACTCTTAGTGATCCAACTTGCTCTTCTCCTGGTGTATAAATCCCATTTCTACTTAGTTTCATAATTTCAGTTTTCTGCTCATTGCATTTTAGGCCTATCTGTTCTGCTGTTCTCTGGAATACTGTGAAGATCTCGTTAATCTCCTCCACAGTCTCGGCCACCACATCCACATCATCGGCATAAGCGAGGTGGGTTATCTGACCATTGGATAACTTAGCTCCACCTGGATGGTTGGTAATCTGCCCGACTGCTTTCTCCAGTGCATTATTATTATTATTATTATTATTATTATTATTATTATTATTATTATTATTATTATTATTATTATTATTATTATTATTATTATTATTATTATTATTATTATTATTATTATTATTATTATTATTATTATTATTATTATTATTATTATTATTATTATTATTATTATTATTTTTATATTATTATTATTATTATCATTTTTATATTATTATTATTATTCGTCAAATACTGTGCATAGGCGTTTTCCTATGCCTTGTTACACGCCTAATAAAAATCTAAAAAAGTGAATGGGTGACTACAGTAACTAGCACCAGTAACTTTGTGTGTTAGTGTTGATATAAAACTTCTTATAGAAATAGGAATGTTACTTTATACAGTAACAGTTAGCAAATACTGACCCGATAATCACTTGTTAGCCTAAAGCAGACATCATCAACAATTATATTTCCAATAATGTAGAAAAAGAAGTGTGAACTTTTATTCATTCAGGTTACAAAGCAAACGAAACAATGTGCAAACATTGCTGAGTACTTTATTGTAACTACCGCTTTAGGATTTTATTACGATTTTATCCATAACGGCGACCAAAGCTCTAGCCATTTTCGGCGTTTAAAAATCGCGTGGTACAACCTTTTACGAAACTCTCTAGTTTTGTTATTACTCATGTCAACTCTACCGCACAGCTTGAAGGGCGAAAGAGGCGAGCCTGGCAGTCAAGGACCCACGGACCTTCAGTCACAGGTGGAATTAAAGGGAGTACAAGGAACTGCAGGGTTCCCTGGTTTACCAGGATTTCGGGGAGACCGGGGTTTCCCCGGACTAAACGGAGCTCCTGGACCCATCGGCTTCGTTGGCCTCAAGGTAAAGCAAGACAAGGAAGTATTTATACATAATCATGATAATCATAATGAGATCAGAGTTTTTAATTTTGGCATTCACCCAAAGGAAATTAACATACCATCATGACACAATCTATTGGGTGTAAGAAACTTCAATGTGAAAATATTTTTAAATCTTTTGGAATATCTTGGTACCACTAGGGGCGTCCAGGTGACATTGGACTTCCAGGACTGGGTGGGCAGCCAGGAGTTCCAGGAGAGAGAGGAGGAGTAGGAGCCATAGGTAGTACATCTTTATAATCACTTTCAAATTAAATGGTTTTTACTTCAACTTTGCCTGATAATTTTCTGTGACCAATAAGTATGTCTAGTATATTCAAATGTCGAATAGATGAAAATGTGCGGACTTTCTGATGGAATACATTCTCTGATGGCAGTTTTGATTTGTCACATCACTAGTACAAGTTGAAATTGCATCTTCTGTAGCACAGAAGGAAATTTGTTTCATGTTTACAATTTATTTTAATTTAGATACTTTGTTTATTTTAATGCAAAAACATAAGTGACATTTGTTTTCTAACCCTTGCAAGATATTGTGTGACTTTTTTTTTTCATCCTAAGGGCCCTTGGGTATTACTGGCTTCATGGGAAAGCCCGGCAGAGACGGGTTCAAGGGCCACAAAGGGATAGTTGGAGATTCTGGACTTCCTGGGCTCACTGGTGGTTCTGGGCCTCGTGGTTTGCCAGGGCAACCTGGACTGGAAGGAGCCATTGGAGGACCTGGACCAAAAGGTACACAACAGGAAAATATGCACAATGAGACCATTGTAAATAAACGGTTGGGTAGTAAAATGAGTGATTTAACAATAGTATTATTAATGATGAACAGAGAATAACTGGGAAAGTACAAAGTGCATTTAGGTAGGGGAAGACAAGGGGATATAGATCAAAATTTTGTAATAAAATAGATAAGTGAGAAGTTTTGGTAAAGGGTAAAAATGTCTTGTGGGGTTTCATGGATTTGGAGGTGCATGAGAGGGTTGACAGAGACATTGTGGAGTGTGTTGCTGATGTATGGGGTAGGAGTATGTTGTTGAGAGCAGTCAAACCTGAAACTATATATTGTTTTAAGAGAAGATTAGGTAACTTTATGGATGGGGATGACAGAGGGTAATCGATATTGACCCTCCCAGTTTAGGCCTTATGGTCTCTTACAGTCTCCTCCATTCTTGTTTTTTATGTATTTTTTTTTACAGTAGTAGCAGGGCTTGTGTAAATGTTGGGAATGTAGAGAATAGGTGGTATGAGGTCAAGGTGGGGCTTGCCAGGGTTGTGTGATTTTGCTGTGGTTGTTCATCATGTATATAAATGGATTGGTGGGGGTGGTAAATGCAAGAATGTTAGGCAGAGGTATATGTTACCAACACCTACAGTGGACCCTTCTCCATCTCCCAGGTACACTTGGATACCCAGGAACCCCAGCGCCCCCAGGACCACCACCAAGGCCTCGAGGTGTCATCATCACCAGACACTCGCAAACCTCCAGTAGTCCGCAGTGTCCTATAGGGACCACACTTATGTGGGAAGGATACTCCCTCCTCCATGTGCTAGGTAACCACAAAGCACATGGACAAGACCTTGGTAGGTTATGTAATCTTCGTTTATCCTTGACCTATGGTGTCCGATACTGTAGCTAGTTTATAGGTTTTGTTCTGGTAAATTAAAATAACAGTTCTGCCATTGCTATGAAATTAATATGCTATGTTTGTACATGGAGTATTGTTTACAGAGCAATGGTGGTTTCACCATTTTATTTCATCTTTGTTCTGGCTAATTAAGGATTTCATTGGTGGTCATTGAAGGCTACCTACAGAGTTACTGCTGGATTAGAGGCTGAGATGCCTACCTCCCAGAGACAAATCCTCTACTTTTGTTTACACATCCAAGAGCTTGACAAATAAATCTGTAGGTCTGGCTTTCAGCTGTCACTGGCTTTCTCAATGGGACACAGTTCCCATAAAGGAGGCCTTAGGGAACTAGTAAAGTTACTTGCTGTGGTGTTTGTTCCCTAAGCAAAATAAAATTATCTGGTATTATCCATTATAAAATTAGTAAAGGGTGTCAGCATAGCAGATGTTAACTGATAAGGTCTTAATTCTTTCATTGCAGTCTGCACTAGATCAGATTGCCAAGTGTGGATCTGTATAGTCTATGAAGGGAGGCATCATAGCAAAGGAACTAATTGTAAATAAGAGATTTTCATTTAAGTAAAGTGGGATCCTCAGAATTAATAGAATCTATATTTGTCACATAAACAGGTATTCATATAGTAAGACATTCATCCTCCCTACCCTAGCTGCACTTACGTATATGAAATAGATAGCCATTTTTAACTATTTATCTATTTCCATTACTCCATCACATTCATATAACAATGGGGAAATGTTTTTCCTGTATCATATACATTTTCACCAAACATACATGCCACTAGTCATTGTTTATTCTTAATTACTTTCTCTGCATACATGAGGGTCAAAGGGACATAGCACTCCCTAGAGGATTAAGTTAGTTTTCTTCAGGCTGTCTCAGCTTGGCAACTTTTAAAGATTACAATTTATATATTTTTCTGATGTTTTCCTGTTATGTTCCAGATAAACCAGATGTATTTCTGATGAATACAAGTCAGATTTATTCAAAATGCATTAAAAACATCAGAGAAATATATAATTTATTATCTAGGATAGCTGGATGTAGTAGTATAGATTTACACAAATTTGAGGTACTAAACTATTAACTCTATTCAGTCCTTAGCCCTCCTTGCTATTGAAAGATGTCACTTGGCAAGACCCTAATTAATTCATTTACCCCCTTGATGCTGTAGATGATTCAAACCAACTAACACTGTCTATAAAGTATCAGTGGCCTGAAGGGGCATCTGTAAATCAGCCATTGGTTAACTGTGTGACAATTGTAGTTCCATCATGATGACTGTTATGAATGATCTCAATGAATGATGCATGACACCATGCAGATAATACATGTCTGTCAACAATATATCTTTATGAATGACATGTTTCCAGGTGCTTCTGGAAGTTGCCTCCGCAAGTTCACTACAATGCCCTACATGTTCTGCAACTTGAACAATGTCTGTGACTATGCACAGAGGAATGACTACTCTTATTGGCTGTCTACACCTGAGCCCATGCCAATGATGATGACACCTATCACTGGACAAAGTATCGAGAAATATATCTCCAAGTAAGTCAAAACACTCTCACTGAAAAAGTCCATCAACATTGAGAAACTCAAGGAGGCATACATACAGAAATGATGCATGGTATACTCTTGATAGCATAATTGGTTAAGTCACAATCACTTATTACATGCTAGCGGAGGTTCGAGTCCTTACCTGTACCATGTATCAATTTCTGCATGTATGCCTCCTTGAGTTTCTCAATGTTGATGACCTAGAATTAAAATGAAAGGTCCTTTTTCACTTATAAATGGATGGCCAAATTTAAACAGACACCCACCCATCCAAAAACCCATTCATTTCCCCCTATGTCTTAGCTCCTCATGTATGAAGTCATCCCTGTTTCCCACTCCATTATACATCACAAGAGAAAAAATGTATGATTTTGGAGATGAGTAGAGTCAAAAGTTCTAGGGGTTAAGGTCATCACCATACTAGATTCACTGCTGTTGGGCAGGGTTTGGTGTGCCTGACACCATTCTTTATTTAATGTAGTGTTGCTGATGACTTCTGGTAACATGATGCTAGTGATGTATAAGAGGGTTGTCCAGCCTAAGTAAATTATTTTCATAAATTTGCAATATCAGTGCCGTGCTTCTTGGTGAAAAAAGTGAAGCATCCTTGCTGTGGATGTGCTGTATCTTGCTGCATTGCTTTTGACCTGGGCAGTAGGCAGGAGATAGGGATGACCCATCAATTATTCACAAGGAGCTAAGATGAGAGGGAAACAAGGGTGATGGATGGAAGTGGAATGGGGAATGGGTGTGTGCCTTTGATTTGGCTACCTTCCTTGTAAGGGAGAAGAACCCCATGGTATATAGATAAAGAGCTAGACATCATATACACCTGTGACTGCACCTGTGGCTAACCTGTATGTATAAATCTTGACTTTAAAATATATATCTTTCCATACATATTCAACTTCTCCATTACATCCTTCAAGCAAACTAATTAGAACCTTAGAATGGTAGTCTTATGTAAATTTCAAATTTATTTGTTTACATTTCCATTCTTGCAAATTTAGCCCAAACAAATAAGTAGTAAAACAGGCAGACAAACAGATAAATATCATCCAGTAATACAACTACTGGTGTGAGGGTTTAATGTCTTGTTTATAGATAGATTACACAATCCAATTGTAAACTTCTGGATGTTTCAAAGAATGTGTAAGGCCTTATTGTCATAAAAAGGGTAATTGATTATTTATTGGGATTTGTAGTCAGTGTAATTAATACATTTGATATATTATCTAATAATGCTCACTTGTGCAACTAGTGTCACTGGTCATAAGCTAATCAGTGAACAACATTGTATTGCAGGTGTGCAGTTTGTGAAGCACCAAGTATGGTGATTGCAGTCCACAGCCAGACATTAGACATACCCTTCTGTCCAGATGGATGGGAGTCCCTCTGGATTGGTTACTCCTTCATCATGGTAAGTAATCAAACTTATCCAAGTTGTATATCATCTCACCCAGTTGGTTTCCATGAAGCAAATTGATAGTTCACAAGTTCATTGGTTAATAAGAGGGCCTGAAGTCTTTCAAAGATTAACTCTCTAAATAATAATCTAAGGATCCTCTGGTTTTGGTAGCATACACCAACTCTCTGTATTTACCTGTGGAGGTGCTTTGTCTTGCTGTTCTGTTTCTGACCTGGGCAATGAGTGGGGGCCAAGAATAGCCCTTTATCCACAAGGAGCATAGAGATTTTTAGAAGGGACCCAAATGGGTGCTGGATGTGTGGAGGGCAGGTGTGTGCCTTGGCAGGCTTCTATCAATATAAGGGAGAAGAAGCCTTTTGGTATATAGATAGATATACAGTACCAAAAGGCCTGTTCCCCCTTCTAAGGGATGTAGCCAGCCAAGGTATTCACCCATCCTCCACCATCCCACATCTGTCCAACACCCATCTGTTTCCCTTTTAAAAATCTCTTAGCTCCATATAGATTCACCATGATCTTGGATCACATGTTGGACTTGTGATTGACAACTTTTTCCCTCCTGGAAGAGAGCTCAGAGCTCATATATGACTGATCTATGGGTAATGCTGTGAACTTACACACACACACACACACTCAAAAATGGGAAGTAAAATTCAATATTAAGAAATGCAGCATAATGGAATTTGGAAAGAGTAAAAATAGAATATCAAAAGATTACAGAATTGGGGAAGAAAAAATAAATAAAACAAACTATGAAAAAGATCTTGGAGTGATGATTGGAAAGGATATGAAACCAGATAAGCATATAAACAAGATGTTCGGAGAAACCTACAACTTATTGAGAGCAATCAAAGTGGCATTTACCTATATGGATGAAGAAATGATAAGGAAAATACTTACTACACTAATAAGACCAAAACTCGAGTACGCAGCATCACTTTGGACACCCAGTACCAAAAAGAATATTAAGAAACTAGAAAGATTACAAAGAGCGACAACAAAACTAGCACCGACTTTCGCCGAACTAACATATGAGCAAAGACTATCCAAATTGAACCTACCAACTCTGGAACAAAGAAGAGAAAGAGGAGATTTGCTAACTATCTACAGAATAATGAAAGGAATGGAAGTTTTAGACAGGAACGACCTATTAATGTGGGACAACGGTAAAACAAGAGGACACGGAAAAAAATTGAAAAAGGATAGTTATAGAAAAAACTTGAAAAGGAACAGTTTCCCACACAGAGCGATAGATACATGGAACAAATTAGACAACAAAACAGTATGTGCTAACACTATACAAGATTTTAAGATAAAACTTGATGCAGAGAGATACAAAGACGGGTCACCATGAGCATAGCTCCCCTCCCGTATATTACAACTAGGTAAATACAACTAGGTAAATACACCCAACTCCCCGCCCACGAGAGTTGGAGTAACAACTTGCAGTGCAGCGATACTGAAATTATTTCAGCCCTGAGTGGGATTCGAACCCGGACCGCTGTAGTGGCAGCCGGGAACTCTACCAACTGTGCCATCTATGTCCTCTGCCTGGGTCAAAAGCAACATAGCAAAACACAGTGCCTATCACTTCATTTACATGGTAAACTTCCCTCCTTTAACCTTCACAAGTAAATAGAGAAGAAAGAGAAATCTCTTCAGGGCACATCAGCTTATCATACATCCACAACCCTTCTCCACTTACACCAGTCTCTTGCTCTCTTCCTTTCCTGTTCAATAGATATTCCCATTTTATCCAATGCCCTCTCCATCCATCCCATTCTCAGTCTTCTCCTTAGATTCATTCCATCCACCTCTACCTTCCACATTTTTTGCTAGTCTTTCCTCAATCTTTCTTTCCATATGCCCAAACCATCCCAGTATTCTTTGGTTAACCAGCACACTTTCCACCCCCCACTCTCTGCCTCACCTCCTCACTCAATCCTTGCAACCCCCACCATAATTCTCAAACACTACATCTCAAATATATTTAGATTTCTCCTTTCTGCCTCCCTAACATTCCAAGTTTCTGCCCCATAGAGCATTGTAGGCACAATCACTCTTTCATGTAGCCTTCTCTTTGCATCCATCCCAGATACTTATTTTTCATGACACTTTTCATTCCCCCAAGATAATTGCTTCCCTCACTCGGTTATGGTAAAATGAAAATTAGTAGCAACATACAAAACCATTTCATTCTTAATTTAGACTACAAGAAAATACTGTATGAGAAGTATGGTGGTTGTCACGAGGATGGAGGGTAAGAAATGAGGTGAAGAGGAGAGCAAGGGTGGAGAGGGAGTTGGTAGATAAGATAAATGAAAGAATACTAGGACAGTTTGGACACCTGGAAAAAATGAATGAGGAGAGACTAGTACAAAGAGTATAGAGGGAGGAGGCAGATGGAATGAACTTGAGGGGATGACCAAGAATGAAATGGATGAATGGAGTTAAGGTGACTTTGAGTAAAAGGAAAGTATCTGCTTGTGCAGAGAAGGAATAAGGAAGGAGGTAAGTGAGAGCGGAAAATGGTTATGAATGGAATATATATTGACATGGCCCAAAGGAATTCTTCCTCATTTTCTCTATTTACATACAAGGGGACAAAGAGAGGAGATGAGAAGGGAGGTTCACCATGTAAATGAAGTGGCTGGCCCTGCTGTGGGTGTGCTGTGTCTTGCTCCATTGCTTCTGACTTGGGCAGTGGGCAGAAGACAGGAATAACCCTTCATCCACAAGGAGCTAAGATGAAAGGGAAATGAGTGATGAATGGAAGGGTGCTGGATGGGGGTGAGGGTGGGTGCATGCCTTTGCTGGCTACCTCCCTTGTAAAGGGGAAGAAACCTATTGGCATATAGGCAGCAGATAGAATTTACAAAAAGAAAATAATAATCTTTTAAAGAAAGTATATAGAATTTTTCTGACAAAAATGTGAGATAAAGTTTTGTATGTGTATATTGTAATACAAGGAATGTGTGTCACTTTCCTAAGTTCAAATTGCTGACATTGTTTATAGCTAAGAATGTGCTTGTCTTAGATAAGATTTCTTCATTATATCTGATATGTATAGTATTTATCTCATCTGTATGAGAAAGGATAACATAAAGTTTGTTTCAGCACTGTAAACTACTTATAAGCAGACAATATTAACATAGTTCTGAAGTCACTGACTATCCCACAGTATTTCAAAGGATTGCAAAGGCAGAGGATGTCGACAGGAGACCTTTTGGTCCATAACTAGGCCGGATGCAAAAAAAATATATAAATGATAAAAAAAAATAGAAATGAAATAGAAATTATAATGATATAAATAATAATAGATAAAATATATAATACATAGTTATAGTTAAATGATAAACAAACAGGTAAATACTAAATAATAATAAACTGACAAGTAAGTAATAATAAATGGAAATCAAGCAAATAATAAATAAACAGACAAATGATAACAAACAAATAATCAAATAATATAAAATAAATGGCAGTCATTACAGCATCTTGCTTAAATGTTTATCTAAATGAATCTTAAAGCTTCGAACTGAACTACATTGCACTGCCTCAGTAGGAAGTTTATTCCATTCATTAACTACACAGTTGGCAAAGTTGTTTCTACCCTTTTCCAAATTAAATCTTTCGTGAGAGTTTGAGACCATTATTTCTTATCAGATTCTCATTCATTGTAAGAATTTTGACACTTTTGATGTTGTAGTCCCCTTTAGAATCTTAAATACCTGTATCAAGTCACCTCTGAGCCTACGCTTTTTTAGGGAAAACAGATTCATATGTTTTAGTCAATTTTTGTATGATTTATTTTTTATATTTGGAATCAGTTTTGTGGCTTTCCTTTGTACTTTTTCCAATCTGTCAATGTCTTTAATGAGATTCAATGACCATACAGAAACAGCATATTCCAAATGTGGATAAACTAACAATTTATATAGCTTGTTAATGAGAGATGAGCTTTTAAAGTCAAAAGATTGTGTGGCCAGTCCTAGAATCTTGTTTGCTTTCTCAGAGGCTGAAATACACTGCTTAGATGATTTGAGATCATTACTGATAATTACCCCTAGATCCTTCTCACTATCCACTTTTGTTAATGAATTTCCAAATAACTTGTAATCGTACTTACTGTTATTTTTACCTATGTGCATAACCTTGTATTTACTTGTGTTAAACTTCATTAGCCACTTTTCAGACCATTGCTGTATTTTATCTAAATCTTCTTGAACATCTAATTGATTGAAGTGATCATTTGCCATCCTACACAATTTTGTATCAGCAAATTTGGAGACAATAGATTTTAGTCCGTGGTCTATATCATTTATATATACTATGAATAGAAGTGGCCCAGGAACGGAACCCTGAGGAACTCCACTCGTAACGTTTTTCTATCTAGAAGTTTTGCCATTTAAAACAAATCTCTGTTTTTGATCATTCAATCAATTTCTAGTCCAACTTAATAGGCTGCCACTTACTCCATGTGAACCTAATTTAGTAAGTAGTCTTTCATGGGGGATATGGCCCTGTCAATTAACTATTGCCATTTACCTAAGACCTGTGGGTCTCTGGCAAGAGGGATCTGTGAGTAACAGACTGACTGATTGATAAAATCAGTAACTCTGGAAAGAAAAACACATGGTCAAAGTTGTCATGTAATACTAATGCTGAGCAGGTATATGGACATTATACCCATCCTTATAACCCTATGTAATGTTTGGGTCAGAAGCAATGTAGCAAGACACAGCCCACCCACAGAAGGGCTTCACTGCTTAAGTCAAGCATAGATATCAGTCTATCAAAATAATTGTCCATATAATATCTCTAACCTTAATATGGTAAAAAAAAAAAAAAAAAGTACACATATATTATTATTTTTATGTATAGTTTGATTAATGATGAGTATATTGCCTCAACAGCATACAGACTCTGGTGCAGAGGGCAGCGGTCAGTCTCTAGTGTCACCTGGATCCTGTCTTGAAGACTTCCGTCCTTCACCTTTCATTGAATGTCAAGGACATGGTCGCTGTAACTTCTACACTACTGCCTATTCCTACTGGCTTGCCACAATATCGCTGAATGATCAGTTCCACAAACCAGCCCAACAGACCCTCAAAGCTGGAGACTTAAAATCAAGAGTCAGTCGCTGCAGTGTGTGCCTGAAATCACGAAGGGAACCTCCTCTCCCTACACCTCCTCCACAGTTTAGAGGACAGCCAGACAGGAGACCTCAGCCAGAAAGGAGACCTCAGCCAGACAGGAGACCTCAACCAGACAGGAGACCTCAACCAGACAGGAGACCTCAGCCAGACAGGAGACCTTATCCAGACTGGGCAGATCAGATAGACAGGAGAATTCAACCAGACTTCTCTTTTGATCCATACAGAGGATAAATTATTATAATTTGGTGTAAATAATATGCTTCATAAGTAGTGAAATAACAAAATTGACTAATAATTACTGAACTCAATAGGAAATAAGATACAACTTCATAAACATTTTATACTCCTTGATGTGCCTTTCCAATTGTCATTTGGCTTTCTGTGGTGCTATTTTATTTTGTATGTATATCATAGGCTTGTCTCATCTAAGTCATTGTCTATAGAATAGTTTATTAGTGTTAAGAATTTGCCTATTCACTGCCATTTGTTGATACCAGTGTAAAGTAGCTTGTGTGTGTCTAGAGCTCGATGATTGATATATTATGTCTAAGGTATAGATATTTTGTAACATGACTGGGTTTTTAATAGAAAAAATCTATTGTTGAGCAAGTTAGATTAATTATTTAAACAATATAATACTGTATATCATTATCCATACCAGTTTTCTGTGACATGACAAAGTTTTTCATATATCAAAAGTTTAAAGTAGTATCTAAACCATGTTTTATTATATATCATTATTCACACTTGATGGAAAAAAATGCAGGTTTGATGTGATTTAAATGATAACAGGAGAGTTAAAGGATGAAAGTAAGAGGGGAGGAAATTCTCCTATGCCAAATCACCTCACTTTGTGGGTTACATTCAACATGTAGGCTACCTCCACTGCAGAATAAAGTTATATGGTGTATAAAAGATCATCTTTGCCTTTGTTGCTGTTGGGCTGGGATGGCTGAGATAGAAACAGGAACCAAGTTTGCTCTTTTATTGAGAGCTTCAAGCAAAACGTAAACAAGCCAAGATTGACGTCATAGTGTAAGTACCTGAACAAAAACAAAAAACGTCTACATAGGATCCAAACATATAAACAATACCAACAGATGCTATAAAGCATCAAAACATATTTCAGGGTATTAAACATATGAGAATCACATGGTATGTAAGGAACCTACAGCACAAGTACACAATTCTTATACATCAACACAAAGTCTATTGCAAAATAAGAATAATGCAACAATACAATTAATCTCAATTTACCACATCCCTTTTCCCTTATTGAAAAAGGAGTATCAATAGGAACATAACTGAAACATTAATCTTCATAATGAAGACATTACAACACCATAATTAGAGACTCAATCTATCAGGTGGTTTCACAACTCTGCTAGACCTTCTAACAGGTTGTGGACTTGGTACATTAACAGCACTATCAAAATTATCAATTACTTCTGAACTATCAGGACAGTGTCCTTGACCTGAAGGAGACATAGGCACAAAAGGTTTACTGCTACCTGAGTTATCTTTAGGTACAGTGTCATTACTGGGAACAGTTGGTGTATATCTAGGCATTAGTTGATCAGAATGTCTTTTCCAAACAATGTTACCAAATCCTTTAACATAACCTTGTAATTCCTCACACCTAGAACTTCAATTACTTTCCCTTCCAACCATGAATAACTTTTGCCATAATTCTTTACAAAAACAGCATCATCAATCTTATATTCTGACTTTTCAAACTTACACTCTTTTTACAGAACCCTTTCCTTCTTATTTTGTGGTTTAATTTTCTCAATAATACCTCTGAAGTTTCTGTTAAACATTAGCTCAGTTGGAGCTTTACCTGTGGAACAATGGATTGAATGTCTATAATCGTATAAAAATCTACAGACTCTGGTTCGTATATCACCTTCCTTAAATTTACTTAATCCTTCCTTGAAATTTTTTACAGCCCTCTCAGCTAAACCATTAGATGATGGGTTATAAGGGGCAGGAGTCATGTTTAATTCCATTCTTTTTAAAGAAAGTCTCCATTTCCTCAGATACAAAAGATGAAGCATTATCTGAAACCACAATGTCAGGTAACCCAAAATTACAAAAAGTTTTTCTCAGCATAGAAATTGTTACTGTAGATGTTGTAGACTTTGTTACATGAACATCCATAAATTTAGAGTGTGAATCTATAATCACTAAGAAATAATTTTCATTGATTGGACCTGCATAGTCCATATGGAGTCTACACCAAGACTTACCCGTCTCAGGCCAAGATAAGGTAACTTCCTGAGAACCTTGAAAATGTTTAAAACCAATTGAACAGGCTTTAGTAACCTCTGATATATCTTGGTCTAACTTAGGCCACCATATCCAATTCCTGGCTTCAGCCTTCATAGCGCTGATACCATTATGGCCTACATGCAGCTGTGAAAGTACACTACCTCTTAACTCAGCTGGTATAACAACTCTATTCCTAAATAGCAACACATCTTCATATATACTTAAATCTGTGTTAACTGCTGCATATTCAGAAATAACAGGATCAGATACCCAACCAAATTTAACACACTGAAACCTTTTACTCAAAACAGAGTCACTCTTTGTCATAACCTTAACCCTTTCATGGGAAATATTTTGATCTTCCAAATTTTCAACTAAATTCACATATTCAGCAGGTGTATGTGAGTCTAAAACATAATCTGACACAGGCAAACGGCTCAGGGCATCTGCCACAACATTTTCTTTACCAGACTTGAAACATAAATTGTAATCATACTGGGATAACAATATTGCCCAATGCTGTACTCTTGCGTTTGCATTGACAGGAATCTGTTTATCTTTACCAAATAAACCAAGTAGAGGTTTGTGATCTGTACGGATCACAAACTTATGGCCAAGCAATAGATACTTAAACTTAGTTACAGCGTACACTAACACTAGAGCTTCTTTATCCAACTGAGAATAATTTAGCTCAGTGGCAGACAGCTTTTTACTTGCAAAGTAAATTGGTCATGAACAACCATTAATTTCTTGTATTAACACACATCCTACCCAAACTGGTAAAGCATCTACCTCAACAATAACATCATGCTCACAATCAAAATTGGCAAGTAAATCAGATTTGGCTAACTCTTCCTTAACAGTAATAAATGCATTTGCTTCAACAGAAGACCACTTAAATTTTGCATCTTTCTTCAGTATATCATACAGTGGTGCTAATACACTTGAAAAATTTCTCACAAACCTACAATAATAAGTTACTAGACCCAAAAATGATTGAACTTCACCTACAGACCTTGGTATAGGTGCTTCTAAAATAGAAGCAAGTTTCCTTGGTAAAGGTTTATGCTATCACCTGAATTGACATAGCCTAAGTATTCTAAGGAGCTGGTATTCAGAACAGTTTTCCTTTTGTTAATAGTAACATTATGTTTCTGAAAAACTTTCAACACTTTATCTAATCTCTTATCATGCTCCTCTTTAGTCTCACCACCAACAAATATATCATCCAAGAAGGCAACTACTCCATCTATATTCATCAATAACTGGGATATCAATCTTTGGAAGATGGCAGGAGATTATGCAAGTCCAAAGGGTAATCTTTTATATTTAAAAAGACCTTTATGAGTATTAATAACTAACAATTCTTGACTCTCATCATCTACTGGCACCTGTAAATAAGCATCCTTTAAATCTATTTTTGAAAATATCTTGCTTTTACCAACAACAGCAAGGATTTCATCAACTTTAGGCAGAGGGTACTGGTCACATGAAATATTTTTGTTTAATTCCTTGAAATCTACACAAATACGCATTGACTTTTTGTCAGCTTTTAACACTGGTACAATTGGAGCTGCCCAAGTAGTAGAATGTACTGGTTCAATGATATTGTTATCAACTAACTCATCTAAAGCATCTTCTACTATTTTTCTGTAGTGGTAGGGCACAGGCCTTGCTTTTTTCCAACTAGGCACAGCACCGCTCTTTAAGTGTACCTTTGCTACAACACATGAAATTGGCAATCTAGAATCAGCTGAAAAATTATCTAATGTACCTT
Organism: Oratosquilla oratoria; assembly: GCF_046742065.1. Lineage (NCBI taxonomy): Eukaryota > Metazoa > Arthropoda > Malacostraca > Stomatopoda > Squillidae > Oratosquilla > Oratosquilla oratoria. The sequence goes on along the minus strand of NC_134813.1, from coordinate 43,474,070 downwards.
GGAATCCAAAACATTAACTCCTTCCTCTATACCTGCGAGTGCAATACCAATTTTAGGCATTAAATCTCTTCCACATAAGTTTGAGTTATTAGATTCAACTACATACAAACTTTGAAATACATTGTGACCATTATAAAACATATTTGCATAAACCTTACCCAAAACATGCAAATCATTATTTCCATAAGCCTTTAAAATTTTATCACTAGGCTCCACAGTTAAATTTAATTTCTTAACCCAATGCAAGGTTAGGGTAGACACACTGGCTCCACAGTTAATTTCATAAGGCACATTATTACCTTCAATAGTAATATCAACCTTATTTCTCACTTGCAAAACATTACCTACAACACTGTGTATAGGTTCGTGTGAAAAATTAACACTAACCACTTCTGGAAGGCTAGGTCTATCTATTAAATGTAACAACTGGTTATCATCATTACCAGTATCTCTCTCTTCCTGAGAAATTTCCTCGAAATCCATATTAGTTTTCTTTTTATCAAACCTCTTGTTTTTGTTCAATTTTCCATAAGATCCTTTCTGGGCACTGCTATCACTAGGCTTACCTTGAGAACCTGTGTATTTACCAGAAATAGTCTTATCAAAACGGCACACTCTTTTGAGGTGTCCCTTCGTGTTACATAATGTGCATTTTAAGTGCGTAAACTGACAGTTCTCACTTTTGTGTGGATATCCACAATGCTTACAACTTTCTTTTTTCTGATTATTGAAAAATTCAGAACTAACCCCCACTTTCTTCACTTCAGTAGTCGGGAGTCTTTCCCAACAAAAGCTTTTTCTAAATTTAAATTTTTCTCTAAAGTGTCCGTCGAAGACATGGTTTGTAAATCCAAATTCTTAGCCACCAAGTTCGGGAAATACACTTCAGTATCGACAGCCATGAATAATTGGTCTCTCACTCGTGCGTCAAATAAAGTACCAAAACTACAATCCTTGGCTAGATTTTTCAAGTCAGCATACAAATCTCTTAAACTTTCATCAGATTTTTTTCTTTCTCTTCTGAAATCTGATTAAACTCCGATGATAGCTCGGTTTAACCTTGTAATGTGATTCTAAAAGCTTCACTAACTCGCTATAATTTTTTATATGAGGTAAATCAGGTGAACTCAGGAAGGCTAAGGTACTATAAGTTTCACTTCCTAACGAAACTAATAAAGAATTTTTCTTCTTGTCGTCATCAGTGATTCCATTATGTGCAAAATGAGCTTGCAACATGCTTAGCCAAATCTCCCATCTTATTTTATTGGGTCAAAACAGTCAATCTTACCTGAGTTATTCGCCATTGTAAATTAATTGTAGTAAATCCTTGTTTAATCCTTGTGAAACAAATGACTGGTAGCCTGCTAAACCAAGGCTATCTATAAATCGGTAGTAGTGGCATGGGTGCACATGATAGCGGGATCGGCGAGAAAAAATATCTTCATCCTTGTATATCTCGTCTATCAGTAGGAAAGGCAGCCATTTCCGTCTTTCAACATAATAATCGGTCCATCCACTAAGAAATCCTCAGATCCTCGTCGCCACTATGAATTTATCTAAGAAATCCATGGGCAATTGATAAAACATCGTATGGCATGTTATATGAGTATGTGCATGTGAGGCAATAGAAGATATGTTCTCTATTTTCAGTGAGATGTGAGCATCTTCAGTGAGTTTATATATAACAATGATAATAATAATAATTCATTTTGGCATTGAATCAATATACATGAAATGTATATAATGAAAAGAACACATAGTTCAAAATAACAATTACAAATGCTGAGGATAACACAAAAAAAAGCATGTAAGCTTATTTCCATTGTGGTACTCAGCTAGTGTAATGGTGTGTTTTTATCCTGCCTCAGTCACCAGTGTAATGGTGGGTTTTTATACATACAACAATTGATATATATATATTTTTTACTTTATTTATTCTAGGTTCTTTGTGTTCCATATCTAGTACATGTGAATATCATTACATCCATCAAAAGGATCTCGAACCAGAGTCCAATTTATACTAATGCAAAAAAAAAAAAAAAAAAAAAAAAAAAAAAATACTATGCTTATCATGGAGTATTGTTATACAATAGAACTAAGGGGTTCCCCTGTATGGATGAGCACCATGAGCCCTCAACCTTTTTCCTTACACCTATTTTTCTAATCTTAGTGTACAGTGAGCATTGCTGGCCAAGCTGTGCTATTTCCTCTAGGAGTAAGGATGAGCACCATGAAGCCTCAACCTTTTTCCTTACACCTATTTTTTTAATCTTAGTGTACAGTGAGCAGTGTTGGCCAAGCTGTGCTATTTCCTCTAGGACTAGTCACTATTATTTCATGTTACTGGGAGTGAATCTGGATGCCTTGGATCAGCAATTTTATTCAGGGAGTTGGTTGACCCTTTCTGTTGGTTCCAACATCTTTAGCTTAGTAACCTTAATTTTCCTATATATATGTGTGTGTGTGTGTGTGCCTCCTTTGGGGCACAAGGATTCCTCATCATTGTCGAAAGGTTTCTTTCCTTTCTTAAATGGACATTTAAAAAGGATAACCTTCCCAGAACTGAGGAGGTCTACTGTTTGATTTGGTTGTGTTACGACCACTTCTCCGATGACACCTGTCAGTCCACCAATTTTTCATGCACCTAGGGAGGTCGTTTTCTTCTTCTTTCTTTCTTTCACCTTGGTGTTAAGAGGGCTCCCCAGCCGATCTCAGTCCTTGGCCAGTGGACATGGTTGCTAACATCCGGGCTAAACCTGGACTCCTGCTGTTGGGATCACCCCCAGAAGGATCTTCCCAGACATTCCCACTTTCACATATAGTGACCTCTTCCTCCTTCCACACACATTCACTCATTGCTTAGATGCTTAACTTTCGCTTCCCAGCTTCCTTTTCTGGGAAACTGGTGATTGCATTCCAGGTCCTTCAGTCACTGCCCCCCAACTGAACATACCAATTTTCAAGGTGACTGGACACTTCGCTTGAATTAAAGAGATCTTCCTGCATCTAACACCAAATGGAGCCGCGCCCAGTCCACCTTTGTAGAAATAATACAATAAAAAAAAAATACTACACAATCTACTTGGCATCCAGGTGAATAAAACCTGTTAACATTGACTATTCATACTAAACCATTCAACTGGAGGTAAATATCTTCCTCTTATCACATGAGGTGGTCAGTGCTGATCCACTGGATTCATTGCACACTTCTACAACATGGTCACATCGGTCACCTTTATACATCCCACTCATCAACATTCTTCAACCAGCCTTTGAGATGGCTGCTTCACCCTAGGTGGTAAGTGTTCCTCTGATGGATTGGGTTCGAATTCCCCCTCGAGAGGTTCCAACAATCACTTATGTAGCAAGGTTTAACATGAGCCGCAGCTCTCCTAGTTCTTTTCTCAGGGAAAAAAAAATAATTCTATGATGTACTGTATAGACTATCACCTGTTAAGGTTACTATCACCCGATAGGGGCTGTCCCATTTCACATTGAGTTTGTGACAGGTGTCTGGTAAGGTAGTCTCTTTTTTGACTCACACCAGAGATTCCTTTGTCATTTTTTGTTCCCGCGTTTACGCTTCTCCGTGACATTTTCTGATGGGTTTCTCGTATAAGTCTATGGGCGATGGATATATCGTCTTCCTCGCTCTTGACACTGGGTAGTGCGTTCTCAACTAGACGAGGTGGGTGTCTTAAAAAGAATGCAAAGTAGGGTTGTTGGTTTGTAGTCATGGGGGTTGCTTGGTTCATCACAACTTGGCACTGGTTCAGCAATCTGGGCCACCGATTGGGATGACCCACGCTGATATAGGGCAGCAAGAATATTTTTAATGTCCTATGCTTCCATTCTGTCATTTCATTCCCTTGTGGGTGATAGGGTGTGGTGTAGTGTATCAATATTTGGTGTTTTCGGCATAACTCTTGGAAGGGTTGCCTGGTGAACTTTCCTTTGTTGACTACGACGATACTCCCGGGGGTACCGTAATCAGCCAAGTATTGTCCCTGGGCGTCCAGGATGTGTGTGTGTTGTTTTGTTCTTAAAGGTAGCATTCTAACAAACCTACTATAGTGATCAATTATTGACAGGACATAACTATAATCCTGTGTACCTACTACTATATCTGTAAGGGAAATTCCTAACCTTTCCATATGTTTATTGATGGGAGGAAACTCCTTACACTGCTGTAAGTCCCAGGCTTCCTTTGAACCTCTAACATGAAATACAACTTTTACATATTTACACAAATCATCTGTTAATTTTGCCCAATTGTACAGTTTCTCAGCCTCCCTGATTTTTTATGCCTAAATGACCAGTTAATTTATGAGCATGTCTCATTGCTTCTAGGACCAGAAAATGAGCAGAGCAAATTGATCTAGGGTAGACCATGGTGGGTGTTTCGAGGGTATTTTCTCTCCTTCAAGATATTTGGCCAATTCCTTCCAAACCAACGCGTCTTCTCTCTGCTTCTCCTTGAAAGTTACTTTGTTGTATCCTAATCACGTAGATTTAGGGAATCAAGTCATGATTCTGACTAGTCCGGACAAATCATCTGCTACGAAATTCTCTTTCCCCTTGACATAATGAATATCATAAGTGTATTTCTGTATCTTCAGGATCTATCGATTCATCCTGAAAGATTTCGTTTTCTTCTTAAAGACACTAGTGAGTGGTTGGTGATCAGTGACTGTCATAAACCTAGTTCCTCAGAGGAAATGGCAAAAATTTCGACAGGCAAAAACTATTGCTAGAGCTTCCTAACCCGTGGTCGAGTAGCGTGTCTCACACGGACTCAATTTCTCCGAAAAGTAACCTATCGGATTATTGCTGCCATCAGGCTCTCAGAGGCCGTCCTGGAATTCGATTTCATAGCCCTGTTTACTGTACATCAAAATTTTGCTCATTACTTACTCAAAGTACATAATAAAAATCAACATTAGTGGCAAAATAAGCTAATAGATAAATAAAATTCTAATAATAATAATCAACATTATTTACAAACTTTATAGTTTTAATGTGTTTGAGATGAGGTGTCTGAGAAGTTTGATGGGGGTTACTAGGCTGGATAGAGTGAGAAATGAGGAGGAGAACAGGGGTGGAAAGTGAGTTGGGAGATAGGGTTGATGAAAGAGTATTAGGATGGTTTGGACACATGGAAAGAATGAGTGAAGAAAGACTAGTAAAAGAGGTATGGAAGGCAGATGTGGAGAGAGTGAACATGAAGGGACGTCTTAGGATAAGATGGATGGATGGGGTGAAGGGGGCTTTGGGGAAGAGGGGAATGTCTGTTGAGGAAGGACGGGAGAGGACAGAAGACGGGTGAATGGAGAATGGTTGTATATGGATGATGTTGTGATTGCATGAGGTGGAATGGGTGGGGTGATGGGGGTGAGGTAGTATGTGTGAGCAAAATTTGACGCAGCCCGAAGGGATTTCTCCCCGTCTTCTCCTTTTATGCATGGGGGGACGGAGAGGGGGGGTCGCCAATTTAATGAAGCGGCCTTGCTGTGGATGTGCTGTGTCTTGCGACACTGCTTCTGACCCAGGGCAGTGGACAGGGTGCAGAGATGGCCCGTCATCCAGGATGTGCTAAGATAAGAGGGAGGGTGGAGGAGTGTGGAGTGTAATCAGGGATGGAATGGGTGGGAATGATTTTATGCCTTTTCCTTTTTGGCTACCTCCCTTGTAAGAAGGAAAAAGCCTTGGTACATGTATGTATAATTCTAAACTTAGAAACATGTTGAGATAACATCCAAGTATAGGTGCACATTTGACAAGAGAGGAAAAAATGACTGGCGTACTGATCAAATCTACAAGAACTTAATTTCAGCATACTTGGTATATAGGTAAATCGAACTCCAATCTCGTTGTGTCTTTTATTTTATTATAAATGTTAGTATGGGTGCAAAGAAAATTATCAACAGAGATTGCGAATGACTCCATCTCCTCAAGGGCCGTACTAAGTGTATCACCACAGAGAGAAGCTTGCAGGAGTAGCATGGCAGATGGGTGAGGTCTTTGTTCAGCAGTGGACTATGAATGGTTCTTGTGTGATGCTTGGAACGAATGAGAACTTGAATATTCCTCAGATTGGTTCACAATTCAAATGGAGGACCGAAATCCCCGTTGTAGAAACAGAACGCATCCATTTTGCAGATGTCGTTTTCCACGCGAACTTCACACTCATGCCCAGTACAAGTAGCAGGTGGGTTCTTAATCATACTTGAAGACTGAGTTACCGGAATGAGAACCGGGGCGGCGTGAACAAATTGCAAAAAAACTCCCACCAAAAGAACCCACGTTAGGATGTGCTTGGTATCCATTGTAACGCTGATGGGGATCTATGGGCGACTGATGAAATACTAGGACCTGAGGAGGGGTAAGGGACAGAGCAGAGTTGCCAAAGGTCTTGAGATGACTATCAAAGGCAGGAAAAAAAAACAGATTAGTGTGATTCACCACGGTCTTGGACTACTTGTTGAACTCGTGATCGACAGCTATCATCCTCCCAGATATAAACTCAGATCTCATACATGGCCCGATCTATGGGTAATGGAATGCAGAAGACCCTGGTTCGATCCCGGGTAAGTGCAAAAGTGTTTTCATGTCTTTCCAACCCCTCTCCCTCCATAACGGAGAACATCATAGGTATGTTGCAGTATGCTAGCACCTAATCAGTATGATCGAGTTGATTTCACTGATTTCAGACTTCATTCACAACCACAGCCATTTCAATAATGTAAAAGAAACACACACATCCAGCACTTCTCACCACGCATCAACCTTACCAAGAAGGATTAAGCCAACCATAGTGAGAAAGGCTGCATCGTCCCTCAGAAGCCCTCATTGGAGAGCCATCTCAGATGCGTCAGTAAAGGAAGGAATTAATTAAAAAATAATTTAATGTTGTGACCTTACACACACACACACACGTCGGTCGGGGTGTCAGTGAAGTCTGGACTCGGTGATATCTACAAATTTCGAGGATCACAACGACAAGGAAGTACCTGTGTTGTATTAATAGGGAAGGTGAAAGCTCGTGGTATAGTGGGAAGGGGAAGAAAAAGAAGAAGGGGAGGGATTATTGAGGAAATGGAAGGAAATGAGGAAGGGGAAGATAGGGCCCAAGAACTCAGATGGCATGTAAACAAAAGACGGCCTGACGATAATGGTGATGTCGATGTGATAAGTAAAAATATAAAAATTAGAAATATAGATAAGAGCAGAGCAATAGAAGGTGAAGATAACTATTTCCATGGGTTTAATGAGGGAAGAAAGGACAACCTCCCCCGACTAGTAAATCTAGAGGCGTAAATAAAAGAAATGAATGAAAATTGGGAAGCTAAGTTAAACCAAAGAGTTAATAAGCTGGAAGAACTAAAGAAGAAGAATAAAAACCTAACTATAGAAATGGTAGAATTAAAAAGACAGTTAAGAGAAGTAAAGGAAGAGAATGAGGAATTGAAGAGGAATAATAAAGAGAGTAAAGGGTCCATACCAAAAGAGGGAAGTGGTTGGAAAAAAGTACAATAGAACTATAAAATGAAATTTAGAGGTATAATGGAACAGCAGATGAAAGAACAAACTAAGGACACAGTTATTAAAATGATGAGGGAGAATGAGAATATAGTAAGAGATTTACCGGATAAAAATAAATGTATAATTATATTAGGGATGGAAGAGAAGTATAATCTAAATAGGACTACAAGAATAAAGGAAGAAAAGCAAAAAGTAAATAATATATTAGAAGTACTTCAATAAGATGAACCAGAAACACGGAAAGAAATAGAAGAAATATATACAATAAGGAAATACAATACAGATAAGACCAGACCAATTAAAGTTAAAATCAGGTCACAAAAAACAGCAGGGAATACCTTAGCAAAAACAGGGAAACTAGCAGAAAGTGATCAATATAAACATGTATGGATAAAAAGAGAAATGAATAAAGAGGAATGAGAGGAGGAGAAAACAAAAAGACTAGAAGCCAAGGAAAAAACGAGAAAAGACCAGAGTCAGACAAGGAGAAATTCTATTAGAGAGTAGTGAATATGAAAGTGAGGAAATGGTTCATAGCAGAGAAAAACGGAAGGGAAACAGAAAACACAATGGAAGTAGCAGAAAATTAAAAGTGTCTTACACAAATATACATTGCTTAATAACAGGCTTGAACGAAGTGAATGATTACCTGAAGGAAAAAGAACCGGACATAATGGGAATTATACAGACAAATTTGAAAGGTCCACTACCACCCAACAGTATAGGACATGGTACATATAATTATTGGATTAGAAACAGAGTTAAAACAAGCGGGTGGAGTTATGTTCCTGACTAAGAAGGATATAAATGTGAGGAATGTCACATATGGAAAGAATAGAGTAGAGATGATTATGATGGAAGTGGTGGACAGGGATGGGAAGAGCTGGAAGTTTGTAGTAAATTATTTGCCTCCTAAAACGGCTTCGTGGGAAGATAGAGAACACAAAAATATGTTAGAAGAGACAAGGATAACACTAAATAAGATAATGGAAGATGGAAGAAGAATAGTTATAATGGGTGACTTTAACTGTAAAGAAATCTGCTGGGAAGAGATGACAGTGAAGGGTGGAGACGACCTATGGGGAAATGCACTACTTAATATAATTATAGAACATACAATGACGCAATGAAAACAAGAAAATACTAGGTATAGAAATGAGGAAGAACCATCGAGACTGCACCTAATAATCACATCAGAACCTGAAATAGTGGACAAGATTAAATATAAGACACCAATGAGTAAAAGTGACCACATATTGGTTGAACTGGAACTAAATGAGGGAAAATACATGAAAAAACGAACAATATAGAAAGGAAAGATTGATGTATGGAAAAAAATTATAAAATAAGATAATTCTTTCAAAAAGATGACTGGGAAATAATACACAAGGAGAAAACAACAGTAGAAGAGAAATGGAGTATTTTGACAAAAATTTACAAAAAAAAACAAAAAAATGGAAAAGTATGTTCCAAGACATAAGCAAAAAAGAAAAAAAAAATGTTAAGTTCTGGTACAACAAAAGATACAGGGATTTAAAAGACAAAAGGGATAAAGCTTGGATAAAATGGAAAAAAGACAAAAGACCTGAAAAATGGAAAATATATACTAGTTATAGAAATGAATATGTACTAGTGTGCAGAGAAGAAAAGAGAAAATACGAAAAAGATGTCATAGAAAAATGTAAAGATCAACCAAAAGTATTTTACAGATTTGTAAACAACAAACTGAAAAACAAACAAGAATTAGAGAAACTACAAGGAGTTGAATACACAGAGGAAATAGAAATGGAAGAAACTATGAACTGGCATTTTAAATCGGTTTCTACAAGGGAGAACATACAACCTAGATATATCGAATGGGAGGAGAAAGTCCCCCCTATGAAAGAGATAGAAGTATCAAAGAATGAAATAATGAAACACTTGAGTAATCTCGATGTCAGAAAATCACATGGTCCAGATGAAATGGCAAACTGGATTTTGAGAGAATGCAGGAATGAACTAACAGACAAAATACATAGTCTAATAAACAGTTCAGTGAAAGAAGGAAAAGTTCCAAAAGATTGGAAAAGACCAAATATAATACCAATATATAGAGGGGGAAACAAGGAAGACCCTACTAACTATAGACCGGTCTCTCTTACAAGTACGATAGCTAAAATTTGTGAAAGAATTATCAAAATTAGATGGGTAAGGCATTTGGAAAAAAACAATGTACTAAATCCAAGGCAATTTGGATTTAGACAAGGACGATCATGCGTCACAAACTTAATGTGTTTCTATTCAATGCTAATAGATGTGATACAAACTACTGAAGTGGATGGAGGACTTCTTGCATGAAAGAAAAATGAGAGTGGTGATATGAGACAAACACTCTAATTGGGATGAAGTGATAAGTGGTGTTCCACAAACAACAGTTCTGGCCCCAATAATGTTTGCTATATATATTAATGATATGGATAAAGAAATTGAAAGTTATATGAGCTTCTTTGCGGATGATGCAAAATTGTTGAAAAAAGTGAACACTGAAGAAGATTGTGAGTCGCTACAGAGTGATCTCAATAAAGTATGGGAATGGAGTAGGAAGTGGGAGATGGAATTCAATATTAAGAAGTGTAGTATAATGGAATTTGGAAGAAGCAAAAAAAGAATAGTGAGATCATATAAATTGGGAGAAGAAATAAAAAAGTAGAAAATGAGAAGGACCTGGGAGTCATTATTATGAATAATATGCCCCCTGAGAAACATATAAAAAAAAAAAAATTGGAGAAACTTATAATTTGATAAGAACAATCAAAGTAGCATTTACATACCTGGATGAAGAAATGGTGAAGAAAATACTAGTCACTTTGATAAGACCAAGATTGGAGTATGCAGCGACGACGTGGTCACCAAGTAAAAAAAAAAAAAATGTATAACAAAACTTGAAAGAATACAAAGAGCAATTACAAAATTGGTACTAACACTCTCAGAACTATCATATAAAGAGAGACTAGCAAAACTTGAGCTACAGACATTAGAGCAAAGAAGAGAGAGAGGAGACTTAATAACTATTTATAGAATCATGAAAGGCATAGAAACTATTGATAAAGAGGATCTAGTAAAATGGGATGAAAGAAATACAAGAGGACACGGGAAGAAAATCAAGACAGTCATAGAAGAGACCTGAAAAAAGAACAGCTTTCCCCAAAGAGTAATAGACATTTGGAACAAGTTCGATGAGAAAGTAGTGTGTGCAAAAAAAATACATGAATTTAAAACAGTCTAGATAAAAAGAGATATGAAGACGGGACACCACTAGCATAGCTACCCTTCCCGTAAAATACAGCTAGGTAAATACACACACCCAATTCATTGCTCAGTAGAGCTGGAGTGCCGGCTCGGAGTGCAGCGATGCCGACTATTTTTAAACCTTAGCTGGACTCGATCACGAATTGATGAATTAGCCATCAAGCATGATACTGCTGCATGGTGACATATTATTCATAACAATGACTCCCAGGTCCTTCTCATTTTCTACTTTTTTTATTCCTTCTTCTCCCAAATTATATGATCCTGCTATTCTGTTTTTGCTTTTTCCAAATTCCATTATACTACACTTTTTTGTATTGAACTCCATCTCCCACTTCCTACTCCATTCTTGTACTTTATTTAGATCCCTCTGTAGTGATTCACAATCTTCTTCAGTTTTCACTCTTTTCAGTAGTTTTGCATCATCTGCAAAGAAGCTCATATAGCTTTCAATTCCTTCATCCATATCATTAATATATATAGCAAACATTATTGGGGCCAGAACTGTTCCCTGCGGGACACCGCTTATTACTTCATTCCATTTTGAGTGCTGATCTCTTATCACTACTCTCATTTTTCTTTCTTGCAAAAAGTCTTCCATCCAATTTAGCAATTTACCTTGTATTCCTCCTTCATATTCTAATTTCTTAAGCAACTTCTTATGTGGTACTTTGTCAAAAGCTTTTTTTAGGTCTAGAAATGCACAATCAGCCCATCCATCTCTTTCTTGTATTATATCTATTAGCCTTGAATAGAAACATATTAAATTGGTGACGCATGACCGTCCTTGTCTGAATCCAAATTGCCTTGGATTTAGTACGTTGTTTTTTTCCAAGTATTTTACCCATCTACTTTTGATAATTCTTTCACAAATTTTTGCTATTGTACTTGTTAGAGAGACTGGTCTATAATTGGTAGGTTCTTCTTTATTTCCTCCTTTATATATAGGTACTATATTTGCTTTTTTCCAATCTTCTGGAACTTTTCCTTCTTTTAAGGAACTGCTTATTATGCTATGTATTTTGTCTGCCAGTTCATTCCTGCATTCTTTCAGAATCCAGTTTGCTATTTCATCTGGCCCATGCGATTTTCTGACATCAAAATTACCCAAGTGTGTCAATATTTCATTCTTTGTTACTTCTATTTCTTCCATAGGGGGGACTTTTTCTTTCCACTCAATCTCTTCAGGTTGTATATTTTCCCTTGTAAACACTGATTTAAAATGTTTGTTCATAATTTCTGCCATTTCCATTTCCTCAGTGTATTCAACTCCTCCTTGTCTCAATTTCTCCAAGTCTTGTTTGTTTTTCAGTTTATTGTTTACAAATCTGTAGAATAGTTTTGGTTGATCTTTACACTTTTCTATAACATCTTTTTCATATTTTCTTTTTTTCTCTCTGCACTTTTGTACATATTCATTTCTATAACCAGTATATATTTTCCATTTTTCAGGTCTTCTGTCTTTTTTCCATCTGGTCCAGGCTTTGTCTCTTTTGTCTTTTAACTCCCTACAACTTTTGTTGTACCAGCATTTTACATATTCTTTTTCTTGTTTTTGTCTTGGGACATACTTTTCCACTCCTTTTTTGTAAATTTTTGTCAAAATATTCCATTTCTCTTCCACTGATGTTTCTTCTTTGTATATTTCTTCCCAGTTTTCTTGTTGGAAGAATTCTCTTATTTTATCAAAGTTTGTTTTTTCATACATCATTCTTCCTTTTCTATATTGTTCATTTCTTTTCATATATTTTTCTTCATTAAGTTCCAGTTCAATCAATATGTGGTCACTTTTACCTATTGGTGTTTTATATTCAATCTTGTCCACTATTCTAGGTTCAGATGTAATTATTAAGTCTAGCCTCGATGGTTCTTCTTCATTTCTATACCTAGTGTTCTCTTGTATCCATTGTGTCATTGAATGGTCAGTAATCATCTCAAGTAGAGCATTTCCCCATGAGTCATCACCACTCTTTGCTGTCATTTCTTCCCAGCAGATTTCTTTGCAATTAAAGTCGCCCATCATAACTATTCTTCCTCCGTCTTCCATTATTTTAGTTAATGCTATCTTTGTGTCCTCTAACATACTTTTATATTCACTCTCCTCCCATGAGGCTGTTTTCGGAGGCACATAATTGATCACAAATTTTCTGCTCTTCTTATCTCTGTCTTCCACTTCTATCATAATCATCTCTACTGTATTCTTTCCATATATGACACCTTTCACGTTTATATCCTTCTTAGTCAGGAACATAACTCCACCCCCTTGCTTTTTCTCTCTGTTTCTAATCCAATAATTGTATGCATCATGTCCTACACTGTTGGGTGGTAGTGGGCCTTTTAATTTTGTTTCTACAATTCCCATTATGTCCGGTTCTTTTTCCTTCAAATAATCATTCAGCTCATTCAATCCTGTTATTAATCCATCTATATTTGTGTAAGACACTCTTAGTTTTCTGCCACTTCCATTGTGTTCTCTGTTTCCCTTATGTTTTTCTTTTGTATGTCGAACTTCCTTAGTTTCATGTTCACTACTCTCCAATAGAATCTCTCTTTCTCTGACTCCGTTCTGCTCTCGTTTTTTGCCTTAGCTTCCAGTCTTTTCTGCTTTTCTTCCTCTCTTTCCTCTTTATTCATTTCTCTTTTTATCCATATCTTTTTATATTGTTCACTTGTTGCTAGTTTCCCTGTTTTGGATAAGATATTCTCTGCCGTTGTTTGTGACTTGAATTTAATCTTAATTGGTCTGGTCTTGTCTGTGCTATACTTTCAGAGTCTAAATTTCTCTTCGATTTGTTTCATAATTTCTGGTTCATCTTCCTGAACTGATTCTAGTAATTGGCTTACTTTTTCATTTTCCTCTTTGATTCTTGTGTTATCTGTGTTGTGTTTCTCTTCCATTCCTAATATAATTATACATTTCTTCTTGTCTGCTAAATCTCTTACTATATTCTCCTTTTGTCTCATCACTTTAATAACTGAGTCTTCAGTATGTTCTTTCAATTGCTGTTTGACTATGTCAGTGAATGAAACATTTCCTTCTTGGGTTTTCTTCCAATTTTTAGTTTCTTTAGCTATTGTCTCTCTGTTTTCTTTACTATTCTTCTTCAATTCCTCATATTCCACCTTTACTTCTCTTAACTGTCTTTTTAGGTCTTCTATTTCATCAGTTAAGTTTTTATTCGCCTTTTCTAGTTCTTCCAATCTTTCAATCTGTGCGGAGTGGCAAATGATCACTTAAACCAATAAGATATTCAAGAAGATTTAGATAAATTACAGCAATGGTCTGAAAAGTGGCTAATGAAATTTAACACAAGTAAATGCAAGGTAATGCACATAGGTAAAAATAACAGTAAGTATGATTACAAGTTATTTGGAAATTCGTTAACAAAAGTGGATAGTGAAAAAGATCTCGGCGTAATTATCAGTAACGACCTCAAATCATCCAAGCAGTGTATTTCAGCCTCTGAGAAAGCAAATAAGATTCTGGGATTGATTGCGCGATCTTTTGATTTCAAAAGTACATCACTCATTAACAAGCTATATAAATCGTTAGTTCGTCCACATTTGGAATATGCTGTTTCCGTATGGTCACCGAATCTCATTAAAGACATTGACAGACTGGAAAAAGTACAACGGCGAGCCACAAAACGGATTCCAAATATCAAAAATAAATCATACGAAAATCGACTTAAGCACATGAATCTGTTTTCCCTAAAAAAGCGTAGACTCAGAGGTGACTTGATACAGGTCTTTAAGATTTTAAAGAGAATTAACAACATCAAAAGTGACAAAATTTTCACATTGAATGAGAATCAGACAAGAAACAATGGTCTCAAACTGTCCGGAAATAGATTCAATTTGGAAGTAGGTAGAAACAACTTTGCCAACCGTGTAGTTAATGAATGGAATAAACTTCCTGCACAGGTAGTGCAATGTAGTTCAGTTCGAAGCTTTAAGAATCATTTAGATAAATACCTAAGTAAGATACTGTAATGATTATAATTTATGTTATATTATTTGTTTTTGTTTTGTTATAATTTGTCTGTCTGATTTTCATTTATTATTAGTTATATGTCAATTTATTATCATTTACTATTTACCTGTTTGTTTTGTTATTCAACTATACCAATGCATTTATTTATGTATTTTAATTGTTATTTACATTGTTATAGTTTTAATTTATTATTATTATTTTTTTTTTTTTTTTTTTTTTTTTTCTTTTTTTTTTTTTTTTTTTTTTGCATCCGACCTAGATATGGATCAAAAGGTCTCCTGTCGGCATGCTTTGCCTTTGTAATCCTTTGTAACCCTTTGTAAAATGGCGTTCATATGACCTAACCTACTCTCCAAGTCCTCGATCACCTTATCAACCTTCTCCTCTAGTCTTGTCAGTCGGGGGGGGTTTGTGTCCCCCCCACCCTCTTTAAATCCCTTGAAAATATTCTCATCACTTTCTACTGTATTGCTCCTATCTATACTTCTCATCTTTACATTCTTATTAGACATTTCGTCGTCTTCCAGCTGGTCTTGTGGTCGCTTGTTTACTTTTCGGCGGTCTGTTTGGGCCAAGTCCTCTACCTCCTCATTACCTTCCATTTCCCCAGCAATCCCTCCCCTTCTCCTCTTTCCTTACTTTCCCACTACCCCACGAGCAATTTCCCCCCACCCTGTAAATACAAAAAGGCACTTCTCTTTGCGTTGGGATCCACAATCTGCACTTTTCTTCAGAACGTTCTTCAAGCCGTCCATTCGCTGAAGTGTGTGTGTGTGTGCGTGTGTGTGTGTGTGTGTGTGTGTGTATTTACCTAGTTGTATTTACCTAGTTGTATTTTACGGGAAGGGGAGCTATGCTCGTGGGGTCCCGTCTTCATATCTCATTTTATCTAAACTATTTTTAAATTCATGTATTGTTTTTGCACACACCACTTTCTCATCTAACTTGTTCCAACTGTCTATTGCTCTGTGAGGAAAGCTGTTCTTTTTAAAATCTCTTCTATAGCTGTCTTTTTTTATTTTCTTTCCGTGTCCTCTTGTATTTCTGTCATCCCATTTTATCAGATTCTCTCTATCAGTAATTTCTATGCCTTTCATGATTCTGTAAATAGCTATCAAATCTCCTCTCTCTCTTCTTTGCTCTAGTGTCTGTAGTTTAAGTTTTTGTAGTCTCTCTTCATATGATAGTTTTGAGAGTGTTGGTGCCAGTTTTGTAATTGCTCTTTGTATCCTTTCAAGTTTTTTTATACATTTTTTTGTACTTGGTGACCATATCGTTGCTGCATATTCCAATCTTGGTCTTATCAGGGTGATTAGGATTTTCCTCACCATTTCTTCATCCAGGTATGTAAATGCCACTTTGATTGTTCTTATTAAATTATAAGTTTCTCCAAAAATCTTATTTATATGTTTCTCAGGTGACATATTATTCATAACAATGACTCCCAGGTCCTTCTCATTTTCTACTTTTTTTATTCCTTCTTCTCCCAAATTATATGATCCTGTTATTCTGTTTTTGCTTTTTCCAAATTCCATTATACTACACTTTTTTGTATTGAACTCCATCTCCCACTTCCTACTCCATTCTTGTACTTTATTTAGATCCCTCTGTAGTGATTCACAATCTTCTTCAGTTTTCACTCTTTTCAGTAGTTTTGCATCATCTGCAAAGAAGCTCATATAGCTTTCAATTCCTTCATCCATATCATTAATATATATAGCAAACATTATTGGGGCCAGAACTGTTCCCTGCGGGACACCGCTTATTACTTCATTCCATTTTGAGTGCTGATCTCTTATCACTACTCTCATTTTTCTTTCTTGCAAAAAGTCTTCCATCCAATTTAGCAATTTACCTTGTATTCCTCCTTCATATTCTAATTTCTTAAGCAACTTCTTATGTGGTACTTTGTCAAAAGCTTTTTTTAGGTCTAGAAATGCACAATCAGCCCATCCATCTCTTTCTTGTATTATATCTATTAGCCTTGAATAGAAACATATTAAATTGGTGACGCATGACCGTCCTTGTCTGAATCCAAATTGCCTTGGATTTAGTACGTTGTTTTTTTCCAAGTATTTTACCCATCTACTTTTGATAATTCTTTCACAAATTTTTGCTATTGTACTTGTTAGAGAGACTGGTCTATAATTGGTAGGTTCTTCTTTATTTCCTCCTTTATATATAGGTACTATATTTGCTTTTTTCCAATCTTCTGGAACTTTTCCTTCTTTTAAGGAACTGCTTATTATGCTATGTATTTTGTCTGCCAGTTCATTCCTGCATTCTTTCAGAATCCAGTTTGCTATTTCATCTGGCCCATGCGATTTTCTGACATCAAAATTACCCAAGTGTGTCAATATTTCATTCTTTGTTACTTCTATTTCTTCCATAGGGGGGACTTTTTCTTTCCACTCAATCTCTTCAGGTTGTATATTTTCCCTTGTAAACACTGATTTAAAATGTTTGTTCATAATTTCTGCCATTTCCATTTCCTCAGTGTATTCAACTCCTCCTTGTCTCAATTTCTCCAAGTCTTGTTTGTTTTTCAGTTTATTGTTTACAAATCTGTAGAATAGTTTTGGTTGATCTTTACACTTTTCTATAACATCTTTTTCATATTTTCTTTTTTTCTCTCTGCACTTTTGTACATATTCATTTCTATAACCAGTATATATTTTCCATTTTTCAGGTCTTCTGTCTTTTTTCCATCTGGTCCAGGCTTTGTCTCTTTTGTCTTTTAACTCCCTACAACTTTTGTTGTACCAGCATTTTACATATTCTTTTTCTTGTTTTTGTCTTGGGACATACTTTTCCACTCCTTTTTTGTAAATTTTTGTCAAAATATTCCATTTCTCTTCCACTGATGTTTCTTCTTTGTATATTTCTTCCCAGTTTTCTTGTTGGAAGAATTCTCTTATTTTATCAAAGTTTGTTTTTTCATACATCATTCTTCCTTTTCTATATTGTTCATTTCTTTTCATATATTTTTCTTCATTAAGTTCCAGTTCAATCAATATGTGGTCACTTTTACCTATTGGTGTTTTATATTCAATCTTGTCCACTATTCTAGGTTCAGATGTAATTATTAAGTCTAGCCTCGATGGTTCTTCTTCATTTCTATACCTAGTGTTCTCTTGTATCCATTGTGTCATTGAATGGTCAGTAATCATCTCAAGTAGAGCATTTCCCCATGAGTCATCACCACTCTTTGCTGTCATTTCTTCCCAGCAGATTTCTTTGCAATTAAAGTCGCCCATCATAACTATTCTTCCTCCGTCTTCCATTATTTTAGTTAATGCTATCTTTGTGTCCTCTAACATACTTTTATATTCACTCTCCTCCCATGAGGCTGTTTTCGGAGGCACATAATTGATCACAAATTTTCTGCTCTTCTTATCTCTGTCTTCCACTTCTATCATAATCATCTCTACTGTATTCTTTCCATATATGACACCTTTCACGTTTATATCCTTCTTAGTCAGGAACATAACTCCACCCCCTTGCTTTTTCTCTCTGTTTCTAATCCAATAATTGTATGCATCATGTCCTACACTGTTGGGTGGTAGTGGGCCTTTTAATTTTGTTTCTACAATTCCCATTATGTCCGGTTCTTTTTCCTTCAAATAATCATTCAGCTCATTCAATCCTGTTATTAATCCATCTATATTTGTGTAAGACACTCTTAGTTTTCTGCCACTTCCATTGTGTTCTCTGTTTCCCTTATGTTTTTCTTTTGTATGTCGAACTTCCTTAGTTTCATGTTCACTACTCTCCAATAGAATCTCTCTTTCTCTGACTCCGTTCTGCTCTCGTTTTTTGCCTTAGCTTCCAGTCTTTTCTGCTTTTCTTCCTCTCTTTCCTCTTTATTCATTTCTCTTTTTATCCATATCTTTTTATATTGTTCACTTGTTGCTAGTTTCCCTGTTTTGGATAAGATATTCTCTGCCGTTGTTTGTGACTTGAATTTAATCTTAATTGGTCTGGTCTTGTCTGTGCTATACTTTCCGAGTCTAAATTTCTCTTCGATTTGTTTCATAATTTCTGGTTCATCTTCCTGAACTGATTCTAGTAATTGGCTTACTTTTTCATTTTCCTCTTTGATTCTTGTGTTTCTATCTGTGTTGTGTTTCTCTTCCATTCCTAATATAATTATACATTTCTTCTTGTCTGCTAAATCTCTTACTATATTCTCCTTTTGTCTCATCACTTTAATAACTGATTCTTCAGTATGTTCTTTCAATTGCTGTTTGACTATGTCAGTGAATGAAACCTTATTTCCTTCTTGGGTTGTCTTCCAATTTTTAGTTCCTTTAGCTATTGTCTCTCTGTTTTCTTTACTATTCTTCTTCAATTCCTCATTCTCTACCTTTACTTCTCTTAACTGTCTTTTTAGGTCTTCTATTTCATCAGTTAAGTTTTTATTCGCCTTTTCTAGTTCTTCCAATTTTTCAATCTGTGCGGAGTGGCAAATGATCACTTAAACCAATAAGATATTCAAGAAGATTTAGATAAATTACAGCAATGGTCTGAAAAGTGGCTAATGAAATTTAACACAAGTAAATGCAAGGTAATGCACATAGGTAAAAATAACAGTAAGTATGATTACAAGTTATTTGGAAATTCGTTAACAAAAGTGGATAGTGAAAAAGATCTCGGCGTAATTATCAGTAACGACCTCAAATCATCCAAGCAGTGTATTTCAGCCTCTGAGAAAGCAAATAAGATTCTGGGATTGATTGCGCGATCTTTTGATTTCAAAAGTACATCACTCATTAACAAGCTATATAAATCGTTAGTTCGTCCACATTTGGAATATGCTGTTTCCGTATGGTCACCGAATCTCATTAAAGACATTGACAGACTGGAAAAAGTACAACGGCGAGCCACAAAACGGATTCCAAATATCAAAAATAAATCATACGAAAATCGACTTAAGCACATGAATCTGTTTTCCCTAAAAAAGCGTAGACTCAGAGGTGACTTGATACAGGTCTTTAAGATTTTAAAGAGAATTCACAACATCAAAAGTGACAAAATTTTCACATTGAATGAGAATCAGACAAGAAACAATGGTCTCAAACTGTCCGGAAATAGATTCAATTTGGAAGTAGGTAGAAACAACTTTGCCAACCGTGTAGTTAATGAATGGAATAAACTTCCTGCACAGGTAGTGCAATGTAGTTCAGTTCGAAGCTTTAAGAATCATTTAGATAAATACCTAAGTAAGATACTGTAATGATTATAATTTATGTTATATTATTTGTTTTTGTTTTGTTATAATTTGTCTGTCTGATTTTCATTTATTATTAGTTATATGTCAATTTATTATCATTTACTATTTACCTGTTTGTTTTGTTATTCAACTATACCAATGCATTTATTTATGTATTTTAATTGTTATTTACATTGTTATAGTTTTAATTTATTATTAATTTTTTTTTTTTTTTTTTTTTTTTTTTTTTTTTTTTTTTTTTGCATCCGACCTAGATATGGATCAAAAGGTCTCCTGTCGGCATGCTTTGCCTTTGTAATCCTTTGTAATCCTTTGTAAAATGGCGTTCATATGACCTAACCTACTCTCCAAGTCCTCGATCACCTTATCAACCTTCTCCTCTAGTCTTGTCAGTCGGGGGGGGTTTGTGTCCCCCCCACCCTCTTTAAATCCCTTGAAAATATTCTCATCACTTTCTACTGTATTGCTCCTATCTATACTTCTAATCTTTACATTCTTATTAGACATTTCGTCGTCTTCCAGCTGGTCTTGTGGTCGCTTGTTTACTTTTCGGCGGTCTGTTTGGGCCAAGTCCTCTACCTTCTCATTACCTTCCATTTCCCCAGCAATCCCTCCCCTTCTCCTCTTTCCTTACTTTCCCACTACCCCACGAGCAATTTCCCCCCACCCTGTAAATACAAAAAGGCACTTCTCTTTGCGTTGGGATCCACAATCTGCACTTTTCTTCAGAACGTTCTTCAAGCCGTCCGTTCGTTGACAGTGTGTGTGTGTGTGTGTGTGTGTGTGTGTGTGTGTGTGTGTGTGTGTGTGTGTGTGTGTGTGTGTGTGTGTGCGTGCGTGCGTGTGTGTGTGCGTGCGTGTGTGTGTGCTCGTGTGAAAAATAAAGATAGCTAAGTAAGCAGCATTCACCTTTAGGGTTGATTCACACTTTCGGTCCGGTCACGCTCCACTCTCGGTCTGCTCTCGGTTCTGAGGCATTCACACGTACAGTCCGCTCTCGCTCCCGTCATCGCCCCTCCCTCGATACCAGTAGAAGTCTTACCATCAGTTACGAAGGAAGTGTGACTTTTCTGACGCCGAGTTGGCAATATTCGTTATTGCACTTGATGAAGAGGAAGAAGAAGAAGGAAAACAAAGTAGAAAAAGAAAGAGATTGTGGGTTCATCCTATGTTGCAAATTGATGATGAGAGTAAATTCCACAACTATTTCAGAATGAACAAAGGAACATTTGAGAAAATACTATCCAAAATTGAGGATGACTTGAAATGTACAAGAAGATGCTGCACTTCCTGGCACTGATGTGCTTGCACCATACGTTATAGTGGGAGATGAGGCTTTCCCGCTGAAGAGAAATTTGATGAGGCCCTACCCAGGTTCACAGACTGAACATAAGATAGAGAAGAGGATTTTTAATTATAGATTATCTAGAGCCAGGAGGATAGTTGAGTGCACATTTGGTATTCTAGTGCAAACCTTCAGAATATATTTAAGGAAACTTAAAGCTATGCCTTCTAACGCTAATGCAATCATTACAACAACATGCATACTTCACAATCTGATACACCCAAATGCTGTTGCATTACCAGATACTGTTGTCATGCCTCCATCAAACACAGTACGTCCAATGAGAGGAAGAGGGGGAAATGCTACAAAGGAGGCTTTTGGCGTGAGAGAAACACTGAAAGATTATTTCAGCTCCCCAGCTGGTTCAATGCCTTGGCAAAATGATAAAATATAAGTAGACAAACAAACTTGTGTAGGAATATTTGTTGAGTGAGCTAAGGAGATGCATTTCCGCAGTGGATAATAGGTTGTTATTATCCATATGGAATTTCTTTCTTCGGTTAATAATGTGTATTTTTTTCTCTCGGTACCTTGGCAATATGATAAGTATGCAAACATTATCACTGTAGTGCAGCGAAGTCAGGTCATACAGCTCTGGTTTACCTTTTGACCAATTCTATTAGCATTTCATCTAAATCCACAAAATTAAAGTAAGTTTTGTAGTTTATATTGTATTCAGTTGGTGCTTATGAATATCCTCGCTGTACGCATTGTCATTGTATCAGTGATAAATAAAAAGAAAATGTATTTTTATCATTTTTCTAACTTTCTCATGATCCCATTGTGGTGTTTCCTTTGGATTATCCATGGTTTGGTAGGACAGAGGGTAACACTACTTGCTTATATGAAGGCTGAATCTCGACTGGAGTGGAGCAGGACCGTGGCAACTGAGTTCACACTGGCGCTCACGGTCCAGTCTCGCTCCAGTAAAAATATCTTTTGACGGAACCGTGACCGGAGCGAGACTGGAGCGAGAGCGCCAGTGTGAATGCTTCCATTGAAATTAATGAGACAATATTGGACCGGACCGAGAGCGTAGCGGGAGTGGAGTGTGAATCAACCCTTAGCGTGTCGCAAAGATCGTCGGTCAAACTGAGCCAGTATATGCTGGATACCACCTCCCCTCCCTCTGTGGATAACTGATATTGTACCATAGTGAGTTGTGTAACATATATGTATTGCACCATAGTATAACGTATATTTAATATCTAATATGCCATGCACCATGTGTCCATCTCCCTTATAACATGTTCAATGTCCAATGCAACGCCATCTGTATGGAAACATCACATGGGTCCATGCTCTTGTATAATGGTCAAATATCATCAGTAGCCAACCGGTTATCTCCGTTACGGTAATGTATTACCCAACTAGAATGGAATGTCTTATATATATATATATATATATATATATATATATATATATATATATATATATATATATATATATATATATATATAATTATTCGAGGGTGCACTGTTGCGGGAAAATATGTAAATACCTGTACATTTATGATGTGAAATATCTCGTTTGTGTCTACATGGAATCTGTTGATAAATCATTTTAACAAAATTCGGCTAATATGATTCTTCCTCAACTCATTTTCACTGGTACCAGTACTCATGCAGTGCTAAAATAAACTAATGCAGTATAATTTAGCAACAGTGTCATTTCACTGCATCAGTACTCTTGGCACTGTAGAAGTATTCTTGGGGCTAAAATAGTATTATTGCTCCTGTAAAAGCACTGTTGGCACTGCACAAGTGTTCTTAGCACTGCAAAGGAACGTTTGGCACTGCAAGGCTCCGCACAAAGCCCGGTGAATTATGATCACATGCATTACAAGGGAAGCATTGACACTGACGGTTGAAATATAGCTCGGATGGATTGTGAGCGGAGCGCTCCTAGACCGTGACCGTGTGGATGCTTCCGTTGTAATGAATGTGATGATATTTGAGCGGACCGCGACCGTTTCTAATAGTATGAATCGGGCCTAATAGTACTCTTTGCACAGCAAAAGGACATTTGCCACTGCAAAAGAATCTTGTGCACTGTAGGAGTACTTTTGGTAGTGCAAGAGAAGTGCTCATAGCTCATATATATATATAGATATATATATATATATATATATATATATATATATATATATATATATATATGTGTGTGTGTGTGTGTGTGTGTGTGTGTGTGTGTGTGTGTATATATATATATATATATATATATATATATATATATATATATATATATATATATAAACCCATCATTGCAACTTAAAAAAGTACTACAAGTTCTGCATATTTTCACTATGGACCTCTGCAACACATACAAAATGTTTAGTTTGTTGATTTGCATGACATAATTTATACTTCTGCAGAGATACAAAGGACCGAGAAAGAAAAAATATATGACAGACTCAGGTAAAAGAAATTGGTGAGATTCTTGTCATTGTCATGTTGAACTGATGATTGTCAGAATGGAGAACTTTAGAAATTAATTTGTATTCAATGGCAACTGTAATAGAATCAAGTCTGAATCCGACGTGACGTCATGTCGACTCCATTTACACTTGGAAAATAAATGTGGACAATTTGTATAGACTTCAGGTTAATTTGAAATGCAAATATTTTCTGTCCAAGCCTGATTATATCACATAAACCACTATTGTAAGTAAACTGGTTTCACATATTTTTTCAGAGTGCGAACTTCGCTAAAAATATTACTTTAATGGATAATACAATTTTCATTTAATAAACTACCGTTGAGCTAGATTGAACACACTGCATCGATGTGGAGACTAACTCGCCTCTGGAGAAAGTTCCCTTCTATACGCCTTACGTTGGGATACTAGTGGTCAAAACTGCAATAGACTTGCAGTTAAACATACTGAGTATGTAGGTAAAAACAAACTCCAGTCTCCTTGTATGTCTTTTATTTGATCAAATGTATTGGTATGAGTGGAGAGGAAATTATCAAGGAGATCACGACTGAATATACTAAGAATATTACCACAGAAGCTTGCAGGAGTGACGTGGCAGAGGTTGGGTGAGGTCTTCGTTCAGCAGTGGAATGGCTCATGAGTGACGTTTGGGTCTTGAGAGAACGAGAACTTTCCTCAGATTGGTTCACCATCCGGATGGAAGCACATCGAGGGTTTCTATGGTATGGAGTAGAGACAGACTACATCCATTCTGCAGAGGTTGTTTTCCACGCGAACTTCACACTTGTGCCCGGTACAAGAAACAAGCGGAATTTCAATTATATTAGCACCTTCACTGCTTTTTTCATCGTTATATGGAGCGGCGTGAGCAAGTGACAGAAGAACTCCCACCAGCAATAACCCCATCAGGATGTTGTGAGCAGCCATTGTACTACTACTAAAGTGATTTAGACGACTGGCATCTGGCAAGGTATACTAGGTAAAGGGAGCCGAGGGTAAAGACGGCCGGAAACAGAATTGCCAATAGTCGTGAGACAAATAATAAAGATTGGGAAAACCATATTAGTGATAATTCATTTGTCTGACGTGGTAAAGAACGAAGTAAGTTAATAATCCCGTGTTACTGATTGTTTGTGTAGTTTTGGACTGTTGCTGTGCCACATTCTTCTGCCATCTTCACGACTGAATGTGTCAACATTGGAATATATCGTTTGACTGTAAATCAATATCTATGAAAGTATTTTTATTTTCTAGGTTGTCATTAAAAGTGAAATGAACTGTGGTGAATTAAATTTGGAGTTGTATTTGATTGATAGATAATTCAGTCATTGAATGCTTATCTCTGGTATATAAGAAAACGTTTTCATTGTCCTTGACAGAAAACTTTATTACTAATTAGAAACTTACATTACCATACGATAAACCAAATGTTTGAATTAATGCGAATACAAACCTGAGACTCAATAGAAAGAATATATCGTGTCTACAAATATGAAATCATTATATTTTTGTGGATTTCGACATGGGAAATTTATTAACATTTCACGATTTAGAATACAGTGTTTTGATACTGTTGAACAGAACTTTTGGGGACACTCCCAGACAAGACACATGAAATGTATAACTAAAGTTACGGTAGACTTACTATTTGTTGCATAACATTATATTTTTACAAGTAATGGTATACAAAAGTAGAGCACTGTTAATGGTTGTCATATTTTTTGTAGAAGTTACGCATTTTGGAAATTACTAAATTGTGAGAGATAATTGCCCCACGGCTCCTGGGTGAAGTCACGAGTTATTGTGCGATTCACCAGTCTTGGATCACGTGTTGGACTCGTGATCGACAGCTATTTACCTCCTGCAGGAGAGCTCAGAGCTCGTATATGACCGATCTATGAGTAATACTGTGACCATACACGCACACACAACCCGCAGCGCAGTGATACTGAAATTGTGTGCGCGTGTGTGTGTACATGTACATACTGTATGCACACATGCCGGAGTAACCACCATAAGATATAAAATAACGAAGCAGATAGCTTTCGTATATTTACATATTCAGTGTTAGTACATAGAAGACAATACAATAGAAAAAATGTCACAGAAATATATTAGCCAGGGTGAAGAAGGCACCCAAAGAGATAGAAGAGGTACACATGCTATGGTTTTGCCTCGCCCTGGTATCAACAAACAATTGGGACAATTGCTCAGAACTGGTATATTTTACAACTAAACAGCTTTCATGTTTCTTTTCATACATACCTACCTAGCTTGATTTGATCAAACTACATTCAGTCAACTTTCCCGTCAACTGGGTGGTTAAAATTGCTAGTGAATGAGTGCACCGCTAGATTGGTTTCACTCTCTAACGTATTTTCAATATAATTTTGAGTATTTTAGTAGTTTGACCAACATAAAACTGATTACATGATTTACAAGGTGTTTTGTACACATACCCCTTATCACAACTGACGGAATTATTTATGAGCAATTGCCTTGCACTATTCTTGTTCTTAAAAACTACATTATTATTCAAAACACGTAACAAGTCTGGGATACCATGCAGGTTTTGAAGAAAGTTCTTTTGGTGCCATTTAAGCTGTATCATGCAGATGTTTGGGATATCTTAGCTTATTACAAATATCCCATGTATATCTGATTTCATCATTGAATTACTCAGGCAAATGCGATAAGCCCAGAAATATAGTGAATATATGAACATTCGTTCTCTATCTCCACTATGAAATGAATAAAACCGACCAAATTGTTCAGCTTAGAAAAAATGTCTAAGCTGAACAGTTTAGTTGGTTCTATTAATTAATTAGTAAGCAAGTCTCGTTCATTCTGCATGTATTTCCATTCGCAAGATAGGAGCAAGCTTCGACACACAACACTGGAGCTATATCGATGATTCTTGGAGGTGGCACTGTACTTCCTGGTGGTCCTACAACTTGTGGTACTGGAACGGAGATAGCACTTGCTAGAGCAAATCCCGTTACCAGTAAAGCTAGTACGACACGACCCGACATGACGCCACACGTTAGCTGCAACAAAATTAAAATCACAATAGAATTGTGGGGAGTTATCGGCTATTTTCGCCGTGTTCGTATTTCTTAGAAAGGAAAAAAGTACATGATCATATCATTTTGGTTTAAATTAATTTATGTATATTTTTCAGGGTACAGTCTGTATACAAAATGTCGGTTTTTTGGGTTGAAAGAAAAGACTTCATTTTCTCTCTATTAGGAGACTACCAAGAGCACACATTACTATTTCTGAAATGTGTTCCACAGGCAAGTAGGAAATGCGAGTCCATGACACTATGACAGGACAATAACAGCAACACCATTCTATGTCAATGCCCTGATTGTTACAACACCCTTCATATCACTGGATCACTGAACGATAGTGGTGGGCAGCTACCGGTAAAGTTACAGGTTTTATCGGGAACAACCTTAAGGGTAGCTTACCGGCAAAAAGTCTGCTACCGTAGAGGCTCCGTTAACCGATAAATCGATAAGCTATACCATAACACTCAGAGAGCGGTTAGCACTAGTGGTGGGCAGATACCGTTAAAGTTACCGGTTTTACCGGAAACAACCTTAACGGTAAACATTCTGGTACCGTTAAGGTTCCGTTAACCGATAACTCGATAAGCTATACCATAACTAGTGGTGGGCAGCTACCGGTGAAATAACCGGTTTTATCGGCGACAAACTTAATGAAAGCTTACCGACAAAAATTCTGCTACCGGTAAAGCTTCGTTAACCGATAACTCGATAAGCTATACCACAACACTCGGAGAGCGGTAAGCACGTCTCGGCTTGGTGGTACTGAGTGACGGTGGTGACAGGCCCAGTGCCCCGCTAATTTTACCGGTTAAACTTTTATCATTAAGCAAGTATGTACCGCTAAAGTCTCGGTAAGTTTTTATCATTAAAACCGTTTTTCGGCACTCTTTTTAATTTATCAATAGAATTAATGTTATTTCTGTGATCAGCATACGAAACTGTAATAATTGTGAAAGTTTCATAAAAAAAAAAAATCCGCAAGTCGCCAAACGAAGACCCATATATGTGTACATATGTATATACAGTATATATATATATATATATATATATATATATATATATATATATATATATATATATATATATATATACACATGTTTCTTATTTATTTCCTCAATTATTTTTTCATACAAATTAGTTCATATTCTTATTTAGAAACAGAAGCATACTGGCATTCTCATCACTTAAGCACACGCACGCACGCACAACAACATTTTCCAACTGCCGATGTTAACCAACTCTAAAATGGCATAACCCACATAATGTACCTCTAGCCCTCCAGGTAAACACACCAGCACGTCGACTTTTTAAGTGTGGATCACAAAATCAGCCAAATCTCTGATGTGAAATTATCTCGCGTGACAATTGAGTGTTTAGGGTTCCGAGCCTTCCCCATGTTTATGTTCTCCATCATCCAAATATAAATATATATATATATATATATATATATATATATATATATATATATATATATATATATATATATATATATATATATATATATATATATATATATATATATATATATATATATATATATATTAAATGGTTAGGTTACGTTAAGTAGACCTTTTGAACTATAGAGGTCCCAATTTTGCGCTTTTGAAGAGTAGGGACCCCAAATCAAACGGGGTCCATATTCTTCAAAAGCTATATTTCCACTCAATTGTCACGCGAGATAATTTCACATCAGAGATTTGGCTGATTTTGTGATCCACACTTAAAAAGTCGACGTGCTGTTGTGTTTTACCTGGAGGGCTAGAGGTACATTCTGTGGTTTATGCCATTTTAGAGTTGGTTAACATCGGCAGTTGGAAAATGTTGTTAACCTAATTTCGTAGGTTCACTTTACTCTTTTGTTACTAACGCCTAATTTGTAAGTTTGTGTAATCTTTTTTTAATTGTTCTACCCATTTATTTACTTCATTTATCAATCATGATTTCATCCGTCATAATTATGTGATGTACGACTTGACTAACAGTCAGCCAGTTTTTCATCCCGTGAATTCCCGACGAGGCTAATTTATTGTCACGTTCTTTGTACAACGCAGACCTTGTGAATGAAAACAGAACTCCAGAATCACGCAAACACGGATATTTAACATGCAATTTAAGTTGTCCAATAGCTCCTAAGCTGTTATAACCCAACCTAACACAACCATTCTAAGAAAAAAAAATATATGACTTTGAAATGCGAAAACGAAAGATGTGAAAAAAAATTGTACTGGAAATGATAACCATATATCTTGTCAGTGAGAACAAAGGGATAGGTACTTACGTAATTGTAATATACAGGCTAAGAGCCACACTGCTGTATTCTTGCTCAGTTTGTGAATCACGTAGAACTGGCACGAATAAGGAAGCACCGGCCTTGGGGAAACAATGTAGTAGGTGGAGAGGGATGGGAGGAGGTTGAATGTATCCTGGATTATCCACAGCCGGAAGGCCACGGAAATAAATTATACAGCTTGGCTATATAAAGAGAAAACCCCACTTGTCAAGAAAGGAAACAGTTTGTAGGAAAATATACGCAGTGTAGTTCTCAATTGTGGGAGTGTAACAAGGAACTATTTTCTGGTCTTGTAGCCCAAGGGAAGCAGTGTTGCCGTTATGCGAAAACCAGTGTTGCCACTTTTGTAGAGACGAATTCCCACAGATTAAAGATTTTTTCTCCACAGATTTCCACAAACTGAAATTAAAATCCCACAAAAATTCCCACAGAATTAATACAGCATTATTTCATATAAATTTATTATTGATGAAGAAAATTAAAAAAATTTCCTTACAAAAAAAGCAGTTACTTAATATTTAACAACTATATAAACTTAAAAACTAGGTCTTTCCATTATGACTGTTCTGTAGACAGCCTTCAGCTACAGTAGGCCAACCAAAACTTTGCAATACAAACATCATAATGACAATAATTAGATTTATAGTTACCTACAGTCTCAGACAGCCTGCAGCTACAGTAGGCCAACCAAAACTTTGCAATACAAACATCATAATGACAATAATTAGATTTATAGTTACCTACAGTCTCAGTTTCTTACTGCATTAAATCAAGATTAATGACATTCTCCTCCTCCTCCTCCTCCTCCTCCTCTCTAGAACCTTTAGCACCAAAATTTCTTATCATGTCATCAGTGGGCTGAAAGTTTACACATGACTGATAATAATGAACCAACCCATACCTTATCTGCAACAATGCCTCTACCAACCTAACCTTTAGACGATTTCTCAGTTTCGAGTGAACAACATTCATTTGAGAGAAAAAAAATTCTACTGAGGCATTTGAAAATGGAAGGGACGTACGAGGCCTGAAATGTTTGGGAACATTTTTTGTCCTGTAGAATTTTCCCTTTCATTTACCTCAGTCCAGGAGGTGCTCAGATGAGAGGGAGGGTGGGAGGGGTGTGGAGTGTATTTAGGGATGAAATGGGTGGGAATTTTTTATGCCTTTCCCTTTTTGGCTACCTCCCTTGGAAGGGGGAAAAAAGCCTTGGTATATGTATGTATGTATTTACCTCAGTCCAAAAACTTACTACATTACCCAAGCAACTTTTAGGCCACTACTTAAGACACATTGAACTCCATTCATTTTCAAGACCATCTAGATCCTCAAAGGTAGACTGATACCAATCAGAGCAACAGGGTCTTTAATCTGCGATGTGGCAATGGAAGGATGGAAATTTTTCAACATCATAAGTATCTCAACATTATCAGGTAAGCGCATCTGAACTTGTTTTATGAGTTCAACCACAAACTCTTTACACTGCTCTTTGACATAGTGAACTTGAGCTACAGTTAAAGAACAAGCAGATGCATATGTGGTGAACTCATATCCAAAGTTCATTGCCTCACATGGCACAACATGATCCAGAAATTTAAGTTTGGGTAGGTTTTCATCAGAACATTTTGACAAGTGCTTTCCATTTACTACAATGTTCATTAGATTACGATACATTGCAATGAGATCCTGTGTTACTTTTGTGACATCTGCAGTTTGTGACTGGAAAATCTTATTAACACTATTTCTTTCAGAGTTTTTCTGACAAACAACAAATACAATTTATTCTGGTCATCTCTGTATGCATCAGACAGGGTTTTTGCTGTGTAACAACGTTCTTTGGAAGCACTCGGGTCAAAATGAAGCTTTAGAGCCTCCCACTGATCGATAATTATACTAACTGCTTCCAACCTTGCCAACCAGCGTGTGCCTGCCAGTCCCGGCACCTTCTTAGGTACACTGTTTTCTAACACTCTGTATATAGCCTGATACTCATTAGTCCTCTTAGAACTAGTAGAAAACCAATTATGAGTTTCTCTAACTACAAAATCAACAATTATAGGAAGGCATTCAGAAGCCTTACTGGCAGCAAGGTTAAGAGAGTGACACACACACCTAAACAGGGTTAATTCAGGATTATCAACTCTTAAAAGTGTTGAGAGTGAATGAGTTCGACCGATCATCGAACTGGCTCCATCAGTCCCTAGGCCTATCATTTTTTTCACATCTAGGCCGTCCTCAGCCAAGCATCTTTTAACAGTTTGATAGAGAGTATCAGCTGTAGCATTTTCTATTGGTAGTAGACGATAGAAAGTGTCCACTACAGACTTTTTACTTGTACTGTAAAAACGAATGCAAAGGGCAAGGCAAGATATATTTGCTTCGTTGGTACTCTCATCAACCACCAAGCTAAAAAAATTGTCTCCAATTTCATTTCTTAATTTAACAGCAAAAGATGGAGCAATGACATATTTCTGAAGACGTGCACATTTAGTATGATGCATTCTGAAATCTTGTAATGTGCGTGATTTCATATCCAACTTAGGCAAAAGTTCACCCAAATGATCTACTGATAAAGCTGAGGCATGTTCACCTATATAAACTGCTATTCTAAGCTCAGCAATTTTGACTGGATCTCTCTCTATGGGACGCATAGCATCTTTGATGGACCTCTGGCTCTTGCTTGTAGAGGATTTAGTGTTATCCACGTGTTTCTTGCTAAGAGAGTGACCAATCACGGATTTCATGTGCACTTGAAAGGAATTTCCGCCAACTTTGCATCGTGCTTTGCTTGCATCACCTGGGACTGACTGCAGCCAACCTAAAACCAAGAAGTCAAAGTTCTCTGATAAACATACAATAGTTATACCATTTCATCCTGCAGTAATTTATATTACGACTACATAAGCACTGAGAAAACGTAGATCTAGCCTAGCGTACACCACACCTTGGTAAAGTAAAATTATCCAGCGGTAATCAATTAATGGATATAAGGAAAGCATACATGTATCTATTTGTATATGCTCTTCATCTATTTTTAATGAGATAACTTAACAGATTCGAAATTTTTGTCTTTACCTTTAAAACATTGATCATTTTCCCATGATGGACAGTACCTCTGACTGTATTTCCTTGTACTTTTGTCAGTCATCTTGACTATCACTAGCAAATAAAGTAGGTCCTACAAGCACCGGCCGTCTTGCAGACCGGTATGACTAACAGCAGCTGAGCAACAGAGCTTACTGTATAACTGAAACTGTAGAGTGAAGTAAGCCTTTGGCGAGACTTCCAAAACATTCCAAGATTCCAACTTGAGCCTGTTGACAAAGGAGTTGAGAGTTTCTACTGGCCAGACCGTGCTTGAACATATGACGCTTTCGACATATCGTGGGGAGGGTCGAACGTATGACGTTTTCGACCTATCACGGGGAGGGTTGACCGTACTTGAATGTATGACTCTTTCGACCTATTGCGGGGAGGGAAGAGAAAACGTTTTCGCTTGGGCTGTGTCTTCATTGTTAAGAAGTAGTCCTCCTCCTCCCCCCTACCCAATCCCTTCCGAGTGCCAACTAAACGAGTGATGGAGTCAGATGGACGCGTGAGTTATGAAACGGACCAAATTATGATCCACCCCATTCCCAGCTTACCCATATTATGTACCACAGAATTAGTTCCAGTATTTAAAACTGACTGATTCAACACAACCTAGTTATGTATTCCAACAATACTTTTTCAAATTCTCTTATTTATGGAGAATCTTAGTTATTTGTCTGACTAATTGTTGATTCCATAGAATTTCCCACAAACTGTATGGATTCCCACAAAAAATTCCACAAATTAAGAACAAAATTGGTCTCCCCACAAACAGTCCCACGTCAGATCATTTGTTCCACAGATCTGTGGGAAAATCCCACAAAGTGGCAACAGTGGCGAAAACTCGTCACCTAGGCGGATAGATACGTCATGCTGCGGACATGACGTCATCAGCGGAATTATGTCTGCAATGTCCCTTTTCTTCTTAAATTCAGAAGTATATGGTAGAAAAAGATAAAATTACAATTCTGTATGTCTTGTTATTGTATTCCCTAAATTAAAATAGGTTTAATCACGTACGAATATTACTATGAATAGTGGTACGAGGTGATTACCTGCACTGGACTACGGAAATATCCAGCTCAGTATTTATTACTAGACTTCCTCGTTGCATTTACCTCTGTGACATATCACAAAACTATCATCCTCCCTCACCTACACTTATCCAGAGTGCAATGTAACCTAGGTTGGCCAGATACAAGTCCATATGTCACATCATTACATTACAATCATATCACTGGGCAAATCGACAGCTTTCCCAGATACAGCATTAGCCCCTGTAATTAAACTCTAGTACGTTTTCTTTCACTAAATGATGAGAAAACGACGGAAATTGGAGCTACGGACAAACGGCAACACTGAAGGGGATCTATCTAGTCTACAAAATTTGGGAGAGAGGCTCCCACGGGCTTTAGGTGTGAGCCCGTTTTGTGGGTGTTTGGACATACGAGTGTGTGTGGGCCCAGCCACACACTCTCATACATTCACAAGATGTGCACACGTATATGAATGCGCATGCACATCTCCGTGAATGCACCCTTCTCAATATAACTGTATATGATGGTAAGTGGTGACATCTTGGTGTATATAATGTAAAGAAGGGGGGGGGTGATCCAATGTATGAGTGTGTGTGGCCTTGGCCACACACACTCATACATACATTAGATGTGCATACGTATGCAATATACGTATGCACATCACCATGAATACACCCTTCCGGACAGTAAACATATATATTTAAATTACAGGGGGGGGGTGATTCAATGTATGAGCGTGTGTGGCCTTAGTCACACACACTCATACATACATTAGATGTGCATACGTATGCAATATACTTATGCACATCGCCATGAATTCACCCTTCCGAACAGACATGTATATATAAAAATTAAAGGGGGGGCTGACACTCCATCAGCCGACGCAGTTCAAACGGACTTAAGTGGCTGCATAGGCGGCGCACAAGACCCTCAGATGTTGTCGGAGGCCCTCTCCTCAGAAAAGCAGTTGCGGGGCAATGTTTGAGGTAGTGGTCAAGGGTGGCTTCAGGGTGGCGGCAATGATGGCATCTTCTTTCTTCTGATGTGAGGTTGGTCTTGATTTGCCAGAAACAACGGTCCTCCAGCCGCAGACGGAAGAGCAGAGTTTCCACTTTTCTAGGTGTGGAGCGAGGAAGTACAAGGGGCTCGTAGTCTGTGACTGCCCTGTACCACCTCGCCCTCTCTGACACCTCTGCCTCCAGTCTGTGCTCGAGGGACCGTTGTACCTGGTTAAGAGCCCTGGTGCGTAGGCGCAACTGATTTCTGCTGAGAGGGACGACAACATCGACTTCAGGTCTTTTGCGCGCCGCTTCTGCTGCGGCGTCGGCTAACTCATTACCTGGGACACCTACGTGGCTTGGCACCCAGTTGAGCGTAACACTCCTGCCTTGCTGATGCAGCTTCAGCAGGAGTGCTAGGATGGAGGTCAGTAGGCGTACATTGTCGCTGGGCTGTATCGATTCTAAGCTGCCTAGCAAAGACTGTGAGTCCGTGTGGATCACCACAGGATCAGCTCGAGATATTAGAGCATGCTCTAACGCTCCTTGGACCGCTATGGCCTCAGCTTGGAGAGAGACTGAAGGGGAAGAGTTGAGGGCTGTAGTGGTGGCCAGATACCGGTGAAGTTAACGGGTTTATCGGTAACAACCTTAACGGTAGCTTACCGGTAAAAATTCTGCTACCGCTAAGGTCTTGGTAATTTCTTACCACTAAAACCGTTTTTTTTTTCGTTACTTTTTTAATTTCTCAATAGAATTAATGTTATTTGCCAAACGAAGACCCATATATATGTGTATATATATATATATATATATATATATATATATATATATATATATACATATATATATATATATAGACATAGACATATACACCCCTCTATATATATATATATATAGATATATATGCTTAAGTGATGAAAATGCCAATATGCTTCTGTTTCTAGATAAGAATATGAACTAATTTGTATGAAAAAATAATCAAGGAAATAGATAAATAAAAAAACATGCTGACAATGAAATCTAATATATCCTTAAGTATTCACCTTGGTCTTTGGATCACGTGCTGGGCTAATTTGTATGAAATAAGTATGAAAACAAGGGATCATGAAAACAGTTTTTAGGAAAACATTTATTACAAATTAGTCAGGTTAGGTTAGGTTAGGTTAGGTTAGATTAGTTTTTAGGAAAACATTACAAATAAGTCAAAGCTCATTATGTGTGTATGTGTGTGTGTGTGGCCCATCACTCTAAACCTGACTCAATATTACCTCCACGTGGGTATTACTGCCGTCAGTGGTAAGTATGAAGGATTGATTAATCTGAGTTTTCACAAGAATAAGAGCCCTGACTAAGCAATCCTTGAGTTTACAAATGCGGCCTGACAACTCTCATTCCAATCAGTGGCGTAGCAACTGTTTTTGCCGCCCAGGACAGTTGTAAGATTTACCCCCCCCCCCCCCGTTGTGGAGGGGGGGAGTAAAATTATTAGTTGGTATAAAGCAGGAATACTTAACTTAAAATATTTATCTTAATTGGATTTAAAATTGGAGCGCATCTAAAGCAAAAGTTCCTAGCCTAGGATTTTTTCCTAACCTATAGGAATTTTGTTTAAAACCTAGGAATATAAAATTCACCTAGCCATCGATCCTACAACATGGCTGCCGCCATAGACCAACACAAATATTAATTAGCTGGACATTTTTAGTTAATTTTGTGCCATTTTATATCAATAAACAAAACAAAAAAGTCATATCTTACTGGTTTCGGGTTTTACCGGCACTCGTATTTATGTAGATTCACATCATCGTTATGTTATATTCTAATTTATTTTAAAATAGCTGACAAAATCGCTGAAAGCTAGAATAGCATCTAAAGCGAATGTACATACACTATACCAAAGGCTTTTTCCCCCTACACGGGGGGTAGCCAAAAAGAAAAAGGCATAGAAACCACTCCCACCCATTCCATTTCCTATATATTCCACTCCCCTCCACCCTCCTCCCTCCCTCCCATCTTGGCACCTCCCGGATGACGGGTCATCCCTGCATCCTGTCCACTGCCCTGGGTCAGAAGCAGTGTCGCAAGACACAGCACATCCACAGCAAGGCCGCTTCATAAATTCGGCGACCCCCCCTCTCCGTCCCCTCATACAGAAAAGAAGACGGGGAGAAATCCCTTCGGGCTGCGTCAATTTTTCCTCATACATACTTCCTCAGCCCCCATCACCCACCCACTCCCCAGTGGCGATTCTGGGGGGGGGGGGTGCATATCCTATTTCTAATTATATATATATGTATATACATATACATATATATATGGGAACCAGTCACTACGGCCCTCAACCACTACGGCCCCAGTCATTTCGGCCCTAGTCACTACGGCCCTAGTCACTACGGCCTCTCTTACCGTCAACCCTAGTCACTGCGGCCCCAGGCACTACGGCCTCCCAAGATGTTAACTTAAATATTGACATGTTGTCTCCCTCTCTCTCTAAGAAACAGAGAGAGAGAGAGAGAGAGAGAATAAAAGATGATATTCTCACGATCACTAGCAATTATACACTTAGTTCCGAGCCTCTATTTTTGGGTGACGGGTTATTATTCGTCTGCTTCGAAGCCGGGACTCATTAAAATGAAGCTTCACAATACTTCAAAAGCAACCTTACAAGTCATGAAGATCCATTTCTGTTATCATTCTCCATCATGGAATATCCCTGTGTGGTTTGCGCGAGTGAAGTTCGGCCTCGTCAGCATGCCATTCAGTGCGATAACTGTGAACGCTGGCAACACAGGAAGTGTAACACCGGGATTTCCTACAAGGATTATCGTTCCATTGTGAAAGGGGAGCTACACATGCACTGGATCTGCACTGGATATGCTTCTTCAGAAGCATAGAGCAAAACCGGTCAGGAATAAACCCAGGAACTCGGAACTAGACCCGTGACTTCTTTTTCCACCTTCAACATGTATATATATATATATTATATATATATAATATATATATATACATATACATATATACATATACATATATATACATATACATATATATATATACACACACACCTTGGTAAATGCTACTGCGGTACCGAACGCGTCACGGCGTCACACGCAGTGTCGATTCTAAGGGGTGGGGGGGTCTGGGAGGGCCATGGCCCTCCAGTTTTTCAGCTGGCCCTCCCACGTTCATAGTCCTAGAATCGCCACTGCCACTCCTACTCATGCATCACAGCATCATCTATACACAACCCCTCTCCATTCACCCCTATCTTCTGTCCTTTCCCGTCCTTCTTCCACAGACATTCCTCTCTTTTGTAATACCCCTTTCACTCCATCCATCCATCTCATCCTAGGACGCTCCCTCATATTCACTCCTTCCACCTCTGCCTTCCACACTTCTTTTACTAATCTTTCTTCACTCAGTCTTTCCATGTGTCTAAACCATCCTAATACTGTTTCATCAACCCTATCTCCCAGTTCCCTTTCCACCCCTGCTCTCCTTCTCACCTCCTCATTTCTCACTCTATCTAGTCTAGTAACCCCTATCATACTTCTCAGACATTTCATCTCAAACACATTCAAACACCTTCTCTCTTCCTCTCTCATGATCCATGTTTCTGCCCGTACAATGCTGTTGGCACAATCACTCCTTCATATAACCTCCTCTTAGCATCCATTCCCAGATGTCTATTTCTCATAACACTTTTCAATCCACCAAGGCATTTATTCGCTTCTCTCAATCTATATTCTACCTCCACCTCCACTCCTCCCTTTCCTGCCACATTTGCACCCAAATATCTAAAACTATCCACTTCCTCCAGTCTTTCACCCTTAATGCTCACTTCCAGCCTACTGTCACTCTCTCCCCTTGTACATCTCATCACCTTACTTTTACCCACATTTATCTTCAGTTTCCTTCTTTCACACACCTTCTCAAACTCTGTCACTAACTTCCTCAATCCCTCCTCTGATCCTGCTACAAGCGAATGTAGTTTAGGAAAACATTCATAGGCTAAGAAATTTTGCTTTAGACACGGTCCTGATGCTACAGTTGAAAAATCTGTTTAAAAACAATACCATATTACAACCTTAAAAACTCATCTTTGTATAAAATTTGAGACTTTTGTTAGATTTTTATTATTCTTATTTTTTATTTTTTACCCCCATCAATATTCCGCCCCCTGGCACGTGCCGCCCGGGGCGGACCGCCCCTCCCGCCCTTTGCTACGCCACTGATTCCAACTATGTATGTGCCTATGAGGGGTGTTGCGATCTTAGACAAAGATAGTATGTGTTTGCAATAGAAACCACACATCCCCATGAATCTTTTTACTTCCTTTACGGTTGTGGGAGCTTTCATTTTCACTGTTGCTTCTACGTTCTTAGGAGGGGTCCGCTACTCTCAACAGAGATTATATTTCTCAAAAAGGTGTACCCAGAGGTGCACTTACTAAGGTTAAGTTTGACTCCCATAGATACCTTGACACAATCACAAAACTCAATAATACGCAAAACCCTAACAGTACTGAGAACGCTAGGAATAAACTTCCGCAGCATTACTAACAAACGAGCCGCCCTTCATCACGACTTCTTGTGACGCCAGGGGGAAAGTTCTCGAAGAAAACTCTACCTCTATATTATCACAAATACTTTAATGATTACTTCAATGGAACACAAATTATTTCCAAATACAATATTGATGCTATAAGATAATTCAAATATGGTTTACTTTTAGAGTTATAATTATTCTTACGAGATCTCAACCTGCTTAACCATATTCGTTACACTTGACCAATGGTGACATAAATTGGCCAGAGCGAAACGATATCCTCTGGCCGTTCCTCTTCTCCCTACAACGAAAACTCACATTAATGGTATGTGTAAGATAATCACTAGGTACACGATAACAATTTTCTTCCATTAATCACAAACTTGATAACCATCGAAAAGATTCGCCTAGAACTTAGAACTGCATTTCTATCTTTAAATACCCAGACAAAACAGAGGGCAGTTTAAAGGTTAACTGAGAAGATTTTGGAATTCTTTTTTTTATTTCATGTATGAAAATATAACTTAGAAGAAGTTAGAACACTCAAATGCACGTTTCTAGCATTTTATAGTCTTGATTTTATCCAAATAGCATGATCTTTTAGTAAAAGTGCCTGATAGGCGAACTTTTCAATGTCGTGGTTACATTTTCCAACGCTAGGGCACTGATGACGTAACAGCTGTTGTTTACATTCTTCAACACCTGCTTTGGCTTTGGGATAAGATACGAGTATAGCACATTGCGCCTCTCCATTGTCACCAGTTTTCCGCTTTTTAGACGAATTTTCATTGAAATGAAAGGCAGCAAGTAGTCCGAAAGTGAAAAAAGAAAATGTTGGGACTTGGGAGCAAAGAACCATTAACCTTGTGATACGATTCCAGCGCTGATGTTTGTTCTCAAGGCGAGAGCTGACCGATATCCCTGAGAAGTGCTTTCTGCGTTACTATGAGCGTGTTGTAAT
Organism: Oratosquilla oratoria; assembly: GCF_046742065.1. Taxonomy (NCBI): domain Eukaryota; kingdom Metazoa; phylum Arthropoda; class Malacostraca; order Stomatopoda; family Squillidae; genus Oratosquilla; species Oratosquilla oratoria. The sequence continues at coordinate 43,434,230 of NC_134813.1, read as the reverse complement.
ATGGTTCGGACAAGCCAGGGAAATGAAACTCACAATAACACTAAGGCACTTGGGTATTTAATGAACACTAAGCTTGTAGGGGAAAGGTCGTAATCTGAGAGCGAAAGGGAGCTTGAAGCTTGGAGAGGAGTACTGCTCGGAGAGGAGTGCTGCTTGAAGAGGAGTGCTGCTTAGAGAGGAGTACTGCTTGGAGAAGAGTACTGCTTGAAGATGTCGTGCCTTGGAGTGAACGATTGCGATTTGCTAGGTAAGACCATCCGCTTGCGCGGAATCGGTTTTTGTGGGGGTGGGGGGAGAGGAGGTCTGTAAGAAAATGAAAAGATAGTAGTGTATAAAGGAGGGCTTTTGCTACTGGGTGATTAGGGATATTTATTTCGCGGCGTCGTGGCTTTGGAGGTATGGGCAGGAGACTTGGGGTTGGAGACTGCAATTGATGTGTAGCCGTGAGGTTACATGTAATATCTATTCAACTTACCCTCATCCAACAAAGTTAGAAAATGAGTAGGAGGCTTAGTCTTAGGGAAAGATAGAGAAATTGGAAATAATTTTTGTGGTAGGTAAACCGAAATGAGAAGATTTAGTAGGAGAGAAAGTTGGAAATGAAAATAATTTCAGTAAAAGAGAAAGTTATGTAGTTGTTTGTGCATGTAGTTGTGTTAGTTTTGTTTGCGGTATGGTTTTGTGTGTATTCTATACATAGAAGGTTGATGCCTCCAACTTGTATACTTATAGCCTGTCAATTAATGGGCTACATGCAATATTATTATTATTATTATTATTATTATTATTATTATCATTATTATTATTATTATTATTATTATTATTATTATTATTATTATTATTATTATTATTATTATTATTATTATTATTATTATTATTATTATTATTATTATTATTATTATTATCATTATTATTATTATTATTATTATTATTATTATTATTATTATTATTATTATTATTATTATTATTATTATTATTATTATTATTGTTATCACCAGTCAAAGCTAGTGAAGGGGTGCATTATTGATAAGTACGGTTATACACGTTTTATCGTGTACACCGCACATGGGACGGGCGCAGCTGACAGATAGTCTGTCCGGTGTGGTCTCGGTGTAATGTGTTGTATTAGGTGCTCGTCTCGTATAGGTTCCCCCCTTTTAAAGGAGGCTGGTGGGAACCCGGCGAACTTTCTGAGTTCCTGATTGACTGGGTCTGGCTGCTAACTATGCTTGCCAACTACAGTGAGTATATAGGCCTAGCTCGAGTTGTGTGGCGGCCAGTCTGGTTTTGACCAGCGGTGCGTCACTACAAGCGCAAGCTCTTTGTGTACTTTTAAACCTGAAAACAAGAAGATAAGCAGGCTGTTGTGTGGTGTATGATTGTTCAGCAGGTTACATCTATGAAGCAAGTGGAAAGCTAAAAACATGGTGCTGTGTTGGTAGTACCTACTATTCCCCATCACCCAGTTCGACATGCTAGTTCCTTGTCAAACGCTTGACTACACTTGGTATTATAATTTACAAGAAACACCAGCTTCACACTGTCAAGTACTGTTAAATTTTATTACGTTATACAGAAGAGAGGACGAAAATTTTATCAAATATTTGACAGTGTGAACTGGGCTTATTGCCTTCTTTCAGCCATTCCCTGTTGTCAACGGGCTCGTGCAGACATGTTGCATATATTTCACCATGCCCTTCGTGCTTGTTGACAAGGCCAGGGCCCCAAGTGTATTTTTTTTTTCCTGATATATTTCGAACAGAGTTTCACTTTCAATCCAGGATTCCATGACTCGTGCCGTATGCACCGAATGATCCAGTCCTTTTTGCGAACAGGTTCTTCCGGAAAAGAATGAAAAAGAAGTCCATCCGCAGCAAAAGGTTTCGTCGAATCACTGTTGTAATTTGCGGCGACACAATAAACCATTTTCGAACTAAATACTTGATAAAACCTTGCTAACACACGAAATATGACAGATCACTGATCAAATTGACAGTGCAGCACGGCATTTTATAGTGCACGCATATAGATGCATCAAAATGTAAACAGCGAGGTTGACGTCACAGCCAATAGAGCCTTACGAGATCAGCCGAAGATCGGCGAAGGAAAAGATCGTCTGCTACCAATATTTTGATTGGCCTTTTTATCACAATGCGTAAAAATAGGGATTTATTTTTGCATCATTTTATCAAAAAGTGGCTAAGCCATACATCTAGCAAATATTTACCATCTCTTCGACAACCTTCTCAGTTGACCTTTGAGGCCACACTGCTTCTAGACCAACCCTTAGTATTCTCTTCATTTACAATAATGTATATGGGCAATCTGATTATGTTTAATTCTGAACGCATGTATACTTTAACTGGCTCGCCATCAACCTGCCAAGAGCGAGTTCGGTGTGGAAATGATGGGTAAGGCTTGGGTACGCTGCCCCGTCAAAGGCTTACAAAAAAAAAAAAAAAAAAAAAAAAAAGTATCTTGATCAAAACGTGGCACAGACTTCTCCATTGTGTAAACACTCCATAACCCCATTTTTTTTTTTTTTGGGGGGGGGGTTAGCCTGAATATATAGAAGGGGTGGAGAACCTGCGAATTTAGGTTTCGGAATATAAGAACATAAGAATAAAGGGGACTGCAAGAGACCATAAGACCTACACTAGGGAGCTCCGTATCCATCACCATCTGTCATCCCCATCCATAAAGTTGTCTAATCGTTTCTTAAAACAACTGATAGTTTCAGCGCTTACTGCATGGTTACTAATTTTATTCCATTCGTCGACCACTCTATTAGTAAACCAATTCTTCCCTATTTCCTTTTTAAATCTAAATTTCTCCAGTTTATAACCATTACTGCGAGTCCTGCTCTGTTGTTTTAATATGATGACCTTGTATGCATCACCCCTGTTAAAGCCTTTGATCCACTTGAATATGTTGAATAATACGGAATTTCTGAATCTATATACTGATAAAATAATTCCTGTTGATATCGATCTAAATCGGACCGGAAACCGGAAATCCCTCTGGGGGACACGTCTCCTCCGGCCCCTGATTGGCTGAGAGTGGTGACGTCATGGTGACGGAGACGAATGATTAGTCGAGAGTGATGACGTCACGGCAACGGAGACGATTTATTAGCTGAAAGCGCCTGCGACCAAAGCGAGCTCGCCCGAAAGGCCGAGCCCCTGCGTAGCGGGGTTGGCCGCAGCCCGTTGCTCGTTCCCCATACAAACCTTTCAACACGTCTCATGCGTTATGTCTCTGCTCCACATCCTCGCCTCAGACGCACATGCTCGTCTTAGTTCCCGCCTGGCTGCGAGGTTCACATGTCAACGAAGAAAATTGCCTGGCATCGCTATGTACGAGCTTCTTACACGACAGTTCCAAAACTTTTTAGCCTTCTCATCAAAAACGTTTAAGCCCTACTTCACCGACTCTACAAGCACCCTTCCAGCTATTTTTCTGCCTCGTAACCCTTGGGTAAAATTGCAATTATACGATTCCCTCTACGTCATACTGCTCGGGGACCCTCTCTACAGATATTTCCACGCCGCTAGATTTGGGTGCAACTAGACCTTCCTACGTGCATCACTCGTTACTGAAGCAAGTCGTCGGGGCCATATGCAAGAGACTGGTAGAAAGAGGGGTAGAAGACGGGTTGTTGAGTTTTATAGGTAGCTACAATCCATCTCTCCCTTCTCTCAGTCACAGTGTGGCGACGCGCCACTGGTTTAAACCAGACTGACCGTGACCCATTTTTTTTATTATTATTGATTGCAAGTATATACAAAAGAAAATTTGTGTGGGTCACAACCCGCTACCTCCTAGGAAGTCTGAAGGACTTTTACAATAAATTGCAGTACTAAGAGTGTATGCTGTCAGCCATCTCTCCGGTGCTCTTCTACCTCCCGGTCTGATGTGTGTCTTGCCTCAGTCCATGCCCTCCGGGATCCCAGGTAAGGATGGCCAGTCGTCTTTGCTGTAAAGAAAAAAGTCATGGTGAGCGGATATGCTTTCTGGTATATAGATTATATACTCAATGTATATTCATCAAGGAAAGTGAGAAAAAAAGTATGGGGGACATTATCTAGGTGACACTTCCATTAGGCGCCGAAGCCGGTATGGGTTGAGTGCGCCCAACAGCCTCCTCACTAGATCCTCCGGTGAAGTGGCGGCACCAGCTCGAAGAAATCCATACGCTGGACAGGTAGTCAGTTAGTGGACCAGCGTATTGGCCCCCACCGCGCCGCAGTGTTGGCAGTCCTCTTGGCGTCCCACAATCTCCCAGAAACACCGATATCCTAGTCGAAGGCGATGTAGGACCACTTCATGCACCCTGGAGAGGCGCATTCTCATGGCAAACTTCTCATAGTTGGAAGTCCTCTTGTACCACAGGGCTGACGGCCTCATAGGCGCCATCAGCTTGTGCTTCTCTACCTCTCGCCGGGTCATTGTTTTTGCAGCGATGGTCAAGATCTCTGCCCGACTCGGGAGCACACTAATTCCGCCGTCCATATGGTGACTGGCCGCTGCCTTCCTTGCCTCACTGTCTGCCTCTTCGTTCCCCGGCAGGTCGATGTGTCCGGGAATCCAGTTAAGGAAGACTAACTGTCCTTGCTCATGGAGGGACCTTATCTGAAACAGCAAAGATGTCATTTGTTGAACATAGTCTTGATGTATGTCATTATGGCTAATTTGTATCAACGACAGACTCTCAGTGTGTATTACAACATGGCTTTAGTGGGTGTTTAGGGCGTGGGTCAGTGCTAGTCCCACTGCAATTCCCTCCGCTTGCATTGAGCAGCGAGTGCCCAACACCCTTACTCCCTGTCGTGTGTCGTGTGTGATAAACGCTGCACCCGCCGTCATGAGCTCAGCATCTACTGATCCGTCGGTGTAATACACCACGGAGTTTTCAGGTGTGACGGCCCTCATAGTCTCCTCAGCTTTCACCCACAGCTGCGGTAGTGGTGTGTTACGCCTCATCGCCATTATGGAGATTTTGGCTGGTGGACTCTCCCAGGGCGGAGGTTGCATATATCCATCCACCGATACATCCCTCCTTTATAGTAGGATGAGGTCCTGCAGGTGTAATTCCCTGATGCGTCGCGCGAGCTTCGCCGACCATCTGTTCATCGGGAAAACCTCAGGGTCCTCCAGGGTCCAGGGTGGTGCACCAAGTATGACGCGCAGGGCCCTGTTTTGTATTGCGTCTATCTTGGATATCTGGTTCTCAGGGAGGCCAGCAAGGGCAGCGCTGGCATAGTCTATCAGTGGTCTTACCGCGCTTACGTAGAAGGTCCTGAGAACAGTACTAGTGGTCCCCGCTTCCCTGGTTGCCAAAGACCTCATGACATTTATCCGGGCAAGGGCCCTTTCCCGGAGGTAGGCCACCTCTGTCTTAAATGACAACCTGGAGTCTATCCATACGCCAAGGTACATGTGTGCTTTTACCCACTCTACCTCATGCCCCTGTAGGAGTAGTCTGTTTGCCAAGGGCATTTTGCCGCCAAAACACATGGCTTTGGTCTTTGGTGGCGATATCTTAAGGCCAAGCTCATTGCACTTCTCGGATATGTCATCCAAGCCTTTTTGTGCTTTCCTAAACTTGGCTCCTCTCCCTTTCACCACTAGGACGACATCGTCTGCGTAGGATATTAGATGACATCCTGTAGGTAGAGGGGTAGCGAGTAGTTCTGCCATTAGCACATTGAACAAGGTGGGGCTTATCACCCCACCCTGTGGTGTACCGTTCTCCAAGGGGTGGTAGCTAGAGACTGCTCCCTGCAGCCGGACCCTGGCTCTTCTATTAGACAGGTAGTCCGCTATCCACTGCAGGAATTTCCCCCGAGTCCCCCTGGCGGCAAGACCTTCCATGATGGCATCGGGACTGGCCAGTTCAAATCAGCGGTGGCGCCAAGGAGGGACTTGGGGGGCTTTAGCCTCCCCCAAAAAGTGGTCAGCCCCCCATTAGCACCCCCCCCCCAATTGAAATGAGGAAATTGAAAATTTAAAACACTCATTAAAATAATTTTATTAAGTGGAATTTTTAATGGCCATGGATAAAAATTTGTCAGTCATCAGCGCTAGCCCTACCATTAACCCCCTCCCCATCTGAAATGAGAACAAATATTATATGTGTATTATTGCGGCGTTATGCAAGTTCAACTGTTTTCATTATATATGACCCACGCCTCAAATCACCTGTAACCCGTTGTAGAAATGTCACACATTACATATAGCCTATCTGTAATGTGTGACATATATATGCATAACCTATCTGAGATAGGCTATACAACGAATAAGGGCGTGGCCAGACAACATTATTCCCAGAGTATATAGACCAGGGGTTCTCAAGGTGGTCGATCGGAACATCCAAGGGGTCAATGAATAGCCAAAGGGTCGAAGGGGGTCGATGAATAATCAGTGGGTCGGTGAATGATTACTGCTGGAGTAGAAGAGACCATTTAAAAATAATTTCACACTACAAAATTACACTGTGTTAATGATTATGCTAATAAACATTTTAGTTAATACCAATCATTCCTTTAATACCGATAATATAAAAATACTTTACAATAGGTTACAATACATTATTGTAGTGGAATTTATATATATATATATATATATATATATATATTGACTATATTATGACAAATAAGATTGAAGGTGAAAGAAGTTGACAAAGAAGAAATGGGAGAATTTTACGCCTTAACGTTTCGACCCGCAGGGTCTTGATCACAAAGCTAACAACTCAAACGTAACCGGATATTTTATACACGGACGGGTCATCTTATGGGACGCTTCGGAGAGCTTGTTATTTTATCTGCGTATTCTTTTATTATTAATAAACTTGTGGCTTTTGCTAAACATATAAATCCTTCTCTATGGTTAATGTTGTTATTAGTGTTGATATATGCTGCCTCAATTGTCTTCCTTAGTTTCTTGGATGATCCTTTATTTAATACGGTTGTGTTGTTCCAGTCTGGAAGGTGACCATGTTTATCCACATGTATTACTATGGAGTTAGATGTCCTATGGGCTTTTACGTCATTTTTATGTTCATTTATCCTTTTATTAAGTCCGCGACCAGATTCACCAAAATATGAAGAGGGACAGCTTTTACAGGGGATTTTATAAACAACGCTGTTTTCGTTAGTGGGATTATTGTCGCTACGTGTTACCAAATGTCCTACTTTGCTACCTGACGTCCTGGCTATTTTGATGCCCGCTTTTAGGAGAAAAGTGTCTAGGTATGAATTAACATTAGAGTTTGGTACTGTGATATATCTGGTTTCATTATTACATTTATTATCATTCTTATTTTTATTTTCATCTTTACTTTTGTTAATTATTTCTTTGGCTTTCTTTTTCAACCTACATAAGAGACCTTTTGGATATTTGAGTTTGATGAAAGTCTCAGTAATATGTTGTAATTCAGGATCTAGAAATTCTTTACTGCATATACGAAATGCTCTGAGGAAGAAACCCATTATAATACCTGTTTTAGTTCTGTCATCATGTCCTGAGTAGAAGTGTATATAGTCTTCTTTATTGGTGGGTTTCCGGTATACTGAAAATTTCACATTTTTATCTATTCTATGGATAATTGTGTCTAAGAAAGGTAATTTTCCGTTATTTTCATTTTCTGCAGTAAATTGTATATTTTCATTTACACTGTTTAATCAAAATAACCAGGACGTCAGGTAGCAAAGTAGGACATTTGGTAACACGTAGCGACAATAATCCCACTAACGAAAACAGCGTTGTTTATAAAATCCCGTGTAAAAGCTGTCCCTCTTCATATTTTGGTGAATCTGGTCGCGTAGACATCACAACCCTGCTAACCTGGCTAACCTCCGGACTGCCGTGGAGGAGGCCAGAGAAGTAGCTCGACGCGTACGTAGCAAAAAGTGGCTAGAGTGGTGCAGCAGCTTTAGCGCACACACCACTCTAAGGGAGCTGTGGGGGAAGCTACACACAACCACAAGGCGTATCCCTCCCCGACAAGCACCCCAAACACCACACCTCGAGGCAGAAAGTCTGGCATTGGAATTCGCCAGACGTACACACACTGCCACGCTATCCGTCGAGCTGCAGAGAACTCAAGCTCGGCTCTCTGAAGCAAGAAGAGCCAGGATACAAGCCGCCATGCAGTCCCCAGGAAACACAGACACGCCATTCACCCTGCAAGAACTACAGTCCACCTACAGGACATCCACTGACACGGCTCCCGGTAGCGACCGAGTGACCTACTCCATGATCACCCATCTGGGTGATGCCGGAGAGAAAGCGCTCCTCCAACTGGTGAACACCAGCTGGCTGTCGGGGAGAGTTCCATACAACTGGAAACAAGCCGACATCGTCCCTGTCCCCAAGCCTAAGGAGCCTGGGAAGTATCGGCCCATCTCCTTGACGAGCTGCCTGTGGAAAACCATGGAAAGGATGGTCCTACGAAGACTACAGAGGAAACTAGGACCACCCCCGGAGAATCCCAACGGTTTTGCCAGGGGGATAGGGACAGTTCATTGAATTGCCACACTGTTGAGTCACGTGCAGCGAGGTCACGCGATGGTCGTCTTCTTTGACCTCGAAAAGGTATTTGTACTTGCCAGTCCCGAAGCCATCATGGAAGGTCTTGCCGCCAGGGGGACTTGGGGGAGACTCCTGCAGTGGATAGCGGACTACCTGTCTAATAGAAGAGCCAGGGTCGGCTGCAGGGAGCAGTCTCCAGCTACCACCCCTTGGAGAACGGTACACCATAGGGTGGGGTGATAAGCCCCACCTTGTTCAATGTGCTAATGGCAGAACTACTCGCTACCCCTCTACCTACAGGATGTCATCTAATATCCTACGCAGACGATGTCGTCCTAGTGGTGAAAGGGAGAGGAGCCAAGTTTAGGAAAGCACAAAAAGGCTTGGATAACATATCCAAGAAGTGCAATGAGCTTGGCCTTAAGATATCGCCACCAAAGACCAAAGCCATGTGTTTTGGCGGCAAAATGCCCTTGGCAAACAGACTACTCCTACAGGGGCATGAGGTAGAGTGGGTAAAAGCACACACGTACCTTGGCGTATGGATAGACTCCAGGTTGTCATTTAAGACAGAGGTGGCCTACCTCCGGGAAAGGGCCCTTGCCCGGATAAATGTCATGAGGTCTTTGGCAACCAAGGAAGCCGGGGCCACTAGTACTGTTCTCAGGACCTTCTACGTAAGCGCGGTAAGACCACTGATAGACTATGCCAGCGCTGCCCTTGCTGGCCTCTCTGAGAACCAGACATCCAAGACAAAACAGGGCCCTGCGCGTCATACTTGGTGCACCACCCTGGACCCTGATTGCCAACATGCAACAAGAGACGGGAATACTGCTGGTCAGTGCCAGGATCTCACAACGTGTGGCCGCCTTCGCTACCAGAGTTAGCCAATAGCAGCAGGACGCCTTCCTACAGCGAAGGATAATCGCCGCTCTGCAGCAAGACCCTGAGGTTTTCCCGATGAACAGATGGTCGGCGAAGCTCGCGCGACGCATCAGGGAATTACACCTGCAGGACCTCATCCTACTAAAAAGGAGGGATGTATCGGTGGATGGATATATGCAACCTCCGCCCTAGGAGAGTCCACCAGCCAAAATCTCCATAATGGCGATGAGGCGTAACACATCACTACCGCAGCTGCGGGTGAAAGCTGAGGAGACTATGAGGGCCGTCACACCTGAAAAATCCGTGGTGTATTACACTGACGGATCAGTAGATGCTGAGCTCATGACGGAGGGTGCGGCGTTTATCACACACGACAGGGAGTAATGGTGTTGGGCACTCGCTGCTCAATGCAAGCGGAGGGAATTGCAGTGGGACTAGCATTGACCCACGCCCTAAACACCCACCAAAGCCATGTTGTAATACACACTGATAGTCTGTCATTTATACAAATTAGCCATAATGACATACATCAAGACTATGTGCAGCAAATGAGATCTTTGCTGTTTCAGATAAGGTCCCTCCATGAGCAAGGACAGTTAGTCGTTCTTAACTGGATTCCCGGACACATCGACCTGCCGGGGAACGAAGAGGCAGACAGTGAGGCAAGGAATACAGCGGCCAGTCACCATATGGACGGCGGTATTAGTGTGCTCCCGAGTCGGGCAGAGATCTTGACCATCGCTGCAAGAACACTGACCCGGCGAGAGGTAGAGAAGCACAAGCTGATGGCGCCTATGAGGCCGTCAGCCCTGTGGTACAAAAGGACTTCCAACTATGAGAATTTGCCACGGAAATACGCCTCTCCAGGGCGCAAGAAATGGTCCTACATCGCCTTCGACTAGGATATCGGTGTTTCTGGGAGATTGAGGGACACCAAGAGGACTGCCAACACTGCGGCGCGGTGGGGGCCAATACGCTGGTCCACTACCTGACTACCTGTCCAGCGTCTGGATTTCTTCGGTCAGGTCCCGCCACTTCACCGAGGGTCTAGTGAGGAGGCTGTTGGGCGCACTCAACTCATACCGGCTTCGGCGCCTAATGGAAGTGTCACCTCCTAGATAATGTCCCTCATACTTTTTTTTTCTCACTTTCCTTGATGAATATACACTGAGTATATAACTTATATACCAGAAAGCATATCCGCTCACCATGACTTTTTTCTTTACAGCAAAGACGACTGTCCATCCTTACTTGGGATCCCGGAGGGCATGGACTGAGGCAAAATACACATCAGACTGGGAGGTAAAAGAGCACCGGAGAGATGGCTGACAGCATACACTCTTAGTACTGTAATTTATTGTAAAAGTCCTTCAGACTTCGTATGAGGTAGCGGGTTGTGACCCGCGCAAGTTTTCTGTTGTATATACTTGCAATCAATAAAAAAAAAACGAGACGAGCAGTTCACTCCAACATCCGTCCACTCAACCAACACAAACACACACTTCACACGAAACACCTAGAAAAACTGCACGACAGACACAAACACCTAATACAACACATTACACCTAGACCACACCGTACAGACTATCTGTCAGCTACGCCCTCCCACGTGCGGTGTACACGATAAGTCGTGTATAGCCGTACTTATCAATAATACATCCGTTCATCAGCTTTGACTGGTGATAACAACAATAATAATGATAATCTAATAACAATAATAATAATAACATTGCATGTAGCCCATTAATTTTCAGGCTATAAGCATACACGTTGGAAGCATCAACCCTCTATGTGTAGAATACACACAAAACCATACCGCAAACAAAACTAACACAACTACATAAATTTTCTCTTCTACTGAAATTATTTTCATTTCCAACTTACTCTCCTACTACAACTTCTCATTTCAGTTTACCTACCACTAAAATTATTTCCAATTTCTCTATTTTTCCCTAAGACTAAGCCTCCTACTCATTTTCTAACTTTGTTGGATGAGGATAAGAATAAATACGTAATCTAACGGTTACACATTAATCCCAGTCTCCAACCCCAAGTCTCCTGCCCATACCTCCAAAGCCACGACGCCACGAAATAAATATCCCTAATCGCCCGGTGGCAAAAGCCCTCTTTTATACACAACTACTATCTTTTCATTTTCTTACAGACCTTCTTCTCCCCTCCCACAAAAACCGATCCCGCGCAAGCGGGTGGTCTTACCTCGCAAGTCGCAAGTTCACTCCAGGACACGACATCTTCAAGCAACTCTCCACTCCAAGCAACAGTCCTCTCCAGCAAGCTGCCTCGGAACCAGTTCACTCCAGCAAGCCTCTTCGGGACCAGTTCGCTGCAGCAAACCGCCAGCAAGTCTCATTCCCTCCTGTGGTTCTTCGCCCACAGCCACGACGCTCGATGAGGCCTTTACTCTGGACCTTCTCCAAACCCTCTAAGCCTATCAACCATTAAATCTTAGTGTTAAGTGTTACTGTGAGTTTCATTTCCCTGGCTTGTGCGAACCATATCACTACAACAAAAGGTAAACGATGAATAGAGAGGTGTGGACACTTCTCTTGTCTATCATTGCAACCAACAGCTACATGAATTATCCCCCTTTTTCTGATAAACTCCGAACTCTCTCTAACTACCCCTGTGTTTGTAATTCGCATTAAACGTCCAATATGGTTGACCCCACAGTGGGTAATGTGACCTGTGACGTCACATGAAACCCTTCAATACTACACAAATATTTGTCAAATAAGCTTTGAGAGTGTGATCAGTTATTAACTTTAATGTTCTTTAAAAGAATTGCTCATAATTATATGAGTGAATGCTGTATACATTTAACAAGATAGAAATGATATTACATTGATAAATAAATATACCAGAAACCGAACAGAACAAAAGATTCAACATTATTTTTGCTAATCTAGTATAATTTCAGCCGCTGTCTAGCACGTTGACGCTCGAGAAGTTTGATCATCCTCTCCACATGTAAACAAACGTGGTTGAAAGGTGGTAAACGAAAGTGCAAAATTAGGAGGAACATGGGGCGGAAAAGGAAGTAAGTAACTAGAGTATGATCATTGTATTATAGTGTATATGTTGCATGATTTGATGTATTAATTAGAATGTATACTACAAGAGTGATACCCAATTTTGTTTAAAAACATTGCCCATCATTTGGACGCAGGGCATAAATCCATTAAAATTACTTTAAAGGAAAATGAAGATTATAAATTCACAGCTTACCTATTCAAGCTGTGCCTGTAGTGGGGAACTAAGAAGTAGTCTACTTGTCATGGTCCCCACCTCTGGGAATTTTAGCCAATATTTAATGCATTCCTACGTGTCTTACCGTCAAGGTATTCTTAATTCTATAATTCTAGGTATAATTCGGCCAGTTGCTGTTGTGATTTCAATCCATCAATGAGCATATCACAAATCTAGTGAAAAAAATGTTACCAGCTCTCTGGCTGGATACTTAGAACATTCAAAACTCGAAATAAGCTCTTGATGTCACTTGTGTTACCAAGACTGGACTACTGTTACTGTAACTGTTCACAGCAAAAGAAATTGATGCACTGGAGAAAATCCAAAGACAGTTTACAGTAAATGTCCAATTGTGCACAGCTATGCGATATATCAATAGAAAATTAATTAATAATTTTGTAAATTATAATATAACAAAGTAATAACCAGTTTTCTTGGTGGAAATGAAAACAAAAAAGTTGCTAAAATAGCTAGGTTAAACACCGCTAGAGGCGCCACCGTCTATGAAGTCTGCCAATAGCGCGTCATTTTATGCGCATGCCATTCAAACGGCCAAATTTACATATCGCAGGAAATTTAATTCATAAAAATGTCACGTGAGTGTATTTGATATGATCGTAGTAAATTTCAACCAATCACATCATCAGTTACATGTCGGTACATAAAAACATAAGATAAACATGGTGGTTTGCATTCAGCAGTAAAAAAAAAAAAAAATGTTTCAACGTGAAAAATGAGCTAAAAAAAACTCCATTAAATGGGCAACAGACCCAAATAAATGAAAACTACTAGTCTAAGGGATTATTCTAATACCAAAACCAGGGCAGGGTATTACAGGAGAGCTGAAAAATCGTAAGTACAAATTAGTTTTTTTTCCTGTCGGGCCGGATTTTCGGAAAACGTCAAATGTATTACGACATTTCAACCACTGATGCAGACGTGTCCGTCAAAGCATGCTATAGCCTACACATCTTTTGGCCTGATTTTCTGGGACAAAATAGGTTTGATTTTGTACCCTTCAAAATACAATATCTCGGGAACTAGGACAGCTAGATGGATAATTCAAATTGCATTGTACTCATAGCGACATTCTGCATCCCATGAGAACTACTTCAGCTCAAATATCAGGAATTCCATTTTTATGTTGACCTAGCTAGCTAAAACAGATTTAGTAAATATTGAAGTCGTGCCATACGAATGGTACGCCATGTTTGTTTTGATAGATACCGACGTCGAAGAAATGAAAGGATAAATTCATCTATTCTAATCTAACCTAACTTAACCCAACCTAACCTAACCTGTATTTAGTAAATTGGTACCTGTAATTTAAAGGTTATCTGGAGGATCATCGTCGTCGTCATCGTGATGGATGTTGACGGCCTGTTCAATCGCTTTCTGATTGCAAGGTATAAAGGTTTTTCATAGCTTGAAGGAATGCGTGTATTTCAGCTCCATAGCATTCCTTTAAGAATATATACCTCGTGAGGTACTGGTAGAAGTACAGAGGGGTAAACGCTTGACAAACGACAAGATGGCGTCTTGATCCGATGCCAGCAACTTTGTTCGTTAGTATATTTGCTTGTAGCAAGGTAAGTTTATTTTCATTTCTGCCAAGAATGCATATTACACATGTATTATGATTTATAAAATTAATATTTAATTTTCTAATGCTATATCGCATAGTTGTGCACAATGGACTAATACCCAGTTTACCAAAAATATAGAAGGTTTTAAGGATTATAGTTATCCAGAGAGACTGAAGGTATTGAATCTGTACTCATTAGAAAGAAGGCAGGATAGATATACCATAATAAAGGTAACAGTCTCTGAATGTAGAAGTCAGTGCTGTGTTGTAGATCCTGTGCCATGTAGATAAGCTGGAACTATACAGTATAATAGTTTTAGGTAGAAGTCTGTTCGACTGTAACTGCACACCTAGAGATATACAAAATATAACAGATTGCTCAGTGGACTCTTTCAAACATCAACTGGATATCTTCATGACTAAATTAGATGTCCCAGGTCACCCAAATGGACAAAATTCCCTTGTGAAGGCTGCAGAAGCTTGGAGGCAAACACTATATGTTGGCCTGGTGGAGAAAGGCTATCTACCAAACACCATCAAATCAAAGCTTTGACAATATAGGTATAGGTTTTAGTTATGGCAGCCATACTCCGAATTTTCATGGCTAAAAGTATGGCACACCGTGCATGAACGAACGATAGGTAAATATTTGGTATTACAGTATTTTAGTTGTGTACACCCATGTGATATAGCATTAGATTAGGAAATTAGATATTAATTTTGTAAATTATAATACATAAATGTAATATGCGATTTTCTTGGTGGAAATAAATAACAAAATATTGCTACAAGCAAATCTACTAACGAACAAAGCCAAGAAAAGAGGTAGGGAGGGATGGGTAATGAATGGGAGTGGAATATGTGGGGATGAAATGGGTAGGTGTGGAATTATGCCTTATGACTTTGGCTGCCTCCCTTGTAAGGGGAAAAACCCTTGGTATATGTATGAAAAAATAATTCCTACAACCTTTCTGCTACCTGCCATTTTGTCTCACCTGCTCGCACAGCAATTTGTAAATTTTTTGCATTCATACTATGATAACTTTAAAAAAAAATCTTAGTAATATGTTTCCTGCAAATTATGAAGGGGTGGTGAGAAAATAATTCCCGCAACCTTCCCGTTACACACCACAGAAGTGGTGTCATGGCTGTCCAGTGTGCAAGATGTGCATCTGTCCCTTTACACATTTGTAGATTATGTAGGTTAGGTTAGAATAGGTGGAAAAGCATGTTTCACAAAAAAATAGTAACCGTTTGATAAATGATAGCCAGCATGGTTTCAGACGGAAACGTTCTTGTGTGACTAACTTACTCGAATTCTACAACACAGTTATCTCGAGTTATGACAAAAGAAACAATATAGATTTAATATATCTAGACTTTGCAAAAGCTTTTGATACCGTCCCACACGAAAGACTACTTACTAAATTAGCTTCGCACGGAATAAGTGGTAGCCTATTAAGTTGGACTAGTAATTGGTTGAATGATCGAAAACAGAGAGTTGTTTTAAATGGAAAAACTTCTAGATGGAAAAATGTTACAAGTGGAGTTCCTCAGGGTTCCGTTCTTGGGCCACTTCTATTCATAGTATATATAAATGATATAGACCATGGACTAAAATCTACTGTTTCCAAATTTGCTGATGATACAAAACTGTGCGGAATGGCAAATGATCACTTAAATCAATTAGATATTCAAGAAGATTTAGATAAATTACAGCAATGGTCTGAAAAGTGGCTAATGAAATTTAACACAAGTAAATGCAAGGTAATGCACATAGGTAAAAATAACAGTAAGTATGATTACAAGTTATTTGGAAATTCGTTAACAAAAGTGGATAGTGAAAAAGATCTCGGCGTAATTATCAGTAACGATCTCAAATCATCCAAGCAGTGTATTTCAGCCTCTGAGAAAGCAAATAAGATTCTAGGACTGATTGCGCAATCTTTTGATTTCAAAAGTACATCACTCATTAACAAGCTATATAAATCGTTAGTTCGTCCACATTTGGAATATGCTGTTTCCGTATGGTCACCGAATCTCATTAAAGACAAACTTGAAAAAGTACAATGGTGAGCCACAAAACTGATTCCAAATATCAAAAATAAATCATACGAAAATTGACTAAAACATATGAATCTGTTTTCCCTAAAAAAGTGTAGACTCAGAGGTGACTTGATACAGGTCTTTAAAATTCTAAAGGGAATTGACAACATCAAAAGTGACAAAATTTTCACATTGAATGAGAATCAGATAAGAAACAATAGTCTCAAACTGTCCGGAAATAGATTCAATTTGGAAGTAGGTAGAAACAACTTTGCCAACCATGTAGTTAATGAATGGAATAAACTTCCTGCACAGGTAGTGCAATGTAGTTCAGTTCGAAGCTTTAAAAATCATTTAGATTAACACTTAAGCAAGGTGCTGTAATGATTATAATTCATTTCATATTGTTTGTTTTTGTTTTGTTATCATTTGTCTGTTTTGATTTTCATTATTATTAGTTATATGACAGAAAATTTTGAAAGTAATAAAAAGATGTTTTGGAAGGAAGTTAAAAGAGGAAGAGGAGGCGAATAAAGTAGAGAAGAAAAGGTAAAAGGTGTAGATGGAGAGATGATAATGGAAGAGAAGGCAGTGAGAGGAAGGTGGGCAGAGTATTTTAGGGAGTTGCTAAATGTGAAAGAGGATAGGGAGGGAAAGGTAGTTGCAATGGGAAGTGCTAAGAAAATGAGTGATGAGTGAGGAAAATGGAGGAGAAATAGGGAAGGATGAAGTGAAAGCAGCTGTTAAGATGATGAGAGCAGGTAAGGCACCTGGGTTGGATGGATGCCATGTAGAATGTCTGAAGAAAGGAGGTACAGTTATGGTGGACTGGCTGGTGAGGTTATTTAATGTTTGTTTAAGGGAGGGTAGAGTGCCAGAAGACTGGAGGAGTGCCTGTATAGTTCTGCTTTACAAAGGAAAGGGGGACAAGTGTGAATGTAGTAGTTACAGAGGGATCAGTTTGTTGAGGGTAGTTGGGAAGGCTTATGGGAGGGTCTTGATTGAGAGGATTAGGAGAGAAACAGAGAGAGTAATTGGTGAGGAACAGTGTAGTTTTAGGACAGGTAGGGGATGTGTAGATCAGATTTTTGTAGTAAGGCAGATATGTGAGAAAGCTATAGGAAAAGGTTAGGCTGTTTTTTGGGCTTTTATGGATCTGGAAAAGGCTTACGACAGGGTAGACAGGAAGGCACTGTGGGAGGTACTGCAGATATATGGGATAGGAGGAAAGCTGTTAAGAGCAGTCAAGAGTTTTTATGAGAGTAGTAGAGCTTGCGTTAGGATTAGAAATGGAGAGAGTAAATGGTTTGAGGTAAAGGTGGGACTTCGTCAGGGGGTGTGTTATGTCACCCTGGCTGTTCAGTCTTTACATGGATTGGGTGGTGCGAGAGGTGAATGCAAGGGTAGTGGGTCAGGGGTTGGAGATGATTAAAGAAAATGGAGAAAAGTGGGAAGTGAGCCAGCTGTTGTTTGCCGACGACACTGCACTTGTAGCAGTATCAGAGGAGGGATTGAGGAAGTTAGTGACAGAGTTTGAGAAGGTGTGTGAAAGAAGGAAACTGAAGATAAGTGTGGGCAAAAGTAAGGTGATGAGATGTACAAGGGGAGAGAGTGACAGTAGGCTGGAAGTGAGCATTAACCCCTTCCATACGGTGCCGCACACGTAGGCGTCATGGACTTAGATCTCGGTGGCAGCAACCAATGCCAGCCGTACGACGTGTCGTAATAATACTCGCATCATAAAATATAGTCACCGCTTATATCGATCGTTCTCTCTTCACCCGTGAATTTTGATAACCATAGAAAATGCGATTACAAAAGAATTAGAAAGAATGTCATTATGGAGGGGCGACTACAATAAATATAATCAAGACGCCGATATGGCAGCCTCGCGAATACACTCGCTCCCCATGACGCCTACGTGTGCGGCACCGTATGGAAGGGGTTAAGGGTGAGAAACTGGAGGAAGTGGATAGTTTCAGATACTTGGGTGCGAATGTGACAGGAAAGGGAGGAGTGGGGGTGGATGTAGAATATAGATTGAGAGAAGCGAGTAAATGCCTTGGTGGATTAAAAAGTGTAATGAGAAATAGACATCTGGGAATGGATGCTAAGAGGAGGTTATATGAAGGAGTGATTGTGCCAACAGCAATGTACAGGACAGAAACATGGAACATAAGAGAGGAAGAGAGAAGGAGTTTGAATGTGTTTGAGATGAAATGTCTGAGAAGTATGATAGGGGTTACTAGGCTAGATAGAGTGAGAAATGAGGAGGTGAGGAGGAGAACAGGGGTGGAAAAGGAGCTGGGAGATAGGGTTGATGAAAGAGTATTAGGATGGTTTGGACACATGGAAAGAATGAGTGAAGAAAGATTAGTAAAAGAAGTGTGGAAGGCGGAGGTGGAATGAATGAATATGAGGGGGCGTCCTAGGATGAGATGGAAGGATGGGGTGAAAGGGGCTTTACAAAAGAGAGGAATGTCTGTAGAGGAAGGATGGGAGAGGACAGAAGATAGGGGTGAATGGAGAAGGGTTGTGTACAGATGAGGCTGTGAGGCATGAGGGGAAGTGGGTGGGGGATGGGGGGAGGAAGTATGTGCGAGAAATTTTTTTGACTCAGCCCGAAGGGATTTCTCCCCATCTTCTTTTTTGCATGAGGGGACAGAGAGGCGGGGTCGCCGAATTTATGAAGCAGCCTTGCTGTGGATGTGCTGTGTCTTGCGACACTGCTTCTGACCCAGGGCAGTGGACAGGATGCAGGGATGACCTGTCATCCAGGAGGTGCCAAGATAGGAAGGAGGGTGGAAAGGAGTGGAATATATGGGAAATGAAATGGGTGGGAGTGATTTCTACCCCCCCGTGTAAGGGGAAAAAAGCCTTTGGTATGTGTCAATTCATTATTATTTACTATTTACCTGTTTGTTTATTATGTAACTATACCTATGCATTTATTTATGTATTTTATTTGTTATTTACATTATTATAGTTTTTATATATTAATTTATTATTATGATTTTTTTCGCATCCGACCTAGATATGGACCAAAAGGTCTCCTGTTGATATGCTCCGTCTTTGTAACCCTTTTGTAATCCTTTGATGCTCTCAACAAAAATGATGCTCCAGTGCTGGATAGTGGGAATTATTTTTTCACCATCCCTTAACCTTTTCAATATGAGTCAAATTCTTGCAAGCAGCATTGGATACATCATACTACTTGCATTATAAAATATAAAGTCACTGCTGTATTATTCGTTCTCTTTCATTCTGAGTAATAATAAACAGAAAACGTGATCAAACCAGTTCACAGAATCCAGGGGTAACTCGTGTACAACTACAAAATAAATATAATCAAGACTCCGATGCCGATATCCTCATGTACCCACACATGCCTCATGATGCCTACATAGGCATCATCATATCAAAGAGGTTAATATTAATTTCTGCAAGAAACTTTACTAAGAAAAAATTGTTGGAGTTGTAATATAGGTGCAAAGAATATACAGACGCTCCTCCACTTACGTTCATTTATTTTACGTTTTTTTTTTCGATGTTACGTTTGAACTGACTAAAACAAATTTTTTGAGTGAATTTTTTAGTTTAGCGTGCTCTCCGTAGTACGAGACGTTCAAACGATACTTACGCATGATGCTGCATCCATTGTTTACATGGCACAAACGACAGACTGAACGTGCCTTGCCTCCTCCTCCTCCCCCCTCCTCCTCCTCCTCCTCCTCCTCCTCCTCCTCCTCCTCCTCCTCCTCCTCCTCCTCCTCCTACTCCTCCTTCTCCTCCACCATCTCACTCTATGTTGCTTGAATTTAATTTATTTGAAATTAATGTTATGTTTATAATTAATGATTTGGGGTGTTTTATAAGATACGGTCATACAGTACTGGAACATACAGTAACAACTTACGTTCATTTTCACATTCCGTTCGGAACGTTACTAAAACATAAGTTGAGGAGCGTCTGTACAAGTTGTTGTGCAAGCAGGTGAGACAAAACTTCACAAATTCCGACCGAACCGAGTTCCATTTCCGTGGCTCCGCTCACCTCAGGTTAGAAATTGAAAATGGCTGAAACTGATGAGCTGCTTCAGGTGAAATTTGAAGTCAATTCCAAATTTATTTTGAAGAGTTCCAAAATGCATTTCAAGCCTATGAACAAGGACATTATTGTAAGTTGTAAGGTGGGTTAGTTTTGGTTTGCATAGGTTAGGTGAGGTGATACAGAGGGAGAGAGGTGACATGAATACAATGTTCAGGTCAGTGAAAGGAGTTGATAAGGCTGATAAAGAAGAGGGAGAGTGTTACAAGGTCATAGAGCAAAAAAAAAAAAAAAAAAATCCTTAGTTTACAGGACTTCAACTAATGTAATAGCCTTAAGAAACACAATCCAGTCTAAAATCGTAAATTAATTTAAACCTAAGTTTGATTAATGGAGAAAATTATACATGATCCCATTAATGTACCTCTTTTCCTTTGTATTTTAATTAGGTTAATATAGTAGTGATCCACAGACAATAGCCCAACATTTCTTCTCAGAGGGATCCTAGGAGAGCCTGAAGACCATTGCCAGCTGTTAGGTTCCCAGTCTTTGAAACTTGAATGGACGACAATTATTATTTTCCATTCTAGGACTGGCAGTCATGGTGCAAGGCAGTTGCAGCAGCAGTCAAAGAAAAAGGAGTATACTGAAAATACTTTATTGGACCCAGATAGCAGAGGATTTATTTATGATGAAGTTGATAATTACAATGACATTGAAAGTGATGCAGTTATGACAAAAGCCAGGAAGATGATGAAGAAGAAAGAAGAATCTAGAGTAAGTATAATATGAATATTTTTGTGTGGAAGAGGCAGAATGGTGTTGAATTGTATTCATAAGGGAATTAACCTGTTAAGCATCACCCTCTGCGACCATTGGGGCTTTGGCAGCATCACCCTCTTTCAAATTCAGGATGCTTTTTATTATTATTATTATTATTATTACTCATTTCTTATGAACTTGTTTGTTTTTGTTTTATAATTTTTGTATTTTTCAAACTATTTGTCAATTTTGACATAAATATACATATAAACGTGATATGAAGACGGAGACAGCTTGAAAGGGGCTTTTAAAGTTGAGAATGGTATATACCGTTGAGCGCAATTGTGGAAAGAAATTGGAAAATGGCATAAGCAGTAGCAGACGCTTAACAGGTTAAGACCTGGACCTAGTAAACTCTGGGTTGTATAGCAATACAGTACATACCAAAAGGCCTATTCCTCTTAATGAGTGGATGGCCAAATCAAAATGTGCATTCATCCTACACCTATACCCATTCAACCCCACTTGTTACTCCTCCCATATTAGCACCTTAGTAGCATCTTATACAAAAGGCATGACAATAATAACCCAGCACATTAAATACAAAATAGTAGTAAAAACACCCAAGTCTACTTGAGCAAATTAGTACAATGGCTCAGAATTAACAACCCCCAGGGCCCAGTACTTTGCTGTAGTTGGGGGGGACTTGCATATTGCAAGGATGGGATGAACTATACCAGCCAGGTCTTACTATGATGGGATGGTCAGTTCTGAGCTTCCAGACAAAACCTGTGCCAAATAGAAACTTGTTGACAACCTAGGCCTATTTTTTACCATGGACTGACCGCCCTTTGTATTTGACACCCTTGTCCCTTTGGCACTTGTCTTGGAGTGCAGATTTTTGGGGTAGTGATTATATAGAAGATCCCCCACCCTTGTACTCAGTGGATTCTCCTATCCCTTCCCTTCATATTTGCTACCTTGCCCCCTTTTCTCAGGTTTTCCTGGCGAGGTTTCCCTGAAGCCCTATGAGAAGCCAGCTGGGTGATAAGAATATATTGTAAGGTTCCTACTCATTGAAAAGGATGAAACCCCATATGCTGATGGAGATAGGGTAGAGGGGATGTCTTTGGCTACCAACTCTTTCCATCTTCCAGTGCACTCAGAGAGTAGTTATACCAAGTCCATACTCTGTGGAACAAAACTTGAGGTCAAATCAGGTTGTGAAAGCTTCTACTTGTGACTGGGACCCCCTGAATATAAATTGTCATTTTCTGGAATTTTTTGACTCTGTGTGAATCACATATAATTTGTAAGTCCCTTGTTAAAGATATAAATAAAAGTACTCAGTATTGCCATCAATGATGTCTGTTCATTGCTTAATTGGAAGCATTTTTTGATTGGGTGGTCCTTTTACAGAGCAGAAAAAAGATCAAAGTTTTCTTCTGCTGGGTGTCTGTTCATGTTGGTATGCTAATGTTGCTGCTAAAGCAGCAACTAAGCTCAATCCTACCTCCAGTGCCAATCTTTCACTTATAGACTCAAAGTGTCTTATTCATGAATATTGTAAAGACCAATGGCAACTACATTGGTCTAATTTGATCAACAACTTTAGATTAAAGTCTATTAAGCATTCTGTTCTTCCCAGGAGCCACATTTAGAGGGACAGAAGATGTAGTATGATTTTAATCAGGCATTGCATAGGTCATTCATATCTCACTCGCAAGATTTTGATGGCAAGTGGAGTTGAAAGGGTTGCTCATCAATGCTCCACTTGTCAAATCAATTTTACTATCAAACATATTTTACTTGAATGCTTAGCATTTTCTCCTCAATGTAGGGCAAATTTACTATCAAATAAATCAATGATAGACATTTTAGGGCTCAACAGCTGTATAGCCAACGTTTGAAAGTTTCTTAAAGATATTAATATATTTTATTGTTATTATTTTATTCTATTTTGTTTATTTTTATTTATTTATTTATTTTTTTTTCATTTATATGGAAATTAGAGTTTAGTATGTTTTAATTAATATGTTTAATATCTATAGTTTTAGTGTTCCATAGTATGAATATGTTGTGTCAGCAAACCGTATAATTGTATTCATTAGATATATATTTATTAACTGACATATATATGCTGAATGGCTTTCTGGCTCCAGCGCTTGGTGTTAGACCAAAAAATTCATAAATCAAATAAATAAGAATTAACAAATCAACAGTGATGTTGCTCACACCAGTCAATCAGTCAATCCATTGCCCCTGGTCTCAGATTACATAGATTACTATACAAGCCCTTCAAAAAAGACTGCCAAACTCAATACTACAACAACCCCGAGACACAAGCCCCACAGGTAAAACCCTCCCTCATCTGACAAGAATCAGACTAGCATGCCTGCACTCAGGACACCATCCATCATTAAGACATTACCAACACAATAGGCCTGACCACAGACTCGAACTGCTCCAGATGCAGTTATCACACAGAGGACTTAGGACACCTCATTCTGCAATGCCCCACACTAACAATCCCAAGACAACAAAGCGAACTATCCTCTTAGTGATGTATGGTCCCTCCATCTCCACAGTCTTTGATCTGCCTTACCTGACAGCTCCTTCTCCACCCCAGCTTTAAATTTCACCTCCATATTACTCATTAGCCATCCATGTAGTACTGTACCATACTACTCAAACGCTTCATCTCAAGCCTACTTAGGTTTTTCATTTCTGCTTCCTTCAAAGTTCATGTCTCCACTCCTTGTAGTTCTGTGGGCACTATCACTCCTTCCAATCTTATCTGCATTTGTCCCCAGGTACCTATTTTTCATACCACTTTACTTTGCCCAGACATTTACTTGTCTCCTTCATCCCCTAATTCATCTCTACCTCCTTTCCTCAATTGAATGCCAATTGTGACCCCAAATACTTTAAGCTCTCCACATCCTCCATTCTCTCTTTAGACTCACCTCAAACCTGTCGCCATCATTACTTTAGGTATATCTCAACACCATACTATTGCCAATATTTACTTTCAGCTGTCCTCTTACACACCCTCTCAGGCTCTGCTACCGATGGTTTAAGTCTGTTTCCAGTCACAAGTACAACTGCATACAACAGCTGGATCACCTCTCACTTCTCTCCACTTTCATTCACTAGCCCAGCAATCTTGTATTTACCTCCCTCACCACCCCATCTGTAAACACACCGAACAACCATGGGACAGCTCCATCCTCACCTCAGACCATCCACTCTCTTCATTCCTGACTTACAATATGTACTAGTCATATAAAAACCTTTGACCACCTTCAACAGACTCCCCTATACTATGCATCTTGTCACCTCCTCTTCACACATATCTTCAGGACTCCTTTCCAAACTAATTGCCCCCACAACATGAAAACCTATCATGACACATTAGTACCTGTACTCTCATAGCTAGCTAGAGAATACTGTATTCTTGTATATGCACATTTTCCTTTAAACTATCACCAAGAATGGGGTGACATTTTCCATTAGGATAGAAACACTGGTGGACTATTGACAATAATGATTATTATTACCCATCATCCAGGAGGTGCCAAGATAAGAGGGAGGGTGGAGGGGAGTGGAATGTATAGGAAATGGAATGGGTGGGAGTGGTTTCTATGCCTTTTTCTTTGTGGCTACCCCCCATGTAGGGGGAAAAAGCCTTTGGTATATATATATGTATGTATGTATTACCCATATCACAATCCATAAGTCTTGACTTTGCAAATTAGATATGAAAAGATTTCATTACTTAAGAAATTGTTCTATTCTCTACATTCAACTGCCTGAAATGGTCCTGGAGCTGCAACGTCTACGTCGTGGGACCACCCCCCAACCCCAAGAGTTGGGGGCCAAACAGCAGCATTTACCCCTGGCCATCAGCTCTACGCAGATGGCACCGATCCCCAAGGAGGAGCTACGCCTACCTGGGGGAGTACCACAATCCTTTTTTTCCAACACACAATGTTACGTTTTTTCTGCACTGAGGGGTCATTTTCCGGCGATCACCCCTCTTCTTCTACTTTTAGCCGGAGATGTAGAGAGCAATCCTGGGCCCACCACAAAATACACATGCCCAACATGCTCTAAACCCATTACTTCGAGCAAACAGACAAAGGGCTCAGTTCAGTGCAATATGTGCAAAAACTGGGCCCACCTCACTTGTACAACACTTGCTGACACAAACCAATACACAAACACTTGGACATGTTCTACCTGCCCTCCAGTAACCCCAATCCCACCTCCCCAACCACAGCCAACACCCTTACCCACTCCCAATTTCCCCTTGCCCTTACCCCCGATTAGTACTCCCCTTCCTTTGTCCCCGATCTCTCCTTTCCCCCCCTCTGACCCAGATCCTACACCTTCCCCACTACCACCCCAACCTCAACCCCAAACGGCAACATACAACACATACAAAACACACAACATCAACATATTACAACACAACATTGACGGTATTAACACTAAAAAACATGAACTTGAACACTTTCTTAAACAACACAACATACACATTGCAATTCTACAAGAAACAAAATTAAGACACTCACACAAAACACCATCATTTCATAATTACACCACCATCAGACAAGACCGGACTGACGGCAATGGCGGTGGACTCGTCACCCTGATCCACCATTCCATCTGTTTTGTGGACACAAGTGCCACAACCAAAATTCTCCTCCCTACCACAGATAACACAACAGAAACCCAATCCATTCGTATCCGCACAGGCAACAATTCAACACAAATAATAGTTAACATGTACATTCCCCCCCAATCATCCCCCACAGTTCCAAACACCTTCAGACCTCAGCTCAGCCAACTAACCTCAATCCCCAACCTGATCATGGGTGGTGACTTCAACGCCAAGTCGTCTGCCTGGTTTGTCGACAACCCCGACACAGACAGAGGGCTTGATATACAGACTCAACTCGACTCATTGACTATCATGAACAACACGCATAATCATACACATATCCCATACCAAGCCCTCTACACTCCCTCCTCTCCTGATATCACCTTCTGCTCCCCCTGCCTAACCCCAACAACATCATGGAGAGTGGTCGGAGCCCTTGGTTCTGACCACCTTCCAATCATCATCACCACCAAAACAAGATGCACCCCAGCTGGCCACAGACACACTTACACCAATTACAAGAGAGCTAACTGGGAAGCCTTTAATGAAGAGACAGAACAACATTTTGAAACACTTAACAGTACACCAATCACAAACATAAACAATGCTGTGCACGCTTTTAATACAATCATACAAAACGCAGACAAGAGATACATCCCTAGAGGCAACAGAAAATCACACAACCCCAACTTCACACCAGAAATCCAAGGCCTCATCAGACAACGTGACACACTTAAACACGATACCCCCACACCTATCCCTCAAAACATAGCAGACCAAATACAAACACTAAACACTGTGATTGCCAATAAAATACATGAACAAAAAACACAAAATTGGCAAAACTTTATCAATACACTTGATCACAAAACAAACACCAGCAAATTGTACAAAACACTCAACAGCATCACACTATCCAACACTAACACTACACGCTCTCACGCAGCAATAATCACAACAACAGATAATCTACCCTCAAACAGACAACAAGCAAACGCACTCATACGTCATTTTGCACAGACGAGCCATCTTACATCTCACCCTGACGACCGACGCACCATTCGACGTAAGAAAGACTTTCCCACAGACTCAGACTATACACCCTTCATAGACAGTCAGACAAAACTCATAATGCATAGTCTCAAGCACTCATCTGCCTGTGGCCCTGATAACATAAGCAACATCCACCTAAAACACATTGGACCACAAGGTATACACGCACTCACAAACATTGCAAATTGACAGCTATTCACACAACACTATACCCGACATCTGGAAGCATGGTAAAATAATCACCATCCCAAAACCGAACAAAGACCCAACAATCCCATCATCGCACCGCCCAATCACACTTCTCTGCACCCCCTCTAAAGTCATTGAACGCCTAATACTTAAACTTGTCACACCATATATTCCCCTTGCTGACTCACAACACGGTTTTAGGCCACTACACTCCACAAACACTCTTCTGACAAACCTCACACAAAGAATTTTTGATGGCATCAATTCAGATAGGCCCCACCACAGAACACTTCTTATAACATTGGACATTAGTAAAGCTTTTGATGCTATCCCCCGCCACAACCTAACAAATAAAATATATAACACAGACATGCACAATAACACCAAAAGATGGCTGGCCAATTATCTGGCAGGCAGGAATGCTCATGTGTCATATAATGGCCAATCATCGCACATCAGAAACATTAAGAACGGAGTACCGCAGGGCTCAGTTCTATCCCCCACATTATTTAATCTATACATGCATGACTTACCCACGCCAGACACCTCAGAAATACAAATCTCTTCTTACGCAGACGACATAACAATCACATGCACACATCGTAACACAGACAAAGCTGCAGAAATAATCCAGCCTTACCTTGACACACTCAACACATGGTTCATCACAAACAGACTCAAAATAGCTCCAACCAAATCTACAGCAACACTTCTCACCAACTGGACAAAAGAACACAAATACATACCTCATCTCTACATCAACAACACTCTAATACCACACACAATCACACCGAAAATTCTTGGTGTAACATACGATACATCCATGTCTTTCAAACAACACCTCACAAACATAAAAAACAAATGCACACCTAGACTTAACGCACTTAAGTCAATCACTGGAACAACATTTGGACAAAACAAAGAAACTAATATAACAATATACAAACAATGTATACGCTCAGTGATGAATTATGCGAGTCCTGCATGGGCTCCTAATCTCAGTGAGACACACCACAACACCCTTCAAATCATACAAAACAAAGCCCTAAAAACAATTACAGGCTGCACAAATACATCACCTACAGACCATTTACACCATGAAACAAAAGTCCTCAAAGTCAAGGAACACCTCGACATGAGAGGCACACAAACACTTGCTGCAGCCACCACAAACACATCACACCCGTTACACTACATAGCAGAACACCCACACACACCAAGAAACATTAAAACTACACCCAAAGACCTTTATTACACAAAGATACTCTCTTCTCTTCCTCCACAACCACCAAATACCAGCCTCCGGAAACATATTCATAATCATATCACTCACCGCTCCATTAACACACTGAAAGACAACACACTGCTGCATGCCAGACCCCCTGATATCCACCCTTCTGAATCCTCTCTCCCACGTAAGGACAGAGTCCACTTGGCCAGACTGCGATGCGGTCACCACCCAGCACTTCTAAGCTACCAGAGGAGGCTGGACGACCGTGTTGTGAACAGCTGCCCAGGATGTAACACTTCACCCCATACCATACAACACATAATGGAAGACTGCATTATACACAATCATGCACGCAAACAACACAACATACACTCTATAAAGGATTTGTGGGAAAACCCAGTCTCGGCTGTGGCCTTCCTTGGGGAGACGGGACTGCTCGGACAGACAGTCTAGGGAACGACAACAACAACAACAACTGCCTGAAATTGATTCTTGGTGATTTTAGATTTCATATAAGGAGATATATATTTACTGTCAATATGAAAACAAGAATTGATACACATACTAAGGGTGGTGTTACATCTATCCCATAATGGGTGTTAGATTTAATCTTGAAAATAATTCCAGATTATTTTTAATATTAATATCTTATCTAGTCACACAAACATTTTCAGATGTATAAACATGTTCCTCTTTATTTCAGGAGCAGGTATTGGGTATTGGTGGGGATTCAGAGTCAGATGAAAGTGAAGGAGAGCCTAGCGATTCATCACATGATGAAAATCATAGTGATGATGAGTTTTTCATGGATGATGATGACATAGTGGATGCAGAGCAGGATGAACTTCCAGATGAAAGGGACTGGGGGAAGAAGAAGAAGTTTTATTTTGGAACAGATATGAATGACGAGAAAATTGCAAGTAAGTTGTCTTGTTTTACTTGTAACTATGTTGCCCACTTACAATTTTTTTTTTTTTCCCATCATAGTATGCCTTTGTTTTTTTTACTATCTCCCTTGTAAGGGGGAAAAAAGCCTTTGGTATAAGTATGTATGTATTTTGAATTTTTAGCTGTTGTGCTCCATATCCAGGTCACAAGTACAACTGCATATAACAGCTGAATCACCTCTCACTTCTCTCCACTTTCATTCACCAGCCCAGCAATCTTGTATTTACCTCTGTCACAGGACACAGACCACCTCATATTACACTGCCCTTTCCTGGCCATACCCAGGCAACACCACTGTATTGTTTCCATTAAGTGACTTATGGGCCAATTCAGAGGATGTTTACCAGTTACTTGGAAGCTATGGGTTTTCTGCAAGAGAGATCTGGGATAATAGATTGATTGATCACCCAGTGGAAGACCTGCAGTCCCACAGTGGCTGGCAAGGGTCCTCAGGGCCTCGTACAGATCTCTCTGGGGAGAAACTTTGGACTGTAGTCTGTGTTGTATTGGTGTGGGACTGTTTCCTTGCTTCCTCGTTGTTTCTCTGCAACCATTCCTTGTATGTATGTCTCTTTTCCAACACCTCTGTCCTCATCCTACATTACTTTTGCACACCTTGTTTATTGTACACATTCCATGACCCAGTTACTAGAGACCTGGTTACCCCTCTCAGAACCTGTTATGTAATGACTCTTTGCAGGACAAAAATTTAGTGAGGATCCCTAGTTCCTTCATTTTGTCCTATTTGGTCACCTGTGATATGCATGAGAATATATAAGGGAGATCAGGGAGGGATAAGGTAGAGTCATAGAAGTGGTTTAAGGGAACATCATTAGTACAAAATCTTATCTTCATTACTTTATCTACAGAGATTTTACTCTACCATAGACAAATGATGTGTGGCTCTAGTCCATACTGTAATCATGACTCTATGCCATCACTTCATCAGTACAAGGGTAACATTGTAAAGGAACTAAATATTTCTTAACTGAGTGACCTATGTGCCTGTCTGGTGGCCATTGCTCACATCAAATGTGATGTCTTCTTGGGATGGTGGCAGTAATATTGGACAGCTCATAGGGGTGGTGCAAGATCAACAGCAAGAGGACCATGAAAAAATTGACAAAGTAGCATAGACTGCAATTTCTCATAGCCATTGTCACTTGGACAATGCCCCCTACACCAAGCTCCTCGTCCCTTCCTCTGCCTTCCACCCCAGTTCCACCTACCACTGGAGTGCCACCCACTCCTCTGCTGCCGGGCAACCTCTTGGTCCTACGTCCACCTCTGCTGTAGGCCAGTGCACACTTCTGATCATACCAATCATGGCGCTATGGCTAGAATTGTGTATGCAACACCCCATCCCCTGCCAGCCACCCTTTCCACACATGCGTCCTGTCCTGGCCCACCCAGACTCCTTTTCGTAGGAATGGCAAGCTTGTTTGGAGTAGTGTGATCACTGTGCTGCTACTCAAGCTGCCAAGGTGCAACACCGGTATAATGAGTATGCCCAGCCCATCCCTGAATTAAATATTGATGAACAAATGCAGATTCAGGACTGTGTGTTCCTCTGTTGGGACAAGGCTAGGGTGGTTATGGGCTGTGACAGGTCCAGGGACTACAAAATCTACCTCTTGAGTGGGAGACTGGTGGCGCAACTGGCGCCACCTCCACCCAGTTGCCCCATGCCCTCCTGATGCCAACACTCCGGTTGTGTCCCAACCCTCAGTGGAAGACCTGCAGTCCTCATGCACAGATACCAACATGGCCCCCTGTTGCTTGCCCCAGCTTGCTAATAGATGTAAACCTTGTAATGGTTTTACGAGTGTGGTGGGGGAGGAGATGTGGCATAGTGTACAGTGCAGTGCACATAGCACAGCTTGGTATAGCACAACACGGTGATGCCCCAACCAGCAGCAACCCCTCTCGAACAAGGTTTTTTCAGATGGCCAGCTACATGAGAGGGTCAAGCATACCAGGCAGGACCACAGTGCCACATAGACATGAATGACTACTCAAACAGGTACCTAGGAGGAATAAGAGGGAACATAGGTAGGATTGCTGACATTCGGAAGCATGCTGATGTCACAACTACATAACTGTACCCAGAGCACTGAGCTGCTAGGTAGAGTTGCAAAAAAATTTAGATGGAACATCAGCAGCATCTTTACCCTGTGAGGCAAAGGATACGCCCTGTTGGGGCCCATGCCAACATAT
This sequence comes from Oratosquilla oratoria, assembly GCF_046742065.1. NCBI lineage: Eukaryota > Metazoa > Arthropoda > Malacostraca > Stomatopoda > Squillidae > Oratosquilla > Oratosquilla oratoria. The sequence goes on along the minus strand of NC_134813.1, from coordinate 43,402,802 downwards.
ACCTGTTAGCATCCCTGCATGCAGCATGCACCCTCTTGTTTGCACAATCCATTGATCAATAAATGTATAAATTGTCCTACATGCACTTCACTGTTGACCCCCATTGCAACATGGCTAGCAACAGGATGTATGTATTGGTTATTTCACTTTGAATGCTGCCCATACCTGAAGTCAGATATTTCAAGTTACTGTACTTAGTATGGCCAGTTTTAGTATTGATCAAAGGTAAGGTTGAAAAAAATTACTTTTACAGTGTTTTTTCTTTGTCTTTCTTTTTTCAAGGGAATCTTTATAAAGACCGAGAGGATTTGAAGGCTTTAGAAGAAGAGACTGCTAGAAGACTTCAAGATCGAATGGCTAATGAATTAGAAGACTTAGATCAAGATGACCTTCTGCCACAGGTAATTAATGTTGTTTCATTTATTTATATATATACATATATAAATATATATATGATATATATATATGATATATATATATGATATATATATATATATATATATATATATATATATATATGATATATATATATATATATATATTTATATATATATATATATATATATATATATATATATATATATATATATATATATATATATATATATATATATATATATATATATATTGTATGTATATACCAAGGGCTTTTTTCCCTGTATAAGGAAGGTAACCAAGTCAAAAGGCACATATACTCCCATCCCCCACACTTTCTTCCCTGTCATCTTAACTCCTTGTGGATGATAGGTCATCCCTGTATCCTGCCCTCTGCCCAGGGTTAGAAGCTATGAAACAAGACGTAGTACATCCACAGCAAGGCTGCTTTACTTATTATGGTGACCCCCTCTCCTCTCTGTCTCCTCACATGGAAGAAGAGAAGACTTGCTGTCAAAATATCATTTACGCATAACCACTCCCTACCCCCCCATCCCCCAGCCCCTCCCTTCCTTGCATCACAGTATCATGTATACACAACCATTCTCCACTCCCCCCTGTTTCCTGACATTCCCCTCTTGCTCAGTGCCCATTTCACTCCATCTATCCATCTTGTCCTCAGTTGTCCCCTCAAGTTCACTCCATCCACTTCTGCCACACCTCTTTTACTAATCTTTCATCTCTCATTCTTTCTATGTGTCTGAACCATCCCAATACTCTTTCATCAGCCTTATCTGCCATCTCCTTTTCCACCCCTGCTCTTCTCATCTCATTTCTCACTATCCAACCTTATAACCCCTACCATACTTCTCAGACATTTCATCTCAAACATATTTGAATTTTTCTATGTCTTAAATTCCATGTCTCACCCCTCTATATACTCTCCTCTTTGCATCCATTCCCAGATGCCTGTTTCTCATGACACTTTTTAATCCCCCAAGGCATTTACTTGTTTCTCTCAGTCTACAATTGACCACTCCTTCCTTTCCTGCCACATGAAACCCCTAATGCCTAAAGCTATCCACTTCCTCCAGCCTTTCTCTGTTAAAACTTCCAACTCACTGCCATCCTCTCTCCATTTACATCTCATCACCTTACTACCTATATTTACTTTCAATTTTCTGCAATCATATACCATCCCAAACTCTGTCACTAACTTCTTTAATCCCCCTCTGACCCTGCCTCAAGCAGTGTCATTAGCAAACAACAATAGGCTCACTTCCCAATTTTCTCTATTATCTTTAACCATCTCCAGTCCCCTGCCCAATATCCTTGCACTTAACCTTAACCCATCCATATACACATTGAACAGTCATGGTGACATGTATCTGTCAAGCTGTGGCCACTTTAGAATCCTGTTTGAAGGCTTGATTTGAAAGAAAAATATTGTCTCATTCAGGTTCACGGAGAAAGGAACATGAAAATTATTTGGATGTATATAATCAGTGGTGCTAAGGAGGTGCTAAGATAAGAGGGAGGGTGGAGGGGAGTGGAGATGTATGCAATTTGTTGCATACATCTATCACTCTATGTGGGAAGCTGTTCTTTTTCAGGTCTCTTCTGTAGTTATCCTTTTTGAGTTTCATTGCATGTCCTCTTGTTTTTCCTCTGTCCCATTTTAATAGGTCCTCTCTATCAAGGCATTCTTTTCCTTTGTTCCAGGGTTGGTAATATCAGTTCAACCAGTCTTCGTTCATATGTTAGGTTTGCAAATGTTGGGACCAACTTTGTCGTTGCTCTATGTATTTTTTCTAATTTTCTTGTATTCTTTTTTGTACTGGGTGACCATATCAGCGCTGCATATTCCAGTTTTGGCCTTATCAGTGTTTGTAATGTTTTCTTGATCATTTCTCCGACTATTTTATTTATTTGTTTATCCGGCGACATGTCTCTGGTGATGATTACTCCTAGGTCCCTTTCAGAATTCACTTTCTTTACTTCTTTTCCATCAATTTTATACCGTCCTGTTATTCTCTTCTTACCTTTTCCAAATTCAATTATACTGCACTTCTTGATGTTGAATCCTACTTCCCATCTCTTGCTCCTTTCTGAGACTTTGTTCAGATCCTTCTGCAATGAGTCACAGTCTATTTCGGAGTTTATTCTCTTTAATAATTTTGCGTCATCTGCAAAGCAGCTCGTGTAACTATCAATGCCCTCATCTATATCATTTACATATATAGCAAACATTATCGGAGCTAGTACTGACCCCTGTGGGACGCCACTACTCACTTCTTCCCATTTCAAATACAGTATTTGTCTCTGAACACCACTCTAATTTTTCTTCCATGTAGGAAGTCCTCCATCCAATTCAATAGTTTCCCATGTATGCCTCCTATTGTTTCCAGTTTATATAGTAATTTTCTGTGTGGTACCTTATCAAATGCCTTTTGTAGGTCTAGGAATGCACAGTCTGCCCAGCCATCTCTTTCCTGCAGTATATATATCAATCTTGAATAGAAACAAATTGGTAGTACATGATCTTCCTTGTCTGAATCCAAATTGCCTCGGGTTCAGAATATTATTCTCCTCCAGATATTTTGTCCATCTATCTTTGATGATTCTCCCACAAATTTTGACTATTGTACTTGTTAGGGACACCGGTCTATAATTTGTTGGGTCTTCCTTATTTCCCCCTTTATATATTGGCACTATATTGGCATTTTTCCAGTCTCCTGGTAGTTTTCCCTCTTTGAGAGAGCATTCTATTATTTCAAATATTTTTCCTGTTAGTTCGTCTATAGACATATGGTGTTTAACTCATCAGTCTTGTCGTCAACTGCTACTTTTTTTGGTGTTGTTGTTAATGTCTGATGTGAACAATCCTGGCTTCTCTTGCAGAAGAGCTATGACCTCCAGGAAACTGGCAACAGCATCTGGGTGGGATCATAAGTTACTAAGGGAAGAGATACTGTATTGTGTTGTCTGGGGATTGTTGGTGTGGAGTAACTGCATCCCTCCTACTACTTTCAACTAGTGATATGGGAATGACATTTGATTACTGGACTGGGCCCAAGATTTCTCTGTTGTCCACTTCAACTGTTCAGTATTTTTCACACCTGGTGGGCTGACAACTAGTAACTGCTCCCCTCCTACTTCTTTCAGTTGGTGATATAGAAACAGTTCCACACCAATACAACACAAACAACAGTCCAAATTTTCTTCCCAGAGAACTGTAGGAGACCCCAGGGACTGTTACCAGCTGTTATGGGGCTGTGGGTTTCATAGTGAAATACAAAGAAACAATTATTATTGTAGATTCAGTAGAGATATTCACTGGCCAAATGGGTTAGGGCTTTGCTACTTGTGGCAGAGGTCGAGTTGACAGTGGTTTGAACCCTGTCACAGGTGAGTTGGACCAAGGGCATGGATAATTAAATTCCATGCTACAAATTCCTCTGTAAAGGGCAATGTTCTAGCCTCCTAACAGGGGGAGTTTTATGACATTAAACTGAATCACCATTATTATTTGCATTCCACATCATCCAAAAGGAGCTAAGATGAAACAGAAGACAAATGGGTATGGGATGGGTGGAGGGTGGGTGGAAATCTTTGTTGGGTACTTCCATTATAAGGGGGAACAAACCTTTTGATAAATAGGTGATGATGATATGGATTAACGTCACATACTCCCTCCCTAATGGGAGGCTAGGATGGTGCCCCTTTCAGAGGACTTTGTAGTGTGGACTTTAATGAACCATGCCCTTGGTTCAACTTTGCCAGTGGCAGGATTCGAACCACCATCCCTTCAACCTTCGCTGCAAGTAATGTCGCTCTAACCCACTCAGCCAACAAGTGGTAGTATTGAAAAATATTCGTATATTGGGACCCCACTTTATATGAGAACCTATTGTAACTCCATGTATGAGAAGAAAGGGTGAAATGTCCTGCAAAATAAGAAATAAAGATATCAATATAACAAACAAGTATAGCATCCTTCATAAGAAGTATGAAAGCCACTATATTAAGAGTAACATGATGCTGAGCATAATCCTTTAAGTGTAATTACATTTTTTACAGGAGGAGGTACCAGTCAAAGATCAAGATACATTTACAGTTGACACCGATCCATCTCTTCTTCCCATAAAAAAAAGGCTTCAGATTTTGAATGAAAAATCTCCTGAATTTCTTCCTCTTATTAAAGACTTCAAAGGTAATTTTATTATTACTTGAATAAATATAATTCATGAAAAATTAGGGGATTCATGTATTATGACCTCAATGTTACAATCTAATGACCAGTCACAAGAAAAAATAATTACTTGTATGCCAAATTATGGATCTGCTGTGAGCTACCAAATTTTCTTTGTACCTCTGCATTATTAGGCCAACCTCTTTCTAGTTGAATTTAACTTTAATTAGATATATCCTGTTACTCTCATTATATATTTTCCCACCCATGGCATGTCTTTTTTAACAGAGTGAATTCTGTAAGCAATAATATCTATCAGAGGAAGGATAACCATTTTCCAATGCCATTCATGTAGACTGGGGATGAGTGATAGGGTTGTTTGAGTGATTGTGCCAATGACTCTAAATGGAGTGGAAACTTGGAATTTGAAGAGCAGAAAGGAAGAACATAAATTGTTTGAGATTTATACATAGGTGTTGCAAAGATGGATAGAGCAAAAAATGTGGAGGTGAAGCAGAGAATGGGAGTGGAAAGATAGGGTAACTCGAAGAGTTCTGAGATGGTTTGAGCATATATAAAGAATGAGTGTGGAAAGACTAGCAAAAAGTATTGTGAAAAGCAGAAGTGGATAAAATGAACTAGAAGGCAGAATGAGATGCATGGACATTGGGGCATTGGCTGCAAGAAGAATGGCTGTAGGGCAAGGGAGAGGTAATACTAAAGATAAGAATGAATGGAGAATGGTTGAGTGAATGAAAAAAATTATGCAGACAGAAGGGATGCTCTTCTTTGCCCCCCCCCCCCTTTTTTTTTTTTTTTTTTTTTTCTTTTTTCTTTTTTTTTTTCCCCTCTCTCCGAGTTGTTTGGTGGAATACAAAGATGACACTTATGAGGTGTTAAGACGGTAGGGGAGGCAAATAGGTTATGGACAGGACTTGGTGGGTATATGCTTTGACTGCCCCCCCCATGAGGGAATTTATTTTATTTTATTTATTTATTTTTTTTATTTTTTTACCCCTCCCCATTTTGCGATTTTTAAAATTTCCACCAGTTTTGTGCATTAGTTTTTCCATTTGTTTTGACACAGTCCAAATGGATTTCTCCCCATCTGCTTTATTTTTTCACATGCGGGAATGAGAAGGGATGGTTACTGTGTGAGTGCAGCAACACTACTGTGGATGTGCTGTGTCTTGCTACATTACTTCTAGTTAGTCCTTTTTTTCTTTAAGGAGGTTGTCTCCTGTGTGTATTTGGGATTAAATTTTTTCTTTAGCCTGTGTATTTGGGATTAAGTTTTTTCTGTAGCCTCTGGAAATGTGTTTTTTACTTGCCTTCTGTTATAGTGTTGGTTACAATGTTGGATAGAGGTAGAAATGAGGAGTGGGGGTAGAAAAGGAGATGGTAGGTTGGGATGATGAAAAAGTATTGAGATGGTTTGGACACATAGAAAGAGTGAAGAAAGATTATTAGTCAGGTGAAGTGACACAGTTGTTCAAATTGGGTTAAAAGCATGAAATTTGGCAGAATGTTAGACTAGATCCTTATGAAGATTTTCAGATATGGGGCCATCTCGAACCCTGCCCTTGGTCCAATGTTATCATGGCAGGGTTTAAACCAAAAGTTCTCTTGATCATGTGTTGTTATGTCTCTTCCAGTTCAGTGGTAAATCTTTATTGGGAAGTGATCAGATTATAGGTCTTGCATGGTTTCTTGTGTAGTTTGAGTTTGTATGGAAGGTGAACACATTGTTGTCAGAGTGTTGGTTGTTGTCTTGGAGAGATTTTCTGGTGGGATTGTTGCTGAAATTGTTTAGGTTGGGGAGATGTTCTAGTATTTTGTGTCCTCTTTCATCTGCTGTTTGTGTATTCAGCCAGATTGGATGATGTGCATTCAAATCACCTGCCAGTAAAGGATTACAAAGGAGGAGCATGCTGACAGGAGACCTTTTGGTTTATAACTTGGTCGAATGCAAAAAATAATTATATGGTTTAATGTCACAAACTCCCCCCTATTGGAAGGCTAGGACGGTGCCCCTCACAGAGGACTTTGTAGTGTGGAATTTAATGAACCATGCCCTTGGTTCAACTTAAAGACCTGTATCAAGTCACCTCTGAGTTTGTTACCGAGTTGAGTTATTGGAATTGAGGGATGAAGCTCATGGGGTTGATGTAGTCATTAGGATAAATACAATTTTTTGATAGTTTATATTGTTTTTATTATTTGTTTGGATTGTGAGTTTTTTCAGTGATGGTGTCTGCTTATCTTATTTTGTTGAAGAAGGGTATACTACTGTATACTATAAGCAGTTCACTCAAAGAATCTTGGTCGATCCTGCGTTTTTGGTTGGCAGCCTTGCTACGATGCAACTCACTAACTTTTTCATATCTAAATATTTCAATTTCCGACCTGAGTGTTACTCTTCCAACCACATATGTTGGTACAACCATATTCAAAGACTCAAGAAGATAATGAATATGAGATGATGAAAGGCATAAACTAATCGAGATGCAAAAAACCATGAGCGGTATGTACTCAAGTCATGTTCAATTTTGACTCATGAGATTGATTGGGGTGGAGGGAGGGAGGGAGCAAGACGCTGTGCTTCCCGCCACCTGTCCAGTATCAAAAGATAATCGTATAAACCTTACATTTTCTCTTATGTGTCATTTTATGAGATATGTGAAAGCACAGTCATATTTATGACTATTTTATATCACAGAAGACATGTTAAATTTTACAACCAGCCTCATAATGACTGGACACAGCGATAATAAGTAAAATGCTGTATAAACATTAAAATTATATTCCTTATCTTATACATACATATACCAAAGGCTTTTTCCCCCTTACAAGGGAGGTAGCCAAAAAGAAAAAGGCATAAAAACCATTCCCACCCATTCCATCCCCAAATACACTCCACACCCCTCCACCCTCCCTCCTATCTTGGCACCTCCTGGATGATGGGTCATCCCTGCATCTTGTCCACTGCCCTGGGTCAGAGGCAGTGTCGCAAGACACAGCACATCCACAGCAAGGCCGCTTCATCAAATTGGCGACCCCCCTCTCCGTCTCCTCATGCAGAAAAGGAGAAGACAGGGAGAAATCCCTTTGGGCATGCATCACAACATCATCCATATACAACCATTCTCCATTCACCCGTCTTCTGTCCTCTCCCGTCCTTCCTCAACAGACATTCCCCTCTTCCCCAAAGCCCCTTTCACCCCATCCATCCTAGGTCACCCCCTCATGTTCACTCCCTCCACATCTGCGTTCCATACCTCTTTTACTAGTCTTTCTTCACTCATTCTTTCCATGTGTCCAAACCATCCCAATACTCTTTCATCCACCCTATCTCTCAACTCCCTTACCACCCCTGTTCTCCTCCTCATTTCTCACTCTAACCAGCCTAGTAACCCCTATCATACTTCTCAGACACCTCATCTCAAACACATTCAAACTCCTTCTCTCTTATGTTCCATGTTTCTACCCCATACAGTGCTGTTGGCACAATCACTCCTTCATACAATCTCCTATTAGCATCCATTCCCAAATGTCTATTCCTCATTACCTTTTTTAATCCACCAAGGCATTTACTCGCTTCTCTCAATCTACATTCTACCTCCACCTCCACTCCTCCCTATCCTGCCGCATTTGCACCCAAGAATCTAAAACTATCCACTTCCTCCAGTTGCTCTCCCTTAATGCTCACTTCCAGTCTGCTGCCACTTCCACCCCTTGTACATCTCATCACCTTACTTTTACCCACATTTATCTTCAACTTCCTTCTTTCACACACTCTCAAACTCTGTCACCAACTTCCTCAGTCCCTCCTCTGATCCTGTTACAAGCGCAGTGTTGTCCGCAAACAACAGCTGGCTCACCTCCCACTTTTCTCCATTTTGTTTAAACATCTCCAATCCCTGACCCACCACCCTTGCATTTACCTCTCACACCACCCCATCCATGTATAATTTGAACAGCCAGGGCGACATAACACATCCCTGACAAAGTCCCACCTTTACCTCGAACCACTCACTCTCTCCATTTCTAATCCTAACACATGCTCTACTACTCTCATAAAAACTTTTGACAGCTCTGAGAAGCTTTCCTCTTATCCCATATATCTGCAAAACCTCCCACAGTGCCTTCCTATCTACCCTGTCATAAGCCTCTTCCAGATCCATAAAAGCCAAAAAACATCCTTACCTTTTCCTATAGCTCTCACATATCTGTCGTACCACAGAAATCTGATCTACACAACCTCTACCTGTCCTAAATCCACACTGCTCCTCGCCAATCATTCCCTCTGTTCCTCTCCAAGATCCTCCCATAAGCCTTCCCAACTACACTTAACAAGCTAATCCACCTGAAACTACTACACTCATACTTGTCCCCTTTTCCCGTGTAAAGTGGAACTATATAGGCACTCCTCCAGTCCTCTGGCACTCTACTCTCTTTCCAGCAAACATTAAATAACCTCACCAGCCTGTCCACCATCACTGTACTTCCTTTTTTTAGACATTCTGCATGGCATCCATCCAAACCAGGTGCTTTACCTGCTCTCATCATCTTAACAACAGCCTTCACTTCATCCTTCCTTATTTCTCCTCCATTTTCCTCACTCATCATGGTTATTTTTTTAGCACTTCCCACTGCAACTATCTTTCCCTCCCTATCCTCCTTCACATTTAGCAACTCCCTAGAATACTCTGCCCATCTTCCCCTTACTGCCTTCACTTCCATTATCATCTCTCCATCTGCACCTTTTACCTTTTCTTCTCTACTTGATGCGCCTCCTCCTCCTCTCTTAATTTCTTTCCAAAACATCTTTTTATTACTTTCAAAATTATCTGTCATACTCTTACCCTGTTTCACATCTGTTTTCCTCTTTGCCTCCTTAACCTTGTGCTTTACTTCTCTTTTCTTTGTACCTCTCACATGACTCCCTTGTCCTATTTTGTAACCAATCTGTGAAAGCTCGCATCTTCTCTTCTACAACCTTCTTTGTTTCCTCATCCCACCATTCACTACCCTTCCTTCTATTTCCTCCTGTCCTTCTTGTTCCACACACCATATTTACACACTTTGTGACTCCCTCCTTAAACCATCCCTATTCCTAGCTCTATCCTTCACTCCCTCCCACTCCTCTCTCAGCTTCTTGTACTCCTTTTCACGTAAAGAGTTCACTCTAAGCACCTCCCTACCTTTTGTCCTTTTCCTCTTTCTCCATCTATCCTCCACTCTCAACTTACCTTCCACCAAAAACATGATCTGATATTCCCCCACTCTCTCCCCTTAGCACATGTACATCCTTAACTCTTCCTATTATACTCTTATCTACCACTACATAGTCCATTAACACTCTATCTACCACCCTTCCATCCACCACCTCCCATGTGTACTTATGCTTGACTTTCTTCCGAAACACTGTATTTGCTATCATCAACTCTCTTTCTAGACACATCTCCACCATCAACTCTCCACTACAATTCTTTCCTGGAACTCCACATTTTCCAACCACTCCGTCAATTGGTTCATTTCTTACCCTAGCATTAAGGTCTCCCAATACTACTACATTGACATTCCTCCCTAATCCCTCTATGCACTCATTTAAATCTATCCAAAAAGCCTCCCTTTCTTCTACACTCTTCTCACTACCAGGCCCGTATGCACTTACAAAAACCCACATCTCCTATCTCAGTTTCACCTTCATCCACATTATCCTTGAGGAAACCGTCCACTCCACTACATGTTTACCTATCTCTTCACTTACTAGTATAGCTACCCCTTCTCTCCCTCTCTTCACTCCTGAAAACCTCCCAGTTACACTCCCAGACTCACATTCCCCCTTCCCTCTCAACTTATTTTCACTCAAAGCCAACACATCCATCTTTCTTGTCACAAACATACTACCTATCTCTTCCCTTTTACTCTCATCTGTAGCACATTAAAAGACCCAAACCTTAGGGTGCTGGTTGGAAAACTCCTAGACCCTCTTATGCCTTTACTTTTTTTAGGAATGTCGCCTGTGGGGCTACAGGGAGAAGGATGCCTGGTCCAAATCCCTGTCCCATTTTTCTCGCCTCTTAAAATCCAAGTAGAAATACTTGGTGGCAGTATTCTTTTCTCCCCACCACGGGGTGGTGCACTATCGAGATGGAAAGCTTTGAAATAGGTGAACAAAGCCTGCTTCATCCTAAGATGTATATGAAATTCGTGTAACTTGTATAGTCACTGAGCTAAGTGAACAAATATAAATATATTTTAAGGAAATTTAAGGTTTCAGCCAGTTCAGTGGGGGAAGGGAGAGCAGGGCTACCAACCGAAAACACAGGATTGACTGAGATTCTTTGAGTGAATTGCCTATAGTGTCACGAGTCCACCTTTGTGTCTTGTGTCTCATCACATGTTCATGACCCTCTTCCCACCAATGAACTACTGCCTTGAAACAGCCCTAAAAGCTGAAAAATAAGTATCCTTGTTTATGCATGGTATCATGACTGGAGATGACCCTTCCACCTGTCCATGTGGTGGTATGTGTTTGTGTGTGTGTTTACCTAGTTGTATTTTCTGAGAAGGGGAGCAACACTTGTGGTGTACCATCTGTATCTCACCATATATGTGGGGAAAGTTTTTTTTTTTTTTTTCCCCTTCCCTCCTTCTATAACTGTCCTTTTTTAAGTTTCTTTACATACCCTCTTGTGTTTCTGTTATCCCACTTATACATGGATGGGGTGGTGCGAGAGGTAAATGCAAGGGTGGTGGGTCAGCAATTAGAGATGTTGCAACAAAATGGAGAAAAGTGGGAGGTGAGCCAGCTGTTGTTTGTGGACGACACTGCACTTGTAGCAGGATCAGAGGAGGGATTGAGGAAGTAAGTGATATAGTTTGGGAGAATGTGTGAAAGAAGAAAGTTGAAGGGGTGGAAGTGGCAACAGACTGGAAGTGAGCATTAAGGGAGAGCGACTGGAGGAAGTGGATAGTTTTAGATACTTGGGTGCGAATGTGGCAGGAAAGGGAGGAGTGGAGGTGGAGGTAGAATGTAGATTGAGAGAGGCGAGTAAATGCTTTGGTGGATTAAAAAGTGTAATGAGAAATAGACATTTGGGAATGGATGCTAAGAGAAGATTGTATGAAGGAGTGATTGTGCCAACAGCACTGTATGGGGCAGAAACATGGAACATAAGAGAGGAAGAGAGGAGTTTGAATGTGTTTGAGATTAGGTGTCTGGGAAGTATGATAGGGGTTACTAGGCTAGATAGAGTGAGAAATGAGGAGGTGAGGAGAACAGGGGTGGTAAGGGAGTTGGGAGATAGGGTGGATGAAAGAGAATTGGGATGGTTTGGACACATGGAAAGAATGAGTGAAGAAAGGCTAGTAAAAGAAGTACGAGAGGCAGATGTGAAGGGTGTGAACATGAGGGGGCGACCCAGGATAAGATAGATGGATGGGGTGAAAGGGGCTTTGGGGAAGAGGGGAAAGGACAGAAGACGGGTGAATGGAAAATGGTTGTATATAGATGATGTGATGCATGAGGTGGAATGGATGGGGGGTGAGGTAGAATGTGCGAGAAAAATTTGATGCAGCCCAAAGGGATTTCTCCCTGTCTTCTCCTTTTCTGCATGAGGGGATGGAGGGGGGTCGCTGATTTAATGAAGCTGCCTTGCTGTGGATATGCTGTCTTGAGTCACTGCTTCTGACCCAGGGCAGTGGACAAGGTGCAGGGATGGCCCATCATCCAGGAGGTGCCAAGATAAACCGTCTTCTCCTTTTCTGCATGAGGGGATGGAGGGGGGTCGCTGATTTAATGAAGCTGCCTTGCTGTGGATATGCTGTCTTGAGTCACTGCTTCTGACCCAGGGCAGTGGACAAGGTGCAGGGATGGCCCATCATCCAGGAGGTGCCAAGATAAGAGGGAGGGTAGAAGGGAGTAGAATGTATTAGGGATGGAGTGGGTGGGAATGGTTTTTATGCCTTTGTTTTTTGGCTACCTTCCTTGTAAGGGGGAGCCTTTGGTATATTTATGTACACTAATTTTTGCTTTTTTTCTTCTGTAGAAAAGTCCCTTGAACTTCACACAACATTAAAACCTTTGATGGAATTAGTTAAGAAGGGAGCCTTTCCCCTTGAGTCTGCAGCAGCTTTTGTCAGCACCAAGTTCCAATTAGTATTCAAGTAAGGATATATTTTATGTTCAGTAAGGAAGACATTGTTTAATCTGCTTAGTGTAAGATTACTATTTATGTATTTTGATGCTTTTACAGTCATCTCTGCACAGTGAGTGCTTATATAATGATGAAATGCAGTGATGAAGTACCAAGAAACCACCCAGTCTTGAGTCGTCTTGTTCAATATCGTCAGTTATTGAAGGTAGGTTTGGATGTACAATTGCAAACACACTTGACATGACCTCTTAAAAACAATTTGCATACTTGGCATTCTGGATTTTATAAAGAACAAATTTTTTCTTCAGGAATTGGAGCCCTGTGAGGAAGCATTGATGCCCTATCTACTCAAGATTTTGGCAGCTTCAAGAAAAAAGGAACTTAAAGTTTTGAAGCAGTCAAATAAAAGGTGTGTAGGAGGATATCTTGTAGTTGTACATATTGGAAGTAGAGACTTCAGGAAATTGAAGATATTAAATAGGTTTAGTTATGAAAATATGAGCTGTAATTACTGGAAATTTTTGAAGGAAACATAGGGAGTTAACTCATCTTAGGATTAAATTTAGGTCATTGACATACACATAGTAATTACTATTGTCTTTTTAGACGTGGTGACTCTTTAAAACCTCTTGCAATTTTGAAAAAGGCAAGATTGCAGCAGAGAACAGAACATGTTGAAAGAGAGGACTATGAAGTAGATAGCGATGTAGACAAAGGTCTGTATTTATGTCTATGTTTTTGTCTTGTAAGTAAACGAGTCATTTAGGACATGTTTTATTTCTTAGAGCTAATGGTCATTTATCCCTGCAATAGAAATGGAGGAGGTTGACACAGATACTGTAGAAAGAAGGGCAATAAATTATGAAATTGCCAAGAACAAAGGCTTGATGCCCACACGCACCAAAGAGCAGCGTAATCCAAGAGTCAAGTACAGGAAGAAATACCAAAACAAGCTGAAGAGGAGAAAGGGTCAGGTTAGTATTTTATTTTTATTCATGAGGGGACAGAAGGGGGTCACTGTAATAATGAAGCAGCCTTGCTGTGGATGTACTGGGTGTTGCAACACTGGTTCTGACCCAGTGTAGTTTACAAGATGCAGTGATGATCCATCATCCAGGAGGTGCCAAGAGAAGAGGGGAGTGGAGTATGTAGGGGATGGAATGGGTGGGAGTGGTCTCTATGCCTTTATCTTTTGGCTACCTCCCATGTAAGGGGGAAAAAAAGCCTTTGGTATATGTATTTTTTCTTCCTCAAACTATATTGGATTATACCTTTGCATACTTACTCATTACTTTCCTTTCCAGGTTAAAATGGTGAGGAAAGAGCTGAAGAAATATGATGGAGAAGTTTCTGGTATAAAATCAAACGTTATCAAGAGCGTAAAAATAAAGTAGATTATTGTACACTGTTAAGGATCAATAAATAAAGATTTATCAACAGTATCATTATATTCTTCCAGTTATACGGATTATACAGATACAAATGCTGAATTTTAATATTAAACAGCACATAGAAGCAATATGTTCCATAGAGGCAAACAAGTGATTTTTCACCCTTTTAAAACCACATGACAACTCCATAGAAAGATTGAAATGCCACTATACCTATGATCAGTTGGAGTTGATACACCATATCGTACAAAAGTCACTACTACTTTGCCACTTGTGGAAAGGGGGACAGGCATCTTCTTGTGACTGGGGATTATTATTATTCAAAACATATTTTATATTTGCTTCATCCTTAATAACTTTAGTGAAAGATGATCACAGATGATACATACATACATACACACGCACACACACAGGCGCACAGACGCTGCCTACTCTTGCATCCCTCTGACCTATTTACACATGCTTGTTACATAGCCTACATTCATTCAAAACCTACTTTTGCATCATCTCTACACATACCATGAAAAAATTCTTGAGGTCACATAATATGAAGGAAGTTGTGAAATGTTTGAATTATTACATAAAAAGAGGGAGAACTGGGATTTGGGTTCTCTAGTTGACAGGAACCCCAATGGTGCAATTCATTTCAACTGCCATGCACGGTATTAGCCAAGATCTTCAGGAAACCTCCACGTAGGAGTTTCCCATAACCTAAGTATTAGGCATATGTGGTCACAAAGGCAAGGCAAGCATAATTACAAGACTGTGTTCCTGCACTGAGGTGTACTTCCCTTGCACATACTGGTCTATAGCAATGAGGTACAATGTAGTGTGCATGGCAGAAACAGTGAGAAGACCACACATTTCAAAATAAGCCTTCTCAAAGCACATACACTAGATATACATAAAAGATTTTGCAGCCATTAAAAAAAGTGTGGCTTTAAGAGAAGTATTAACATGAACTGCAGTCTTCAGCTACGTGTTGTATGGCCGAGGAGGAAATCACACACATCCCAGCTTGTACTTTTTGGCGGAGGGTAACAACTTTACACCTTTCAACTTGGACTTGTGACTCAAATGTTAATTAACTTTGTGAACTTCAATTTTGCCTTTCACATTTTTCCAAGTGTAGGAAACCAGTGTAAGGAAGGGTATGGAGCTTAAATAAAACTATAACCATACATGGCATTGAGGGATACAATAAAAGTTGATAGAAAAGGCTTCCCATTTTCATCACAATCTTTAACACTATCACGTGAAATAAGAAAAAATACTGGACACTTCACCTGAAGATGTCCAGAAGGTTACGAGATCACAACATAGCATATCAGATATGGATCGACATAAAATACACTTGTCCAGGAACTTTTAGAGTAGAGAGGATGTCTGTACTAAGAGCTAATGTTCCTTTGCTGGACATGTAAATGAATCATGACTTAGTGAACAAAAATGGAAATTATTCAACTATGGCAGTCCATGACCAGCCACCTGTTTCTGTACATAGCAAAATCAAATTCATGTTGTCTGAAGTTCTTTTCAGTGTATCACTACTGAAACTACACTTACAAAATTCAGTAAGCTCAGTTGGTGCCATACATCAATCTATATAACAAAGCCCTAGCACCTTTGTATATTACAAACTAAACATTTTCAATTTCCTGTCTGGTGATACTGGCAGCATGTTTGTCAATATTGGCGGAATTCTTCTCATACTGTGGCACCATGGATCTGGGTTTGGCATCCCCCTCTATAAGGCTACAAGGGAATTAATTTATACAAACTTTATTAGCAGATAAAATACATCTCCCATGGACAAAAGGCAGGAAGGAGAAAGCAAATAAAAATAAAAAGTTTCATAAGGAATAAAAAATATATAATGATGCTACACATTTAGAGAGGACACTGATGCCTTTTACTATACATGGGAGGGTGGAGAGCATAAATGTATGGTTGCAAAAATACAACTTTGTCAATTTATGTGTGTAGTGAGTCTGCATAAGAAACAGGTCTTGTACCTCATGTTTACAAGACACTACTTGTCATGTCCCTTTTCACAATTTAGTTAAGGCATACTTCACTTTAGTTCTACTATACATTCATTTGAAATTTTGCACACTTTGAGCACACACTTCTATTGGCAATTCATTCTATTTGTCCACCTAAGGTTTCCTCAAAGGTTCCCCACTCAGGTGGGGGCTGTCTATAGTTGTGTGACAGGTTGCAGTAAATATAGTCTGCTCTTGAAGAGCTGTAAATTTTTTGCCTACATTTCTTCCTTTGATATATTTTTATATTGTGATTATGTTTAACCTCACCTCCGACATTATTAAGCCCACATATTCTGGTCTTTCTTTTCAAGTCATGCCTTGAATGTTTGGAGCCCATAGCATTTGTGTGTATAGATGTGTGTGTTAGTGTTTGTTTATGTTTACATGTATACATATCATTTGGTTGTCCTGATACTGTTGAATGGTCTGACATATCTCAAGTCTCAAATTTCTAGTCTGGCTGGCTGAGCATATTCTGTCCTAGGAAAAGAAGACAGCAGAAGGGAAGACCAAGATTAGGTGAAGCATGGGATGGAAGATGCACACTGGAAAAAGAGTAGATATGTGGACAAAATGGATTAAGGCTTGAGAATATGAATAACAATTATGATTAAGGTTGCTGTTATGTGACAAGGGAGAAAGGAAAAGGAGCAATGACTGGATGGGGGGAAAGAATAAAGGAAGTAGCATAGCATTTTCTGTTTGAAAGATGTACACTGTGGGATCTAAATAATTTTGAGCTTATTTCTTAATCACACATGCAACAGTTGATTCTTATCTTATTGGTTCATAGACTTGCCAACCTGGGAGATCTGTTGGTGAATCCATCTGAGAAAATGCTGTAGATGAAAATAATTTAAGGAAACTGAGGCACTGGTAGACAGTGTTTGAACCAGATGTCCACTAAAATGAGATTAGAAAGGCAGAAGGCAAATGTTGGGGCAAGGTGCCAGTTATCAGGTACTTGTGCAAGGATATAGCAGCAGGTGGAAGCAAGACAGGGAACCAATGCAATCAGAATTATAAGGGATGAGGATGAGAGCAAGGGTAGGAATAGTAGAGACCGATGTTGAAACACTGCTGCTGTATAGTAGTAAACTATGCTAAGGACACAGTGGGTTGTTCACTTGTTTGCTGGTGTCATGGTGCTGAGTTGGCCTGCTAACACAGCAGCCCTGAGTTCAGCCCCCAATTTGGGCTGAAAAGCATCACAGCACTGCAAGTCATACCCACTTCCTCAGGCAGAGTTGGAGGTTGTGTATACAAGGTCAAAGCATTACCCACAGATCAGGCAATATACAAGTTCTGAGCTCTCATCCAAAGGGTAACATTTGTCAATCACGAGTCCAGCACGTGATAAAAAAAACATGGTGAATTACCAGAATATCAAAATTATGAAAATGGACTGCCTGGGGGAATGCATGGAGTAAAAGATCCAGGTTAATTGGTGGGAGTGGGGCATAATAAAAACTACAATAATAGTGAACAAGTGAATGTAGAGGGAGCAATGAATGGAGCATAGCTAAGTGCTTTTGAGATAGAAGTGATGGGAAAGAGATGACAATTGTCACTTGATTATCACCGTCAAATCCAAAGCCTCATATTAGCTGGCAACTTTCTTCAGGCCTTCTCATAGATTTCTCGGGGAAGAAATGTTGGACTGTTGCCCGTGTTGTACTTGTTTGGGATGGTCTCTATGTCACAAGCTTACAGTAGCAGGAGAAGCAAACCAATCATTGGCTCTCTGCTCCCCTTATGTGAAAAGGTGGAGGAAATAATCAAAGTTGACAAAGATCTTAAACCTGGTTCAGGAGCCAAGTGTCAGTCCTTGGGCTTACATTTCTAAATGGAGATGAAAGGGTGTTAGTTTTGAAGATGGGCAGCAGGGAGATCATTCTTGCATCCAATAAAAAAGACCATCACCTGCAGACAGGTACCCATCAGTCCCAATGGAATGGGAGAAGAAAACTAAAGTAACAGTGAGAGGTGTAATGAATGTTGAAGAAGGGAATGACTAAGGAGACAAAGATACTGATTGCATGATATAAGAGTACAGGATACATTTAGGAGGGAAGGTGCTTGAAAGTAAAGGGATAAATATCTAAATTACAGTTCAGAGGAGCAGTGGGGAGTGATATTATCCTCCTCTGTTTCAGTTTCTAGGGTAATTACCTAAATAGGGTACAAGGTGATTCCCATCCAATATGAAGGTTCTTAGAAGAGTGGTGGTGGTGACTCACTTGAGAGCTCCCTTCCTCATCAATTAAAGCCATAAAACCACTCTTCACTGGGAACTTAACTTGCCCCTACATAAACAAGTGAAGAAGGCAGGATTTGTATTTACTTTGGCATCTCCTAACAAAGTGATGGTTGCTAAGCTAGTTCTTACTACAGGAATGCTCACTTCAGATCCTGAAACAGAACCTAAAAATTTTTCCTTCATAGTTGCACTTTGACTCATAGCATAACCCCTCTATATTCATCATGAAGCTAATAACCAATTTATATTATTTTCCCTCATCTGTTCCACTTTTCTCCTCCAATCCCCATTTTGTACAATGTCAGACTCCTCCATGTTTATCCCACTTCTGTACTTGCACACCATTACACTATCTCTACCTTTTCCTTCCTTCCACTTTAAAATTTACACTATCAGGCTTTCATTCCCTCCAAATGTGCAAAGCACCTTTATCTTTTCTATACTTTCCCCCTTCAATCCATATGCCATATCTCATCAAGTGAAGAGGTTAAGAATAGGAAAGAAATCATCACCTCTTACAGTTCTTCCTGCTTTAAACCACTGGCAAATCTGCACATTTTCCTCATAACTTGCTCTATCACTCATGTATGCACATTTTCATTTGTTTGATAACCTGATTGAGCTTTCATAACTTTTAATTAACCCCATCCACCCATCTTTTCCTTGGTCTACCCCTTGTTCTCATTCCTGGCACAGCACATCCATGAATACTTTGAGGATCGCTACCCTTAACTATTCACAAAAACAAAGTACCTCTGGTGGTCTGGTCATCCCTTTCTCTTAACCCTACCTGTATCCATGTCTTTTCACAATGTCTATTGTTTGGTGCTCTTCTATTTCATAATTCTATACCCTCAGGAAATTAATTTCCATGTGATCTTTCTCTCTTACGTCCATCATATGGGCTTTACTATAACGATTTGCTACAATTGCTTTGGAAGGATATTCATGTCACTGGTTCAACTGTACAGCTCTCAATGCAACTCCTGCGTTCTCCCTCATCCCTCACTCTATAGCTTATCTATACCAAATCCTAATACAAAACAAAATCGATTATGGATGTCAGGCTTACTCCTTATCCTCACCTACAGCCCCCAGAATATCTGACCCCCATATGCAGCACCCAAGCGAGAAGCTGAAGTGTAGAAAGTAAATACATTGAAATCTCTACAGGCTCATTTCCCTTTCCATTCAATTGTATATCGACCTTGTCCCCTCCATTTTTGGATGCCACCATAACATTACTCTATGATGCACTAACTTTCAGTTGCCTTCTCCAATATAACTCACTTCATATGTAATAATTATTTTCCATTTTCTTGTTTCGTTTTGATATATAGACTCCTATCACTCTCCATTCCCAGTGATTTTAATTTTAATAAGCTGCACCTTGCACATCAATTTGCTTGCACAGTGCAGCTTTTTCACAATACCATTCCCACACTTCATTCACAAAAAATAGTCTTCCTCCAACATACCTCTAAATCTTCAAACCACTTTCCATCTATCAACTTCCGTGCTCTATTTCTTCTTTCATTGGCACTATTACTAAAGCATTTCACTTCTTTACAATATCTCTTTCACCCCTCATTTTCACATGGGATGGCATGTCTGCAGACTACCTTCATTAATGATAGAAGAAATATTTTTGTATACATAAAGATACAATTTTCACCCTACAACTCCTCTACTCTCTTTCCCTCATTCTCATCACATCATTTCACTTTGTCACTCTCCTTATGAGGTGCATCCATATAAACACTGAAGTGCTGACATTACATAGCATTGCTTCCAACCTATACCATGAATCACAAGATAGCTTCATATACACTTTTACCTTTCATTTGCTTTTTTCACTGCTCTCTGCACCTTTCCTTTTATCCAATTCATTTCTAGTATTCTCCATTGGGTTCTACCTATTCTTATCACAGACTTTCTTGGTTACAATGTGAATACCTGGTCCATAGATGCCCTTCCCTTCCAAAACCTACCTTGTACCTTCTCCATCCTTTTATCCATTTCCCTTATCCTTTGTCATTATCATTCTTTTGTACATCTTTCAATTACATTTAACATTGTGATTTATGCAATTTTTGCATTCATTTCTACTATGTATGTGACTTCTTCCAGTAATATGGAGCACCTCAGCATCTTGTAAAAAATCACTGGAACCATCAATCATTTTCTTCCTTCAATGAATATAAATAATGGTTACACCTTTTCCTGTTTCCACCTTACCATTCACTGCCTTTTCTGTTTCAGAAGGTAAGGAGGTGCTAAACTGCTTAAATGAGGAAGAAAATGTGGAGTACAAGAAGCTGAGAGAAGAGTGGGAGAAGTGAAGGATAGAGTAGAGCTAGGAATGCAGGAGGGATGGGGATGTTTCAAAGAGGGAGTCACAAGGTGTGCAAAGATGGTGTGTGGAAGGAAATAGAAGGAATGATAAAGCAAGAAGGTTGTAGAAGAGAAGAAATGAGTGTTCACAGATTGGTTATAAAATAGGACAAGAGAAACATACGAGATACAAAGAAAAAAGAAGAGAAGTAAAATATAATATGGTGGAGGCACAACAAAGGAGAGCAGATGTAAAATGGGGGAAGAGTCTGACAGAAAATTGTGAAAGTAATAAAAAGATATTTTGGAAGAAAATTAAGTGTGGAAGGGGAGGTGAATCAAGCAGAGAAGAAAAGGTAAAAGGTGCAGATGGAAAGATGATAACAGAAGATGTGGCAGTAAGAGGAAAATGGCAGAGTATTTTCTCGAGTTACTAAATGTAGAGGAGGATAGGGAGGGAAAGGTGATTGCAATGGGAGGCTCTAAGAAAATGACAGTGATGGATGACACAAATGCAGGAGAAATAAGAAAAGATGAAATGAAAGCAGTTATTAAAATGATGAGGGCAGGCAAGAAACCTGGGTTAGATGGGTGTCATGCAGAGTATCTAAAAAAGAGAGGTACAGTGATGGTGGACTGGCTGATGAGGTTGCTTAATGTTTGTCTAAAAGAGGATAGAGTGCCAGAGGACTGGAGGAGTGCCTGTATGGTTCTGCTTTACAAGGGAAAAGGGGACAAATGGGAGTGTAGTATTTTCAGAGGGATCAGTTTGTTGAGTGTTGTGGGGAAGGCTTATGGGAGGGTTTTGACTGACAGGATTAGGAGAGGAACAGAGTGGGTTTAAGACAGGTAAAGGTTGTTTAGATCAGATTTTTGTGGTAAGACAGATATGAGAGAAAGCTTTAGCAAAAAGGTGAGGATGTTTTTAGGGCCTTTATGGATTTGGAAAAGGCTTATGACAGGGTAGACAAGCTGGTAAGAGCAGTCAAGAGCTTTTATGATGGTAGTACAGCCTGTGAGGATATATGGACATAACAATCAATCCACTGACTCATATTTCTTTTGCAGGGGATCTGTGACCCCCAGGGATTCAGTCACAGCCACCAGGTTGGCCCCGTATTTCTGTCAGGGAAGACTTTGTAGTATTGTCTGAAATGGATAAGTATTGGACGTTACAAGATGACATGTGATGTGTCTTTTCTGGGGCATGTGGAGTTCTGTGCCAGGCATATCTTGTGTAGATATTGTTTCACTGCTGGGTAACCTATGCATAGGTGTCTTAATCTTGTATGTCTAGGAAGTGTTTTTTTTTTTTTTTTTTTCTGGGTTTATGTTAGGCAATACCTGGTTTAGTATGCTATATTGGAAAAATATATAATAGCAAATGTGAAAAAAAAAGAAATATATTCATATGACAGGGTACTGGGCTACTGGCTGCACATTTATATCGAGTCATACTTGAGATTTCAGTGGCCCTGAGGACCAATCATCCAGCATCTTTTTACGTTCAGACACACATCTCCACTAAAAGTAATGCTTGGCCATTTTTTAACTTTTATTATACCTGTTTCTGCTGACCTTACATATCTTGTGTACCACTCTGATGAATGAGGCTTTGGAAGGGTATGGGATGGTCAGCTTTGACTTGGCCACTACCCTCCTAAGGATGAAATTATCATTTGGTCTGTATGTATATGTATGTATCACTCCTACAGCAACACCTCTTCTTTTCTCACACTCCTGTGGCTACAGGCTAAGAATGCCACCACTGTATTCCTATGCATGATGTAAAAGATGAATAAATGGAGTGAAAGGACTGTGATCTTCTTTTTCTATTTTTCTCCCACACAGTGTCAGGGCATGCTCAACTTGGCCATCCCCATTACATGGGGTAAAAGACTACTGATACATAACACAGGTCCTGCCAAAATGGTGTGACCATTTGAGCAGATTGAAAAGAGTCATCAAAGATATATGATTTAAAGGAGACAGCAGGGTTGATGACAATATAATGGAAAAGTAATCATTAACACATGTCTACAGAAAGAGGGACTCAATCATGGTGAAACAAAGATGTAAGTGCTGGGGTTTAAGGGGAATGATGCTAGAAAGTAGAGGAATGGAGATGATGGGATAGGTATATATATATATATATATATATATATATATATATATAATTTTTTTCAGCTATTAGCTTTTTTCACCTTGCTGAAGGCTATGCTACTTCCATGGCTGTGATGACAATCCAGCTCTTTGAGGAAAAGAGGGTTGAACAAAAGTCTCCTCGTCATATTTATAGTGTTTGACAACTTACTAATCTGCAATTCATGATGCAAGTAATTTGTAAATATCATTTCTCCACTGCACTACCCATGATATATGAGCATATACATACATACACATGTACATATGCATTTATAAAACTTTGAATATCGAGTCACTTTTAACATCATATCTATTTGTTTAAATTCAAGCAATATTTCAGATTAAATTGTGTATTTACCTAGTTGTGTCTTACGGGAAGGGGAGCTACATTCGTGGTGTCCCGTCTCTGTATCTCACAGTATCTAAATTGTTCTTAAATTTGTGTATGGTTTTTGTGTGGTGTGTGTGTGTGTGTGTTTTCCAATCAAAATGAACTCCTATGTTCAACATGGCCTGTAGACCAACCACTGTACTTAATCCTACCTGTATAACCCCATGTGGAAATGCCTTGAAACAATTTGGTCCATCTGCTTCTTCACAAAGAAAAATGTTAAACTCGAAAGTTCCTTTTTGACAAGTATTGCACTTTTTACCTCCCAGATTCACATGGGCCATTACACTTTTGATATTAAAGTTGCCTTTTTCATTGCTGAAGTGTTTATCCTTTTAAGTATAAAAGTAGGACTTAAAAACGTGGGTGCATAGTTCCTATGTGGCTCAGTATGTAGGGTATTGCAAAGCCTTTGATGTTCAATTTCACAATTTAGCAACTTTTTTTTCATTTCAAAACTGAAAATAATCACAAAATCCACTAAATTAGGATGACTTGAAGAAAAACCTAGAATGACAAAAGACTGACAAAGTTTGTCACAACTTGTTTGATCTTGGCCATCTGTGCACCTCTTCCAGGCCCCTTCACCTCTTGTCCATCGGTTGCAACTAAAGGTCCTTGGAAGAGGTGGCAGCTGAAGCTACTTGCATCAATGCTTGGTGGCAATGGGGTGTTGTTGTTGGTGGTAATGTTGATACACTCCTGTATGGGGTTGCTGAGGATGGGTTGCACTCTCTGGGGGATTTAGGATGCTTTCATTGGACTGAGACTGAGATGCCGGCAGCAAGACAGCAATGGCTTCCCGTTCTGGTGAGCATTGAACCACTGCCAGTCATTTACTGCGTCCACCCTTCTTCTTCTTGCGCTTAAAAAAGCAACAGCATCTAAAACAAAAAAAGGCCAAATTAGCATAAATCAAATAAATACCTAAATCTATCCACATCTATATACCACATGCTTCTTCCCCCATACATGGGAGGTAGCCAGTCAATTCACACACCCACTCCCACCCATTCTCCTCCCATCCACCACCCACTGTTTCCCTCCCATCTTAGCTCCTCATGGATAAAGGGTCATCCCTGTCTCCTGCCCACTGCCCAGGTCAGAAGCAATAGATGAATAAATATATTAATGCAGGCACTCACTTAGTCTCTTCATGTGTGTCCCCTTCCTGAGGTGCAGTGATGGGGGTGTTGGAGTGGCCTGTCAGGGGGTCATCAGGCCCAAGTTCTCCATTTGTTGAACTCACAACCTGGAACGAGACCAAAATACTCTTATCATTCATTCCTGATGAGACTTCCTAATGAAACGTTTTCTCAAGGGAAAAATGCATACAGCTTCTTGTTAAACTAAAACAGAGAATGATTATTGTGGACTGTAAAACTAATATTTGGTAGGAAATATGAATTTCTTAAGGATTCATAACCAAAACAATATTCTAAATTGTTGAAGAGTTCATGGTATAATAAAAATGTTAAATTAAAACATGTATATTGACAGAATATGTGTCACAACTTAAGTTTTAAAAAATATATCATGACTTCATAAAATCATAATCTAAAATATACAATAAGCTTGATCAAATACAGTTCAACTGATTCCTTACTAAACTTGTGAGAAACTAGAGGCAGTGGTGTGCAAAACTAGTTTACAAGTGAAGTGATGAAGGCCAGAGATGAATGTGACATGGAGACCTGAACTTCCACAAAACATATATACACGCACAATGCACAAATCCTGTCAATCATATGCAGTGTATTACGCTATTGTCACTTGCCTCTTAAAGGATCCATCACCAGATATCTATGAACATATTTTACAGTGTTGAGAGTAGGAACCTTTATCTACAGATGCACAAGACATCTTAATTCTGCCAATTGTAAACTATCACCCATTAAGCAATGATTCAGAAGGCAGCAGTAATGCAAGGCAGTTTCAATGCATGGCTGTATAAACATGCAACTTGGTAGAGCAAGAGGAAAGGGTTTAGTACACTATTACAATAATCCTAGAATGCCATATATACCTCAAATATTTACCATACCCTAAGGGAAAAGTATCTATTGAAAAATTACTACTGAAGAGGTGAATCACCATATGGTCAAATTCTATATTACTGAAATTTCCATTTCATTTAAACCCGTCAACTAAATATGCTAAAACTACTTTCACAGACATCAAATGAATTTGTAATAGCCAAATATACCAGACACTATACATACAACAGTAGAATTTAATCTTTACTCCTTTAGAGTAAATTTCAAGGTCAAAATTTTGAATGTGTATCTACACAAAGATCATTCAAACAGTAACAGCTAGTAAAAAGGAAAAATGCAATGTCTAACAAAGCCAACAATTAACATTCAACATGTACACATTTTTTACTTCCACATTTTTTACTTCATTAATTGACACTGGGATTGATCAAAATATGCTATGCATTAAGGGTGAATTGAGGAAGCTTGTGAATACAGGAATGGGTGAGATGGCTTGTTTTGCTTTATATTTTTAGTGGATAAGGGAGAGGGAGGGGGTTGCCGTGTGGTACAGTAGTGGAGCTCAACTAGCTCCTGCACTTCTGTGAATGAGCTGTACCTCACTGCATTGCTTTTGAATCAAACAATATGGAGGATAGGATGACCTTCCTTTGCCCAAGGTCCTGAGATTGGGGAGGTGGTTGAATAAGTCATTTATTTATAATGTATGTTCTTAGACTTTGTTACTCCCCTTTGATAGGGAAATGGTCTTTGTTGTGTGTGTATTTACCTAGTAGTATTTTACAGGACTAGAGCTATGCTCATAGTGACCCGCTTTTGTCCCTGCATCCAGTTTGTTCTTAAAATCTTGTATAGTTTTGGCACTCACTGTTTCCCAGTTTAGTTTGTTCCAGACATTAATCTGTGTGGGAAGCTATTCTTTTTCAAATCTCTTCTGTAACCATCCTTCTTTAGCTTCTTCTCGTGTCCTCTTGTTTTTCTTCTGTCCCATTTTAATAAGTCATCTCTATCAAGAACTTCCATCCCTTTCATAATTCTGTAAATAGTTAGTAAATCAACTCTTTCTCTTCTCTGTTCCAGTGTTGATAGATGTAATTTATTCAATCTTTGTTTGTATGTCAAATCTGAGAGTGTAGGTGCCATTTTTGTTGCTGCTCTTTGAATTTTTTTCTAATTTCTTTCTTTATTTATTTATTCATTTATTTATTTATTTTTTTGTACTAGGTGCCCATAGTGTCGCAGCATACTCCAGTTTAGGTCTTATCAGTGTAATTAATATTTTCTTTACCATTTCTTCATCCATGTAGTCGAAGGCCACTTTCATTGATCTTAATAAGTTAAAAGTCCCTCCAACTAGTTTATTGACATGTTTAGCTGGTGTCAAGTCACTTGAGATAATTACTCCTAGATTCCTTTCTGAGTCAACTTTATTGACTTCCTTGGTACCAATTTTATGTTGACCTGATATTCTATTTTTGCTTTTTTCCAAATTCCATTATACTGCATTTCTTAATGTTAAAGTTCATTTCACACTTCTGACTCCATTTCCATATTTTGTCTAGGTCTTCTTGTAGCGATCTGCAGTCTTCTGTGTTTACTCTCTAAGTAGTTTGGCATCATCAGCAAAGAATCTCATGTAACACTTCACTCCCTCATCCATATCATTTATATATATGGCAAACATTAAAGGAGCCAATACAGAGCCCTGTGGGATGCCTGTGTGTGTTTTATATATATATATATATATATATATATATATATATATATATATATATATATATGTTGTAGTATAAAATAGAGACAGATAAGTGGAGGGTGGCAAGGGGATGCAGGATAATGCAGGAGTGAATATTCTCTAATGTTTCGACGGATGTCTTCCTCAGAGAGACTACAGACTATCATATTCTGGGGACAATATATACCCCAGTACTGGCTAATCTTGCCGGCTGTCTGGGAATGGATCCCGCTGATTGGCTAGTGGTTTGCGATCTCTTGCGAGATAGCGCGGCTAAGGTCAATCTGGCTGT
The DNA here is from genome assembly GCF_046742065.1 of Oratosquilla oratoria. Classification (NCBI taxonomy): domain Eukaryota; kingdom Metazoa; phylum Arthropoda; class Malacostraca; order Stomatopoda; family Squillidae; genus Oratosquilla; species Oratosquilla oratoria. The sequence continues at coordinate 43,375,477 of NC_134813.1, read as the reverse complement.
GGGTCATGCTAGGCTAATGTGTCCTTCCAGGTGATTGGTGACCATGTTCATTGTGATGTGTGCGGCTTCTATGGTTTTTCTTAATCTCTTTTCCAGTCCCTTGTGGAGAACCTCGACGTTATTCCAGTTGGGGAGTTGGGAAGATGTCTGTGTGTATCTACATGTACCACCAAAGAGTTAGAAGTTCTGTGGTGACGTAGATCACTCTTGTGTTTGTACACTTTTTTTCAATGCCACACAATGACTCTCCACTGTACGTGGCTGGACATCCTCCACATAGAATTTTGTATACAATGCTGTTCTGGTTTATGATATTCTTATTCTCATTCTTACTTACTATGTCTTTGATTCTTAATCCCACGGCATGTGCTGTGTATATCCTTTGTGGATAGAAAGTTAGTAATTACTTCTGCTCCATTTGAGTATGGTACTACCAGGTAATCCTCTTTGGTCGTTTTGTTACTTGTTCTTGATATCATAAATGCTTCGTTTTTTAATTTGTTTAGAAGACCTGAGGGGTACATGAGTTTACACAAGGCTTCGGTTATGTATATTTCATCTATCAGAAATTCATCGCTGCATATCCTTATAGCTCTTAGGTAGAAACCTATTATCACACCAGACTTTGTTCTTGTGCTGTGCTGTGAGAGGTAGTGTATGAAATCGTCTCTGTTTGTGGGTGTCCTATTGACAGAGAATTTAGCACTGCTACCCTCCCAGAGTATGAGTGTATCCAGGTAGGGAAGCTTTCCTTCCATCTCCATTTCTACCATGAATTGGATATGTTCGTTAACTTCATTCAACATGAATGCAGTGAGGAGAGCTCTGACTAACATAAGCGAAGATGAGTTACCAGTTAAGAAAATGGACTACAAAGAGCTAGTATCTTTGTGTTAATTTTGGCACGTTTGTTTTCAAAGAACAGGAATACACACAATATAGAGGTTTAGCCATGGGTTCACCTCTGAGTGTGGTAATGGCATCCTTATATATGGAAACACTAGAAGTAGAAAAATTCACACGGATCATAGGAAAAAGCTCTAAGTGGTTCCGGTATGTGAATGATATTTTAGTAATAATGCCAGAAGAGTCAAATATTAACAAAAAACTTCCCATGTTGAATGAAGTTAACAAACATATCCAATTCACGGTAGAAATGGAGATGGAAGGAAAGCTTCCCTTGCTGGATATATGTGTGTATATATATATATATATGTATATATATATATATATGTATCTATAAATATATGTATCTATAAATATCTGTATATATATATGTATATATATGTATATATATATATATATATGTATATGTATATATATATATATGTATATATATATATGTATATATATATGTATATATATAGTATATATATATGTATATATATATGTATATATATGTATATATATATATATATATATATATATATATATATATATATGCATCAAAACAACTTATTTTCCTGTCCTAACTGTCCCCATAACATGTAGTTGAATTGGAATATCTTACTGCTAGAGTACAAAATGAGCTGGTAGAGGTAATGCAGAGGTAGTATGACAGGAGGGAAAAGTAGCAGAGATGATGTTGGAAATGTATATTGAAAGGGAAATGATGATGGTGAACACAGTGTTCACAAGGAAATATGCAAATTAGTACACGTGGGTTATGATGGATGGCAAGTGGGTAACAGAGCGGGCATTAATGGATTATGTAGTGGTGCCCAAAAAAGGCACTGGAAAATCTCTGGATATCAATGAGTTAATAACTATTACTTCCAGTTTCTCAAAGTGGAAAACTTGCTGCTCAACAACACCAGCTGGCAACAGTCCCTACATCTTCCCACAGATCTCTATGGGAGGAAACTTCAGACGACTACTGTCTGTGTCGTATTAGTGTGGGACTGCTTCTTTGACAATGGCCGCAAGTAGGAGGGGAGGAGTTGCTGGTTGTCAGCTCTCCATGAGTGAAAAGGTGTAAGAAATATAGTTAAAAGTTTAAAGAGAGATCTTGGGCTAGTCCAGAGACTGAATACAAGTCCCTCAGGGATGCACCTCCTGATGGAAGTGAAGGGGTTTACAAGTTTTGAAGATGACTCTGCCATCCATCTTGAAGGACCACCACAAACAGGTACCTCATTGATCCTTATGAAAGTGTTCAGAGGAGGAACAGATGGTATGTCTGATCATTAGGTGGGAGATTACATGTGGAGGTAAAATGGAGAAATATGACAATGATGGGAGAACAGAGGTATTGAAAGTAAGCAAAATGAATGACATGGGAAAGAAAATACAAGCAAATCTTGGAGGTATGGAATATAGTAAAATATAAAGAAGTGGAATATGAAGAAATGCTACATTGTGCTGTAACAGTGTGTGGAATGATCTCAATCAATCTCTTACCCCAGGTCTCTCTTGCAAGAGATGCAAGAGGATCTCAGATAAACGGCAACAACTACAGGGCTGGCCCATAAGTCACTCAAAGAAAAGATAGTGTTGAGGTCTGGGATTGATAAGAGTACGGCAATGCAAAATAAGATGTTCTGTCTTCTGTGTGATAATTCCATCAGGGACAAATTTCATCAGTGGGCCTATTCTGAGTTGCAATTGTTTTAAAACTGGATAGTGGCTTAAATACAGATGTGCAAGTGTAGTTTTTGATTGTTGTGGAAGGGATTTCTCAAAGGAATTAATTGTCTGAGGGAGTCTGGTGAAATAAGGAGTTAGGTGGTTGGTCTAGGAGTGTTTTTGTAATTTGAGTGGTGGTGGTCTGCTGTAGCTGTTCAGAGTAGTATGCTGTCAGTTTATATATCTTTTTTCCAGTCAGTTGAATGAGCTAGTGTTACATGACAAGATACATATTATTATACAATAAAAAGTATCGAGAGCTCTTGTACAAAACTGTGTACCTATTATTTTCATATGCTGTTCTATGGAGAGGATTTTACTTTTTGTGTGTACATGTCCTACTGGGGTGGGCTGTGATCCTGTTACTATTCCTTGTGATTTATTTTGTGCAGTTCATAGGGCGTCTATATTTTCCTTAATTATTGAGAACCATGCCATGGAGGCATTAACATGTATAGTTCTTATGAACTGTTTACAAAGTTATTAGAGTTTCTTTATGTATGTTTATCCTCTTCCTGACTTTCATGGTTTGGGCCTTAATGTGCAGGGTGAAAGAAATGTGGGTAAACAAAAAATGAGACCCAGGATTTTAGGATTTTGTCCAATTTTAGGAGTTGACCATTCAGTTTTACTATTGGATGTTTCCTTGATTCATGGTTGTGGTAAGCAATGTCAATGATGATTTTTCTATGGGACTTCAATCTATTTTGTCTTTGGTCATTTTTTAGTTTATTTGATTGGGTGTTCTTCACAACTGTTCTGTAGGAAAGTAAGAACATCACTGTATTTATGTCACATTCCAGCTCTAAACACAGGACAAGTCTGGCCAAAGAAACTGAAGCAATGATCATACAAAAGATGCACATCACCTCATCCAACAGTGCCCCATCCTAAATCTAACCAGATAACAACACAATATTTCTTCCTTGAATAACTTAGGAGCAAATCCAGTGGCTATTGTTGTTTTGTTCCTTAGACTGTCTGGCCAAGCAGTCCTGCCTCCCTGAGGAACACCATGACTGGAATGGGGTTTTCCCCACAAATCCCTTACAGAGTGTACATTGTGTTATTGGCACACATGTTTGTGCACACTACAGTCTTCCATAATCTGTTCTATAGTATGGGGTGAAGTGTTGTGGCTATTGCCAGTTATGCTTCTAAACTCCACTATACTTCTTCCATTATCTGGTGACCCATAGGGTGTGGCCGGCAAAACCAGCAGTGTTGCCACATCTAAACCATCTCCAAAGAAATCATGGGAGACACTGTTTTCTTTATATTTGCATGAATGACCAGTATGAGTGACCCATGCATCTGTGACTCTGTGACCCCCCACCCCCCCCTCACGGAAATTCCTAGGTCGGGAGCTGGGGCAATGTCACCTGACCAGAGATACCACATTGTTTAACAAGTTTCTTCTTTTCTTTACATGTATAACAATTACTCATATCACCTACCATTTAATGAAAAAATCAATATGCATTTAGAATATTCCATGTTAACATACTCGGGGTAGTGGACAGCTTCTGGTATATGATGAATGTTTTGATTCAGTACATGACAACACAGCAGACAACACCTTGTGGGTCATGAGATGATGGAAATAGTATACCAATTGCTTTACTCTATCTTATGACTCAGCTATAAGTATGTCATCTACAAATAATTGTCTTGCCTCCCATTCTCACTACCTCCAAACCCTAGCTAGCACCCGTGTTAACCTCCCTAACCAGCCCATCCATACACATGTCGAAAAACCAATGTGATGTAACACAACTCTGGTGCAGCCCCATCTTCACACCAAACTACTTATTATTTCCATTCCCTACCCTAACACATTTAACCATCCTCAACAGACTTCTCCTATCCCATACATCTGCAACATATTCTAAAATGCCTCCTTCAAACCAATAAAAGTCCAAAAGACCTCATTACCCATTGCCAAAATCTTCTTCCATGTCTCAATATGAAAATTTTATCTACACATCCTCTTCCTTTTCTAACCCACTGTTATTCCCCAATTATCTATGTTCCCACATGACACCCTCCAATACACCTTACCAAATACACTAACAGACTGATCCATCTAAAACTGTTATATTCATACTTGTCAAATCAAGTACTGTATAGAAGAAAAGGTAAAAGGGGCAGATGGAGAGATGATAATGTAAGAGGAAGATGGGTAGAGTATTTTAGGGAGTTGCTAAATGTGAAGTAGGATAAGGAGGGAAAGGTAGTTGCAGTGGGAAGCGCTAGGAAGGTGACAGTGGTGAGTGAGGAGGGTGGAGGAGAGGTGGGAAGGGATGAGGTGGGTGTGGTTGTTGGAATGATGAGAGCGGGTACCCCTGGGTTGGGTAGGTGTCATGTGGAGTGTCTAAAAGGGGGAGGTACAGTGATGGTGGCCTGGCTGGTGGGGTTGTTGGTGTTAGTCTAAAAGAGGGCAGTGGATGAGATGCAGGGATTACCTGTGATCCAGATAGAGCCAAGAAAAGTGGGAGGGAAGGGTGGTGAAAGGGAGTGGAGTATGTGGGGATGAAATGGGTGGGAGTGGATTTATGACTGACTTTGGCTACCTACCTTCTAATGGGGGAAAAAGCCCTTGATGTATGTATGTCTTCATTTCCTTTGTATAGCAAAACTATATACACAAGAACACTTCCCTCTTTGAAGCATACATTAAATAATCTGACTAGCCATTCAACTGCAACTACTTCCTCTGTCAGATACTCCACGTGGCAACCACCTTACCAGCTTTCAACTTTTTCAATACTCTATTTCCTCTTTTCCTATAGCTCTCTTATTCATTTCTCCCATCACAAATATTTTCTCAGCACCTCCCACGGCTATGATAAAACCATCCCTATCCTCCTTTACATGAAAAATCCCTGAAAGACTATATCTCTCTTCCCCTTACCATCTTCATTTCCAATAATATATGTCCATCAATACCCTTTACCTAAACTCAGCCCCCTCACTATTCTAACTTCCTTCCAAATGGTCTTTCAACTTTTATCAAAATTCTCTATTAAACATCTAACCCACCTTGTATATCCTCTAGTTTTTGCTTCCCTCACCTTGCATTTTGATTCCATCCTCTTCTTCAGCAATACAAACACAAACGACTTACAAACTTTACAGAATGTAGCAATAAAAGTAATAACAGGATCACCCAAAATCATCCCAACTGGACACCTGCATGTAGAAACCAAAATCCTTCCCATAGAACATCACATGAAAATGACAGGAACACAATTCTATACCAGAACCTTCTGCACCACAAACACATCATATATCTCATGAGCACTGCACTACCAACAGAACAAAACAGAAGATGATGTCAGGAGAGGCTGTCATGACTGGATGTCAGGCTGTTCCCCCTGCCTAACCCCAACAACTTTATGGAAAGTGGTCGGAACCCTCATAGCTGACCACCTTCCAATCACCACCACCACCACCAAAACACAATATACCCCAGTTGGCAAGGCATAAACTACACTGGCATCCTTAGCTCAGGACTCCATCCAGCACTGAAACAGTACCAAGACAAAACTGGCCTGGCCACTCACTGGAACAGCCTCAGGGACAACAGATTGATTCTTCTTTACCTTTTATATACTTCCCTAACTCTACTTTGAAACTCCTCTTATGCTCACTTATTTTCTGCCACCACTTCCCATTTTGCTACTTCTCATCCTTTTTCTTCCCATCCTCTTCATTATACATACCATCTTTGCACATTTTATCATTTCCTTCTTGAATCATACCCACCTTTCTTCTAGTTTTCTTCTTTATCCTTTACTACATCCCATACTTCTCTCAGTTTCTGGTTTATATATTTTCCTTTATCTGATTTGCTCCCCTTCAGCACTTCTCTGCCTACCTCTCTTTCCTTCACCCTCCACTATTTTCCTTCTACCAGATAATGATCTGACAATCCACTGCTCTCTTACCTGAATACACTTCTGTCCTGAAATCTTCCAATCCTCCTTTTGGGTACCACTGCATAGTTTATTTATGTCCTCTCAATTATTCTCCCACACATCACCCTAACCCACATATACTTATGCTTGTCTCTTTTCTTAGACCCCGTTTACTTTTGTCACTTTCCTTTCAATGTGCGTCTGCGTCTAACACCTCTCCACTACAGTTCCTTCCTGATACCCCATTCTCCTTAGTACTACATTTACTGGCTCATATCCTACCATAGCATCTCTAGCATTAAGACCCAACACCACTACCTTTACACATTAACTCTAAACATATTCATTAAAAAAAAAAAAAAAAAAAAAAAAAAAAAATCATCGCTACTTTCCTCAAAACCAGGACTGTACACTCATTACAGTCCAGATCTTCCATCTCAATTTCACCTTCACCCACATGATTTCTCCACCACACCCTTCTCTAATTCATCACTTACCAACAGTGCCACTCCTGACACACTACCTACTACACTCCCAAACTCCAACTCACCCTTCCCTTTGTTTCATTTCACTCAACACCAGCACATACATCTTTCCCCTCACAAACACACCACTTTATTAATCTCTTCCATTTTACTCTCATCCACACCACACCCAAAATAATTTAATGACCCTCCTCCCAGATCCCATAGGTCTTGACTTTGTGAGAAAAATATAGCAAATTAGTTAAATGACCATCCTCCCAGATCCTCTTATGTCTTGACTTTTTGAAATTAAAATGTAGTTAAGAACCCCCTAGTCCTCTTATTTCTTCTCACTTAATTACCTTCTACGACATGCAGGAGACATGGTGGCACTCTTTTCCCACTCCCAACCAGCAACCACAACAGGGGGATCAAAGAGGAATAGATGTACATGTGGCAAATAATAGATTCCAGGAAGTAACATAAAGGAGGTTCTGTATAGCACAAAAGCATCTCACCATTCCTTCAAAATAGATTTTTACTCTAACATGATAAATGACGTGTGGCTCTGGTCCACTGGGGTGGCCAAAACCAGTCCTTAAAGTACTGACTGCCTGTAATATTACATACCAAGTGCACGTACTCGACATTTTCTCTTTTTAAGTAAAAGTTGGATTTGAGTGGTGGTTGAACTTGTGCTGGAAGGCTTTGTTTTTCTTGTGTTGTATGCTATTCTCACATGTACCACTGATCAACTGGTGAGGTAAATTTATCTGTTCTGTGATATCTTTGAATTAAGGACTAATTTCTATCTATATTACAACAGGCTTCTTCCTCCTTGAAGGGAGATAGCAAGCCAAGGTACCCCACCCATCCCACTCCCATTTCATTGTAGCTCCGTATGAATGAAGAGTCATCCCTGTCTCCTGCCCACTACCTAGGTCAGAAGCAGTGCAGCAAGACACAGCACTACAGCAGTGGCATCTGCTTCATTTACATGGTGATCATTCCTTGTCCCCTTGTGCAAAAATAGAGAGGATGAGGAGAAATCTCTTCACATTATCTCAATTTATATTCCACTTACCATTCTTTTCTAACACTTATCTTTTGCCCTCTCCCTTCTCTGCTTAAGACATTTCCCTTTTACTCAAAGCCCCCTTCACCCAATCCATATTATTCTTGGTATTACCCTTAAGTTCACCCCCATCCATTTCTGCCTTCCACACTCTTCTTGATACTCTTCATTCATTCTTACCTTTGCCCAAACCATCTCAGTGTTCAACTACTCTATCTGCTAGCTCCCTTTCCACATCCACTCTCCTCATTTCTAATTTATCAATCATCATAACACCTACCATACTTCTCAAACACATTTAATTTAATATTTTCTGACTTAAATTCCAAGTCTCAACCTCATACTGTGTTGTAGGCACAATCACCCCTTCATATAATATTTTCTTTCCATCCACTCCCAAATACCTATTTCTCATGGCCCTTTTCATTCTCCCAAGACAATTACCCATTTCTCTCACTCTACAGTTTACCTCCACTCCTCCATTCCCTGCTACATGTGGCTTTAACTATCTAAAACATATCCATTATCTTTAAACTCTCTCCTTTAAGACTTACTTCCAGCTTACTGCCACCCTCACTTGTACATCTCATCACCCTGCTTTTACCCACATTTATTTTCAACTTCCTTCTATGGCATACTTTTCCAAACTCGGTCACCAAACCCTCCTCTGACCCTGCCAGAAGTGCAGTGTCATCAGCAAGCAACTGACTCATCTCCCACTTCTTTCCACTATCTCTAATCCTGTTCTTCTACCTTCAGTTCCCATACCAGCCCATCCATGACATAAAACAGCCCTGGCACATCCTCATCTTCACCTCAAAACATTCTCTCACCTCATTTCCAACTCTAACAAACTCTAATATTCATGTGAAAGCTATTGACTATCCTTAACAGCTTTCCCTCTATCCTATATATCTGCAGTACCTCCCATACTCTAACAAACTCTAATATTTATGTGAAAGCTATTGACTATCCTTAACAGCTTTCCCTCTATCCTATATATCTGCAGTACCTCCCATAATGCCTTCCTGTCTCCTCTGTTACATAAATATGTACATATATCAAGGGCTTTTCCTCCCTTGCACGATAGTCAAAGTCAAAGGCATACACTCCCACCCATTTAATCCCCACCTAATCCACTCCCATTCACCACTCCCTCCCTTTTTTCTTGGCTCCTCCTGGATGATGAGTCATCACTGCATCTTGCCCACTGCCCTGGGTCGGAAGCAATGTAGCAAGACACAGCACATCCACAGCAAGGCCACTTTATTTAATCACCAACCCCCTGTCCATTCCCTCATGGAGAAAAAGACAAGACGAGGAAAAATCTCTTCAGGCTGCATCAAAATATCATTCATACGTACTCCCTTGCCCCCTCCATCCCTCACCCACTACCTTCCATGCATCACAGCATCTATAAACAACCATTCTCCACTCACCCTTATCTTCTCCCTTCCTTCCTCAACAGACATTCCCTCTTTCTCAATGCCCCTTTTCCTCTCTCCATCCATCTCATCCTTAGTTGCCCCCCTCATGTTCACTCTCTCCACCTGTCTTCCATACTTCTTTTACTAATATTTCTTCTTTCATTCTTCCCATGTGCCCAAACAATCCTAATACTTTTTCATCAGCCCTATCTCCCAACTCCCTTTCCACTCCTGCTCTCCTCACCTCCTCGTTTCTCACTCTATCCAACCTAGTAATCCCTACCATACTTCTCAGGCATTTCATCTCAAACACATTTAAACTCTTCCTCTTTTATGTTCCATATGTCTGCCCCATACAGTGCTATTGGCACAATCATTCCTTCATACAGTCTCCCCTTAGCATCCATTCCCAAATGTCTATTTCTCATTACACTTTCTAATCCCTCAAGGCATTTACTTGCTTCTCTCAATCTACATTCTATCTCCACCTCCACTCCTCACTTTCCTGCTACATTCACACCCAAGTATCTAAAGCTATTCACTTCATCCAGTCTCCCTTAATACCCACTTCTAATTTGCTGCCACATTCTCACCTTGTACATCTCATCACCTTACTTTTACCCACATTTATCTACAACTTCCTTTTGCACACATTTCCGAACTCTGTGACTGACTTCCTTAATCCCTATGATCCTGCTACAAGTGTAGTGTCATCAGCAAACAACAACGGGTTTATCTGCAATTTTTCTCCATTTTCTTTAACCATCTCGAATCTCCAACCCATTACCCTTGTGTTTACCTTTTGCACCACCCCATCCATGCATAAATTGAACAGCCAAGGTGACATAACACATCCCTGGCAAAGTCCCACTTTTACCTCAAACCACTCACTTTCTCCATTTCTAATTCTAATACAGGCACTACTATTCTTGTAAAAACTCTTGATTGCTCTTCACAGCTTTCTTCCTATCCCACATATCTGCAATACCTCCTACAATGCCTTCCTGTCTATACTCTCATAAGCCTTTTCCAAATCCTTTTCCTAAACTTTTCTCACGTATATGCTTTACCACTAAAATCTAATCCATGCAACCCCTACCTGTCCTAAACTCACAATGTTCCTTACTAATTTCTCCCTCTGTTCCTCTCCTAATCCTCTCATTCAAAATCCTCCCATAAACCTTACCTTCTCTCATCATTTTAATAACTGTTTTCACCTCATCTTTCCTTATTTCTCCTCCATTTTCCTCATTCATCATGGCTATTTTCTTAGTGCTTCCCACTGCAACTACCTTTCCCTCCCTGTCCTCCTTCACATTTAGCAACTCCCTAAAATACTCTGCCCATCTTCTTCTAACTGCTGTCTCTTCCATTATCATCTCTCCATCTGCATCTTTTCTTCTCTGCTTGATTTGCCTCCTTTTCTTCTCTAAATTTTCTTCCAAAACATCTTTTTATTACTTTCAAAATTTTCTTTCATACTCTTACCCATTCATCTGTTCTCCTCTTTGCCTCCTTTATCTTAAGCTTTCTCTTTTCTTTGTACCTCTCATATGATTCTCTCGTCTTATTTTGTAACCAATCTGTGAATACCCATTTCTTCTCTTCAACAACCTTCTTTGTTTCATCATCCCACCACTCACTGCCCTTCCTTCTACTTCCTCCCATCCTCCTTGTTCCACACACTATCTTTGCACACATTGTGACTCCCTCCTTGAAACATCCCCATTCCTCCTCCACTCCTAGTTCTATTCTATCCTTGACTCCCTCCCACTCTTCTCTCAGCTTCTTGTACTTCTTTTTCTTCTCCCATTAAAACATATACATCCAAAACTCTTCCTATTCTTTTCCTGGTTATCACTATGTAGTCCATTAAAGCCCTATCACCAAACCACTACCCTCTCCCATGTGTACTTATGCTCGACTTTCTTCCTAAACACTACGATTTTTTCCTGGAACTCCACACTTTCCAACCACTCCATCTACTGATTCATCTCCTATCTCAGCATTGAGATCTACCACCACTCCATTGACATTTCTTCCTAAACCCTCTATAGACTCATTTAACCTCATCCATACAATGATGCCTGTGTAGACATCATGAGGTGCAAGTGGGTACATGAGGATGCCTGTGTCGGCATCTAGATTATATTTATTTTGTAGTTGTAGCTGAGTGACCCCTGAATTTTGTGAACTGGCTTGATCACATCTTCTGTCTTTATTATTACTAAGTGAAAGAGAATGAGTAATACAGCAGTGACTTTATACTTCATAATGCAAGTGTTGTCATGCATCAATATCATACCTCAGGCATCCAATGCTGCATGCAAGAATTTGACCTGTATTGATGAGGTTAAACCTATCCAAAAAACCTCCCTTTCCTCTACACTCTTCTCACTACCAGGCCCATATGCGCTTACAAAGACCCACATCTCCCTTCTAAGTTTCATTTTCATCCACATTAATCTTGAGGGGATGATCGAGGATGAGATGGATGGAGTGAAAGTGGCACTGAGCAAGAGAGGAATGTATGTTGAGCAAGGAAAAGAGAGGGCAGGAGATAGGGATGAGTGGAGTGGTTGTGTATAGGTGATACTGTTATGCAAGGAAGGGAGGGGCAGGAGATGGGGGGTAGGGGGTGCTGAAGTGCGAAATCATATTCTAATGCAGCACAAAGGGATTTCTCCCTGTCTTCTCTTTTACTCCATGAGGGGACAAAGAGAGAGGTTTACCAATTGAGTGAAGTGGCCTTGCTGTGGATGTGCTGTGTCTTGCTACACTGCTTCAGACCCAGGACAGTGGGGTACAGGGATGATCCATCATCCACAATGATTAGAGGGAGGAAAGGGTGGTGGAGGGGAGTGGAATAGTTAGGTGTAGATAAGTGTCTTTGACATTGCTACCTCCCTTACAAGGGGGAAAAAGCTTTTGGCATACAGACAGATAGAAAGCTGAGTGATCCCCATATTCTGTGAATATGCTCATTTTTTTTGTTTTTTTTCCATTAACATTTAGGGTGAAAGAGAACAAGTATTGCATGCATGTATTGTGATGCATCATCAAATCATTGTACATCTGGCAGCTCAATGTGTGAGCAAGTATTGAGGAGGTTAATGCCCCATCAACCACCTTTCCATCCACCACCCTTTCTCATGTATACCTATGCTTGGCTCTCTTCTTAAAAAACAGGTTTGCTATCATCAACTCCCTTTCTAAACACATCTCCAATATCATCTTAGAACTAAGATCCTTACCTGGCACCCCAAACTTCCACTACTCTATCTATTGGTTCATCCCTTACCCTAGCATTGATATCCCCTAACACCACTATTCACATTCCTCCCAAAATTCTTTAAACACCCATTAAATCTATCCAAAAAGCCTATCTTTCCCCTTCACTTTTCTCACTACCAGGTCCATATGCACTTAGTTTCACCTTCACACATTTCAACCTTGAAGACATTTCACTCATGTACTTTTCTTTCTCGTCACTTTCCAGCATGGCCTCCTTCCCTCCCTTGCCCTCTCATCTCTTTGACATGCTACCCAAACCCAAAATCACCTCTCCCCATTGGGTTGCACCTCCATAAAGAGCTGAGGGTGTTGACAGATTTTGAAGATGGGTGAAGCAGGGAGATGATTCTCTCTGATGTCTGTCTCACTGAATCACCATTTGCAGATAGCCTTATTGGTCCCTCTGAAGAGGTGACATCATACAATTAAGAATCAAAAGAAGGGTGTAGCATGAAAAATCTGTCGAAATCTTAAATATTGCCATCTCCACATATGGTGGTATTCCCACTTCATTTAATAAGGGTATTTCTTATCACTTAAAACTTTTCAGTGTGGAGGGCATTTTGCTTAAGTGAATAAAATCACAGTGGTGGGTAGAAAAAGGTATTAGTTGTAAAACACAAACGGATTAATCAAGATGGGTTCAGCGGTTTCCTTTTGCTGAATAATTACCAGACAGCAGCTACAAAAAAGGTAAGTCATACAATACATAAAGGGATAAAACTAAGACCAAGGAGAAGGATGACACTATGTAATTTGTCATATCACTCTTGCATTCTTCTCATCCATTGCATGCACCTTCCAATGAAGACTTTTAATCACAATTTCTTTTCTACTCATCTCTTCCCTCCTCCTCCTCCTCCCTCCCACTATCTTTCTTATTATGTTCTCTACTTCCTTTTGTTACATTTCTTTTTACTTTGGCATCTAACTTCACCAAGGGAGTTGCCAACTCATTGAGTGGAGGGTAAGATTCTTTGCACCCCCGAAAACCAAGGTAATTGGAAGGATGGGGTAAGATTCCTTACTAACACAAATATGTATACATATAAATATATACACTGTACAAGTATACAGTATAATTCTGTATCTATGCATAACAGAGATGTAAATCTAATTGCAAAATAAAATTAAAAACATTTATTCACACATTAATGTTCTAAATGTTATGGGACTTTAAGGCTTTATGTACAAAATCTTCTAAAACTATTGCTATCACATAATTATGTCTCCTGAAAGCGGAAGAGTAGAATTGAAGCAAAATTTTTAGGTCTGTTGAATTTGCAATTTTTCATTTTGTGTGCCAAATTTTAGTCACAAAAAGGATTTCCCGCCCCTTTAAAGTACTATTAATCAAACTAATTCCACTACATGATAGAAACCAGGGTTGAATTTAAGTTTTGTCCACAAAATAACAACCATTCAAACCAATTCAGTAATTAAAAGAGACACTTGCTTGACAGAGTAAGGTAGTAAGACAAAAGTAGAAGAGAAAGTTGGGAGGTCCAGCCAAAGCCCAGTCACTGCATGAAGTGGTAAGAGAGCAGGAGTAAGTAAGTCTAGCAAGGAGCAAAGAAGGGCCTCTGAGCCATCATACAGCAGCAGCAGCCATCATCTGTCCTCCTTTCGTGCTAATAAATTACCTGGACGGAGCCGTGGCGGTCAGCAGGGGTTAGGTTGCCACCCAGCGTGTTGCCCTGCTTGGGTGTCTCAGGCCAGGCCGGTGTGCCTTTGGTACCTCCCTGTAACGGCCCTAGGGTAAGACTAACAACCAACCAACCATGCATCACCACTCCTGCAGCCAGCAGCCAGTCATATTAATTGTCATGGGATCTTCCACCTGCATGTGCTCTGCTTTAAGAACTTCTACAAGACAATACTACTAAGTATTCCTTGGTACAAATTACTACTGTAGAAATAAGCATAAATTTCAACTATATAGTGGAAGGAAATGTCTAAGCCTTGTCAAGATAACCCTTTAGGTTACACTGGACTATCTCTGTAGCTTAGCATCTTTTGACTACCAGGCAAATGTCCTTCTTGAAAAGGTGCTCTTATTACATCTAAGCTGTCAATGGTATTCATGGTTTGTTGAACTATGCACTGGCTATCATGACCTGGGCCAACCACTGTCTAAAACTACTTGGCAAAAAATATATAGAATCAAAATATCTAAGCATAAGTATCCATTCAATTGTGTTTATGTAGTCTACATGTAAAGAAGAACAAAATACTGCATGAAGAAATTATCTGTACTTACAGAAATAAAAATAAACTCCAACCAATAAAATATGTTTAATCTTTTGCTGTATTTACTGAGCTATACTTTTAAGAATAAACTCGTCTCCTCTGTCTCTACAAAATGGGTCTGGAAGCAAATCTAGTTCACCACAACTCTTGCAGCTACTCCAAACTATTCTCCTGATATAACTGATGCCAATCTATCCACTTTCCCTTAAAATAACAATTACCCTGTACATACAAATGTAAATGTACTTAATGAGTTGCAGTTTATAGTGTTGATGTTATTTCATATATGTATGTGTGCGCATGTGTGCATACATGCATGTATTTACCTATATGTAATACACAAGACAGTTTTAGGGTTTCCATCTTGGTGCTTCCAAGGGTCAAATTCAGCTTTATGTTCATTACACTATCTACTTATTTTCCAAGTTCCACTAATTAATGTGTCTGTATGGGACTGTCCTCCTTAATATTCTTCAAACATTATGTCAAAAAACAGTTTCTTCCCACATATTCTGGCTTGTCTTCTGTACTGAACTACAGTCTTGTCATTCATCAACCTCTAATTTGGCTTCATGGTCAAGGAACTTTGATTCACATAATAAAACTAATTCCTCCCATGCCACTGTTCAAAACAACACCATTTGAGCCTCTAGACATTCTTATATTCAGGATAAGTTTCATAATTTTGTCCTGTTTCAATTCACTTAGAACTAACCTCTTGCTCAACACAAGGACAGCCCATGACATTATTCATGATATCCAGTGATGATATAAACAAGGGAGTCTGTCATCACATATCTGTTTTGGTTTCAGGTTTACTGTGTACAGCCCTTCCTACATTTATCCTGCTAGCCCTCATATCCTAAATGTAAATCTCCATAACTATATACCAATTCCCACACCTAACTGCTCCTTTCCCATATTTCAATCAATCTGTTGCCCAAAGATCTTTCCTGCGAGAGACACATGGCTCCCGGGTAACCTGCAACTGCCACCAGACTGGCCCATAGGTCACTCAAGGAAGAAATATTTTGTTCTTGTCTGGGTATAGCTAGGGTGGGGCAGTGTAGGAGGAGGTGTTTAGTCTTTTGTGTGATGCTTGCACCTGGAGCAGTTTCTGAGGCTAAGGCTGTTATGTATTGCTATTATTTTAAGTGTTGGATGGTGACCAGAATGTAGTCATGCTTGTGTGGTTCTTGCACCTCTTAGGCGGAGGTGGTGTGTGTGTATGTGTGTGGAGGAGTTTGATTGTAGGGAGCTCATCTTAGTGTGCATGTGTTTTTGTATGAATGTGTTGTGGGGTACAGGTGGTAGGTTGTTGATGTTCAAGCGGTATGTTACTGGTGTAGATTTTAGTTATATTCATTGGTTGAGCTTGTGTGATGTGTTGAGATGGGTTAATAGACTCTTGCATAGAACTATGTTCCTATAATGTTCATGTAACATTTTTTGGGAAGGGGTCTGGTTTCTGTATACAATGTTCTACTTGGGTGGTTGGGTGCATCTTGTTATTATTCTAAATTCTTTTATTTCTATAGTTTGTAGGGTATCTATACTTATTTTCCTGAATGTTGGAACCATGCTGTGGTAGCACAATTGAGCATGGTTCTCAAGCACTATCTGTAGACTGATTAATTTCTTTCTGGTGACCAAAGCTGGCCCTTGCTATTTTTTTTTTCTTTTTCTTTTTTTTTACTATTGTGCTCAGATAAGAGGGAGGGTGGAGGGGTGTGGAGTGTATTCAGGGATGGAATGGGTGGAAATGATTTTATGCCTTTCCCTTTTTGGCTACCTCCCTTGTAAGGGGGAAAAAAGCCTTGGTATATGTATGATGTATGTATGTACTATTGTTTTTATTTAACTTGGTTGGGGCATTCTTAGTAGCTATTCTGTAGTTATTATGTTGGGTTATTATTGTCAGTTCATCTGCATTAAGTGTTATGCATTGGTTGAAGTACTCTGCACTGTCTGCCAGCTAAGAAGTCTACTCCCCATTTCTTGCCCACATCTATCTCTAAGATAGCACATGTCTGGGAACTGCCTTGTTATGCCCATTTCCACTATCTGTTCTTTCTGGTGAAGCTTTCCAGTTAAATCCCCCACAGAAAGGTTTGTGGAGTGGCATCTTTTAAATCAATGTTGATTTGGGGAGATGGGCAGATTAGCTACATTTCTTTCTGTGATCATTCCTTCCATCAACTTGGTTATGGTGGCAAGTAACAAGATTAATCTGTTGCTCAATTAATGATATCTTTATTATCATTAACATTTATTATTGAATAATTTTTCTTATGAAAAGCATTCATTTTCCCTATTGTTTGAATTCTGTTGAACAACCATAAGTGGTTGAAAACATCTGTCAAGGCTTTCACTGTATTGCAAAATGAGGTGTTTTAGATCAACGTGACCTTCCCTGGATCTTCTGCATGGTGATTTTTTGTTTTCTTCATTGCCCCTTTCACATCTTTGTTGAAAGGAAGAGTGGCACCTGTATCTAGTTTGATTTTCTGTATGTCTTTTGTTATTTCTCAAATTTTCTAGAGTTTTTGGTTTAAAAATGGTTACATAGAAATGCTTATTAAAGACATTACATTGTTGTTTTGGCAATCGCACTTTCCCTTGAGGTACTCCAACCCCTTTCACGGGTGGGGGTGGGGGGTTCACTTTCAAATTCTTGACTGTTTTCATAGTTCTCCACCTTCACTTGTTTTCCCCATCTATTGTACTTGCATAAATTTTCCTGTTTTCTTTCATAATGTTTTTCTTTGGTTGTTGTAACAGTTCTTTTTCTTGTTCTGAGTTTTGATTTAATTCTTAGTTTCTCTCTTTAAGTGTGGCTACCTAGACTGAGTATTTGCGTAATTGTTGCATATGTAGGAATTGAAACAGTTCCATGTGTTTGTGTGGCAATGTTAATGTTTATTTATAGTATGCTTAACAGTATTGTATTTTTGTGCTGGAATATTTTTGGGAGTTTGAGCAGATATGTGAAGGCTTCATCTCCAACTCTCTGAGTACAGATTCATGTTGGGGAGTATAGTACATGTGAGGTGTGCTTATGTATAGCATGTGGTACAATGGCTATCTATACAAAATTTATGGTTCTTATACATGTATGACATGTGTATGGGTTGTTGGTTTCTATGTCTCTGTACTGGCCTCATCAAATGAGAGAAAAAACAGAAACGGGAAAGAAGATAGGTTGGCAGGAAGTGACCAGGGGAGAAAATAAACAGAGTGGATTTCTAGGCTCAGTCCAGAGACATCTTACATATAGGTGACGTCAAAGTCCTTATTGCATGGTTTGTGTCCAACAGTGATTCTCCATCCTTTCTCAAATGGCAATGCTGCCTCTTAAATGCATGTCATAGTAGCACCTTTCCTGTGCTTACTCTAGGTAGGTGCATACCACAATGGCAATGAACTGCTTTTCCTAAGAGCATTGTGCAACTTCCCATTTGTCACCACCTGTGTGTCTGTTTAGGTTTGTATTTAGCTGTGCATGTGCTTCATGTACATGTATGTATGTTTGTGTGGATTGTGTGTGCACATACAAGTTTGTGCACACTATCAAGACCCATATTTACCATCTAATTTCTCATCTTACTTCAACTGCGCTAAGCTACTACTTTGCTTTTGTACCCTTAAATGCAGACTAACTGGTTCAAGGACATTTAGTACCTAGCTCCTGTTAATATAAGGTATTATTATTAAGCTCTTCTCAACTGCCACTGTTACCATCTAGTTACCTGCAAAAGATGAAGTTCTTCTCCACATTTATCCTGCTGCCACAAAAGAATCAAGTCTTTGTCATACTATCTAATTGGGAACTATCATGACTTTCAGCCTCAAAGCATATTCAAACCTAATAATCAAGGTTTCACCAAACCCAATCTCTAAGCAAAAAACCATGGACACTGATGGATCTCTGGTTACCATCCTGTTTGTGTTAACCTTCATGTCTCATGCAGGAATTACTCTGGAACCTACATAATAATGCATAAATAGATTTGTGCTAGTGCAGCACAGGAGGTGGGTAATGTGAATCTAAAGAAAATATTAGTCATTAAAACCAAAAACATATTGCAAGACAAGTACAATAAACAGACATCACCATCATATTACATCAGGCACTACCTCAGTCTTTTCTGGACATTCTAAAACAACAACAATTAAATGGGATAAAACATCCACTTCCCCAAAATTGATCAGGCACATCTGATCATCAACATGACATCCCAAAAATCTTCCATTAATGGCATGGCCTCTAAGTGAAAACATGAAATAAAACTCAAGATACTGAACTCTTCATTCACAGCAATACCAGTAATAATTGTTGCCTCAAGTTTCAGACTGGATAGTCAGAACCCCACAGTGGCTAACAACTGTTCTCAGCCCTCCCACAGATCTCTGGGAAGCAACCTCGTCCAGCTGTCTACGTTGTAATAGTGTGGGATTGTTAGTACTAGAAGGGGAGCATTCATCAATCGTCTAGTCTCCTAATGTGAAAAGGTGGAGGAAATACACAACTGATGGAGAGATCTTAAGCCCAGTCCAGAGACCGGGTGTCTGCCTCTACAGACAGAAATAAGGTGTTCATGGGTTTTCAACAAGGGCAGCAGGGAAACGATTCTCTGATGCCCATCTATCAAAACTACCACATGCAGGTACATGTTGTTGGGCCTTAACAACTCTCATAAGTAGGTCACCAGCCCACCTATGAGTAGTAGGTTCTATAGCTCCCAAAACCTAAAGGGGACAGTTTCCTCTTATTAATTTCCTGAACAATAACATATGAAACTAAAACAAGAAATAATTTTTCCTGTGTCTTCACTCATTCATACCCTCCCCTTCAGGGAAATCCAATCAAAGTAATTTATTCTTCCCTTCACATCCAGCTCTCACATACATAGATGACCTAATAATAGCCCAATACTGCAACTGCAAGTTAACAAAATAACATACATATACCAAGGCTTTTTCCCCCTTACAAGGGAGGTAGCCAAAAAGGAAAAGGCATAAAATCATTCCCACCCATTCCATCCCTGAATACACTCCACACCCCTCCACCCTCCCTCTCATCTTAGCACCTCCTGGATGACGGGTCATCCCTGCACCTTGTCCACTGCCCTGGGTCAGAAGGAGTGTCACAAGACACAGCACATCCACAGCAAGGCCACTTCATCAAATCGGCAACCCACCCTCTCCGTCCCCCCATGCATAAAGGAGAAGACGAGGAGAAATCCCTTCGGGCTGCGTCAAAATTTGCTCACACATACTACCTCCCCTGCCCATTCCACCTCATGCATCACAACATCATCCATATACAACCATTCTCCATTCACCCCTGTCTTCTGTCCTCTCCCGTCCTTCCTCAACAGACATTCCCCTCTTCCCCAAAGCCCCCTTCACCCCATCCATCCACCTCATCCTAGGACGTCCCCTCATGTTCACTCCCTCCACATCTGCCTTCCATACCTCTTTTACTAGTTTTTCTTTACTCATTCTTTCCATGTGTCCTAATACTCTTTCATCAACCCTATCTCCCAACCCCCTTTCCACCCCTGTTCTCCTCCTCACCTCCTCATTTCTCACTCTATCCAGCCTAGTAACCACCATCATACTTCTCAGACACCTCATCTCAAACACATTCAAACTCCTTCTCTCTTCCTCTCTTATGTTCCATGTTTCTGCCCCATACAGTGCTGTTGGCACAATCACTCCTTCATATAGTCTCCTCTTAGCATCTATTCCCAAATGTCTATTTCTCATTACACTTTTTAATCCACCAAGGCATTTACTAGCTTCTCTCAATCTACATTCTACCTCCACCCTCACTCCACCTTTTCCTGTCACATTTGCACCCAAGTATCTAAAACTATCCACTTCCTCCAGTCGCTCTCCCTTAATGCTCACTTCCAGACTACTGCCACTTTCACCCCTTGTACATCTCATCACCTTACTTTTACCCACATTTATCTTCAGCTTTCTTCTATCACACACTCTCCCAAACTCTGTTACCAACTTCCTCAATCCCTCCTCCGATCCTGCCACAAGTGCAGTGTTGTCTGCAAACAACAGCTGGCTCACCTCCCACTTTTCTCCGTTTTCTTTAACCATCTCCAATCCCTGACCCACTACCCTTGCATTTACCTCTCGCACTACCCCATCCATGTATAAGTTAAACAGCCAGGGCGACATAACGCATCCTTGACGAAGTCCCACCTTTACCTCGAACCACTCACTCTCTCCATTTCTAATCCTGACACAAGCTCTACTACTCTCATAGAAACTCTTGACAGCTCCTAGAAGCTTTCCTCCTATCCCGTATATCCGTAAAACCTCCCACAGTGCCTTTCTGTCTACCCTGTTGTAAGCCTTTTCCAGGTCCATAAAGGCCCAAAAAACATCCTTCCCCTTTCCTATAGCTTTCTCACATATATGTCTTACCACAAAAATCTGATCTACACAACCTCTACCTGTCCTAAATCCACACTGTTCCTCACCAATTACTCCCTCTGTTCCTCTCCTAATCCTCTAAATCAAGATCCTCCCATAAGCCTTCCAAACTACACTTAACAAGGTCCCTCTGAAACTACTACATTCACACTTGTCCTCTTTTCCCTTGTAAAGTGGAACTATACAGGCACTCCTCCAGTCCTCGGGCACTCTACACTCTCCAGCAAACATTACATAACCTCACCAGACAGTCCACCATCACTGTGCCTCCTTTTTTTAGACAATCTGCATGGCATCCAGAATAAATAAAATAATAAATAAAATAAACTAATGAGTCTGAATTATGGCTGACACAAACCAGAATGCATGTTTCCGTTAAGAGTCCTTGTGATAATGTTATCCCTTGCTACCGTGAATATTTGAACATTTGAAGTGCCCATGATTTCATTGTCAACCTCCCCCACTGGACAAAACTCTAAAATACTTCTCCTCTGAAACACACAACTATAATTCCTCATATTAAAGACACTTAAGTGAAAGCAAACTAAAAACAGAACATACTTAAAACAGAGGCACAGACTGGATACCAAAAATTCATTGTGTATAAACAATTCAGAGCCCAATGACAGGTACCTATGAGTCATGGTCCAACAAGATGTGGACATCACAGAAAAAATCATCTCTGTGCTGCTGCCTGTCAACTCCATCAACATCTCTACCTGGAGGTCGACTCTCTCCAGACTAGATCCAAAACCTCTATCAGCTCTTGACTATACTTTTTCCACCTTATCACACAAAGGTAGTTGAAAACTGTTGACTGCTCCCCAATTCCTACTACTATAGGTGAGTGACAAACAATCAACACTAATGCTGTACGGAAATAGTCCAAACTTTCTTCCCAGAGATCTATGGGCCACTGTATGCCACTGTGTGTTTCCAATGCAACGCACATCAAGAGTTATTATTGTTGTTATAAATAAACTGGGTGAATAAGGAATGTCAGCCAGGAAGAGAAGAGTGTAAAAGACTGAAATGGAGGGATATTAAGAGTGGGTGAAAGTGACAGCCTGAAGGGATTTTTCCCCCTTGTTTATTCTATAAATCATTCTGAATGGATCACGATGTTTTGATTTGGTAATGCAGAAGTGGTGAATTATCTCTGCTAAGAAATTGCTGTGCCTCACTGCACTGCCCCCCAACCCTAGCAGTACAGTGGAGGACAGGGATGGGTTTGATGCATTTGGGGTGAGTGAGTATTTTGACTTAGTCACTCATCTTATGAGGAGGTCTTTAGTATGTGCAGGTGCGCACACACACACACACACACCTAGGTGAATACATTTAAACTCTTCCTCTCTTATGTTCCATGTTTCTGCCCCATACAATGCTGTTGGCACAATCACCCCTTCATACAATCTCTTCTTAGCATCCATTCCCAAATGTCTATTTCTCATTGCACTTTTTAATCCCCCAAGGCATTTACTTGCTTCTTTCAATCTACATTTTACCTTCACCTCCACTCCTCCTTTTCTTGTTACATTCACACCCAAGCATCTGAAGCTATCAACTTCCTCCAGTCTCTCCCCCTAATACTTCAACTTCTTTCTTTTGTATATTATGTGTGTGTGTATATATATATATATATATACATATGTATATATATATACACACACATATATATATTATATATATATATATATATATATATACATACATACATATACCAAGGCTTTTTCCCCCTTCCAAGGGAGGTAGCCAAAAAGGGAAAGGCACAAAAACACTCCCACCCAGCGCATTTATTATTAACAGACTGGCTGCTTTAGATAGGCATATAAATCCTTCTCTGTCGTTATTATTTTCTTACATTTATATGTGCAGCTTCAATTGTCTTTCTCATCTTCTTTTGTAATCCTTTGTGTAACCCTTCCCCACCTATCACTCTCTCATTTGTCTTAAACAATTTATCAACATTTTATCATAAATATATATATATATATATATATATATATATATATATATATATATATACACACGCACACACATACCCATAATCCCTTTTCACACTTATATGGTGGGTGGGCAAGGCAAAGCATACATCCACCCTTCATCCATCAAGCTATCTGGCATTAGTTAGACCCATCCAAGACTATGTGGTATGATTTTGGTCTCCACCCTATTGAATGGAGACTAGAATCAGTACAGAGGAGAATGACCAAAATGATACGTGGGCTAAGAAATTTACTTTACAAGGACAGGCTTAGGCACCTTAATTTACACTCTCTGGAAAGACGCAGAGTACAGGGTGATCTAACAGAGGTGTTCAAGTGGATCAACGGCTTTAATAAGAGTGATGCAAACAAGAACGAAACATTAAGACAACAGGGCAGGAATTTAAATTGGACAAATTCAGATTTAAGGAAATAGGCAAGAACGGGTTTACCAACAGTGGTCAATGACGGGAATAGACTTAGCCAACATGTGAGCACTGAAAATATCAGACGTTTTAAGAGAAGGTTAGATAATTTTATGGATGGGGATGGTAAATGGTAATGGACATGGAACTGCCTAGTGTAGGCCTTATGGTCTCTTGCAGTCCCCTTTATTCTTATGTTCATCCTATACCCAGGTTGTCACCCCTCTCATCTCAATATGTCATGGATGAAGGGTCATCCCAGGTCCCTGCCACACCACTCGGGTCACAGTCAATGCAGTGAGGCACAGCACTTCCACAGCAGAACCCAGCAGCCAGAGATGGTTTAACCCCCCCACCCCCACCACACACACTACTTCAAAATATGCTAACCCTCTTCTTCATTTACTAAAAATAAATTATGCAATAGACAATTTTTTTTTTCAGACTGCATCATCTCTTCATCCATTTACAACCATTCCCCATTCACTCCTATCCTTTGCATAATTTCTCCGTTTTGACTGACATTACTCTTATGCTCCCCATTCACCCCATCCATCCACCTCATTCTTGGTCTTGAAGTCCATTCCATCCACTTCTGTTTCTCACACTTTTTGGGAAGCTGAATGTATATACACATACCAAAAGGTCCTTCCCCCTTATATATATATATATTTTTTTTTAGCCAAAGATTACACCTACCCTATACCCACCCCACAACCATTCAAAAACCAATCTGCTGTTCCTCCCATCCTAGCTACTCATGAATGAAGGGCCATCCCTGTTCCCCACCCTCTGGTTGGGATGGAGACAGTAGCAAGATGCAGCAACTCTACAGCATGACCTAACAGCTGATGCAGAATAGGTACCCACCTATTCATAACATGGTGCCCACCCCCTCGACTCCCACTATCTCTCATCTACTGGATAAATATAGAGCACATCTTTCTGGGAATTCCTTTTTTTAAGTTTCCTCTAACCTCTGCCTTCCATACTTTTTTTTTCTTTATTTATTTCTTGTCTTCATTCACTCTTTCCATATGTTCAAACCATCCAAGTATACTTTAGTCAACCTTATTAGCCAGCTCTTTTTCCAACACCACTTTCTGACTCACCTTACTTCTCTCACTCTATCCATCTTTGTTACCATTTTTTTTTTACAGATTTCAAACTTGTTAAGGTTCTTCTTTTTTGCATCCTTCAAATTCCAAATCTCTGCTCCATAATGTTGAGAGTGCAATCATTTCCTCATACATTCTTCTCTTTGCATTCATCCCCATATACCTATTTCTCATGACTTTACATTTCCCTCCCATACATTTACTTGCTTCCTACACTCAATAATTAACCTTGATCCCCAACTTCTCCATTCCCAGCTATATGTGATCTTAAATACTTCAAGCTCTCCATTTCCATCACATTTACTTTTGGCTTCCTCCTCTCGCATACCCTCCCAAATCTACTACTAACTGGTTCAGTCTAACCTCCAACTCCTAACAAGCAAAGTGTCATCCACAAACGACCGAATTACTTCCTATTCCCTTCCACTTTCACAAGCACCAAACACACTCACATTTACCTTCTGCATCACTCCATCCATAAACACACTGAACAACCATGATGACTTTATATAACCAAGGTAGAGCCTTGCCAACAGTCATGCAGGCGACTCAAAAATCATCTGATTGATGTCACTGTCCAATAACGAATTTCTCACATATATATACATAATAGAAAGAGAGAGAAAGAGAGAAACAGTAGGATTTTTTCTTAGTACCTCCACAGATGTAACATTTCTATATTTTATGTATGTATGCATGTTTGTATGTATCTTTCAATACATTGCCCCTGGTCTTCCTGCAGAGGATATCTATATACCAAAGGCATCTTCCCCTTGGGTGGGGGTGGGTGCATGCCTTGGTCATCTTACCACAAAAACCTGATCCATGGAACCCATATCTGTCCTAAACCCACACTGTTCTTCACCAATTACTCCCTGTTCCTCTCATAATCCTCTCAATAAAAACCTTCCCAGATACACTCGACAAACTGATCCCTCAAACTACTACACTCCATTTGTACCCTTTTCCCTTGTAAAGCAGAACTATACAGGTACTCCTCCAGTACTCTACCCTCTTTTAGAAAAAACATTAAACAACCTTACCAGCCAGTCCACTATCACTGTACCTCCCTTTTTTAGATACTCTACATGACTCCCATCTAACTCAGGTGCTTTACCTACTCTCATAATTTCAATAACTGCTTTCACCTCATTTTTCCTATTTCTCCTCCATTTTCCTCACTCATCACAGTCATTTTCTTAGCATTTCCCACTGCAACTACCTTTCTCTCCCTATCCTCCTTCACATTTTGCAACTCCCTAAAATACTT
The DNA here is from genome assembly GCF_046742065.1 of Oratosquilla oratoria. Taxonomy (NCBI): domain Eukaryota; kingdom Metazoa; phylum Arthropoda; class Malacostraca; order Stomatopoda; family Squillidae; genus Oratosquilla; species Oratosquilla oratoria. The sequence continues at coordinate 43,349,162 of NC_134813.1, read as the reverse complement.
TGCCCATATTCCTCCTCCTGCCATCTCTTCCATTATCATCTCTATCTGCACCTTCTACTTTTTCTTCTCCACTTGATTCACCTCCTCTTCCTCTCTTAATTTCCTTCCAAAACATCTTTATATTACTTTCAAAATTTTGTCATAGTCTTCACCAATTTCACATCTGTTTCCCTCTTTGCCTCCTTTACCTTATCCTTTATTTCTCTTTTCTTTGTACCTTGCATATCATTCTTGTCTTATTTTGTATTCAATCTGTGAATCCTTGTATTTTTCTTTTCTACAACCTTCTTTGCTTCATCATCCCACCACTCACTACCCTTCTATTTCCTCCCATCCTCCTTGTTCCACATACCATCTGCACACCTTGCGACTTCCTCCTTGAACCATCCCCATTCCTCCTCCACTCCTAGTTCTACTCTATCCTTCAGTCCCTCCCACTCTTCTCTCAGCTTCTTGTAACACCCCTTTTCCCTCTCATTTAAGCAGTTTAATCTAGGCACCTCCCTACCTTCTGTCCTTTTCCTCTTTCTCCATCTATCCTCCACTCTCAACTTACCTTCAACCAAAATATGATTGGATATTTCCCCACTCTCTCTAATTAGAACATGTACATCCAATATTTTTCCTACTATACTCCTGGTTACATACATATACCAAGGCTTTTTCCCCCTTACAAGGGAGGTAGCCAAAAAGGAAATGGCATAAAACCATTCCCACCCATTCCATCCCTGAATACACTCCACACCCCTCCACCCTCCCTCTTATCTTAGCACCTCCTGGATGATTGGTCATACCTGCACCTTGTCCACTGCCCTGGGTCAGAAGCAGTGTCGCAAGACACAGCACATCCATAGCAAGACCGCTTCATTAAATCGGCGACACCCCCTCTCCATCCCCCCATGCATAAAAGGAGAAGACAGGGAGCAATCCCTTCGGGCTGCGTCAAATTTTGCTCGCACATACTACCTCACCCCCAATCCCCCTGCCCATTCCACCTCATGCATCACAACAATACTCCTGGTTACCACTATATAATTTATTAAAGCCCTATTTACCACCCTTCCATCCACCACTCTCCTATGTATACTTAATCTTGAATTTCTTCACTGTATCACAACTCTCTAGACACATCCCCATCATCTCTCCACTACAATTTTTTCCTGAAACTCCACATTTTCCAACCACTCTATCTATTGGTTTGTCTCCTACCCTAACACAGAGATCTCCCAATACCACTACATTGATATCTCTCCCTAAACCCTCTATGCACTCATTTAAATCTAACAAAAATGCCACCCTTTCCTCTACATTCTTCTCACTACCAGGCCCATATGCACTTAAAAAAACACACCTCCCTTCCCAGTTACATATATACATATGTAAATATATATGTTATGTTGCCTTGGCTTTTCAATTATACATAGAAGGGGTGGTGTGAGAGGTAAAGAAAGGGTAATGCACTGGGAATTGGTGATGGTTAAAGAAAATGATGAAAAATAGGTGATGAGCCAGTTGTTGTTTGCTGATGACACTGAGCTTGTAGCAGGAACAGAGGAGGGATTAAGAAAGTTAGTGATAAAGTTTGGGGAGGTGTGCAAAAAAAGGTAGTTGAAGATAAATGTTGGTAAAAGTAAGGTGATGAGATGTACAAAGGGACAATGTGACAGCAAATTGGAGGTGGGTATTAAGGGAGGGAGACTGAAGGAAGTGGATAGCATTAGATACTTGGATGCGAATATGGCAGGAGAGAGGAGGTGGAAGTAGAATGTAGGTTGAAAGAAGCAAGTAAATGCCTTGGGGGATTAAAAAGTGTAATGAGAAATAGACATTTGGGAATGGATGCTAAGCATAGATTGTATGGAGTAATTGTGCTGTCAGCACTGTATGGGGCAGAAACATGGAATATAAGAGGAGTTTAAATATGTTTGAGATGAAATGCCTGAGAAATATGGTAGGGGCTACTAGGTTGGATAGAGTGAGAAACGAGGTGAGGAGGAGAGTGGGATTGGAAAGGGAAATGGGAGATAGGATTGATGAAAGAGTATTGGCATAGTTTGGGTACAAGGAAAAATAAGTGAAGAAAGATTAATAAAAGAGGTGTGGAAGGTAGAGGTGGAGGGAGAAAACATCAGGGGACGACCAAGGATGGGATGGATGGATGGGGTAAAAGGGGCATTGGGAAAGAGGGAAATGTCTGTTGAGGAAGGAAGGGAGAAGACTGAAGATAGGGTGAGTGGAGAATGGTTGTGTATGGATGTTGTGATGCATGGGAGTGGATGGGGGATGGGGGGGGGGACTATGTGTGAATGATATTTTGATGCAGCCCAAAGGGATTTCTCCCCATCTTCTCTTTTCTGCATGAGGGACCATAGAGGGGGTTTGCCGATTAAGTGAAGTGGCCTTGCTGTGAATATGCCCAGGGCAGTGGGCAAGATGTAGGTATGACCAGTCATCCATGAGGAGCTGAGATTAGAGGGAGGAAAGGGTGGTGAATGGGAGTGGAGTGTGTGGGGATGAAGTGGGTGGGAGGAGATTTGTGCCTTTGACTTTGGCTACCTTCCTTGTAAGGGGGAAAAAGCCATTGGTATATGTATGTATATACATACATACACACACACACAGTGATAGATACTTGGAACAAATTAGACAACGAAACACAGTCTGTGTGTGTGTGTGTGTGATTTACCATTGTCTTGGATCATTTGTTGGACTCATGGTCAACAGCTATTTCCCTCCTGGAAGGGAGCTCAAGAGCTCATATATGAACGATCTATAGGTAATGCTGTGACCCTACACATGCACACACCCCCAACTGCTCACCCACAAGAGAGAGAGAGTGTGTGTGTGTGTGTGTGTAGGGGGAGGGTTTACCATGTGATAAAATTATGGCTCACGCTGTTGGACCCTACTTTGGAAGAAAGTTCTGATCTTTCATTCACAAGCTGTTAAACTGGGAAGGGCAAGATATAGGAATTGAATGGGTGTGGGATGGCTGTATGTTTGGAATCAAGCACCCCACCTTGTACAGGGGAAAAAGCCTTTTGTACGAGTGCAGACCACTTCCCAATAAAGGTCACAATGGAACAAGAAGGAAAATTTCAATCTACATAAAAAAGAACTTTCAAAAACTACAAAAAAAGCAAATTGGTACACGGTGGATAAGAGAAAAATTTAGGGATCTTTGACATATGACCAATTTCCACCCACCGACAGAGCACTAAATGAGGTACCTGCAACTATTCAGAATGCAAACAAAAGGCACATTCCAAGAGGGGTAAAAAATATAAGATATATATAAATAAACAAATAAATACAATAGACTAAAAAAATACTCTAAACTAAACCCACCCCTCACCCATAAAGCCGTTGGTACAACCCAAGGAAAAACACTATCACCAAAACAGCAATAAAATATCATAAACAAACACTTCTCCAAAAGAAGTTTCAAACCCACTACTTCCAAAAATAGGAATATATCACAAGAAATATGAAAAATAAAACTAGAAACAGATGCCACCTCCCCTTATCCCAACAAAGATGTAGAAAAGAAATTGAAAAACTTCCAGGTTGAAGGCCCAGATAAGATCTCAAGCATCCATCTAAAACACAGACTAAATGCAATAAAAGCCTAAAATAATATCTTCACAAACCTTTGATTGTACAATAAAATTCAAACTATCTGGAAAATTAATCACACATACAGACTCTGCACAACAGAAGGTAATTCTGATCAGTCTTCAAACAAATTATAAGAACCACAATTGACTATAGTTCCACTTTACAAGGGAAAAGGGGACAAGTGTGAATGTAGTAGTTTCAGAGGGATTAGCTTGTTAAGTGTAGTTGGGAAGGCTTATGGGAGGATCTTGATTGAGAGGATTAGGAGAGGAACAGAGGGAGTAATTGGTGAGGAACAGTGTGGATTTAGGATGGGTAGAGGTTGTGTAGATAAGATTTTTGTGGTAAGACAGATATGTAAGAAAGCTAAAGGAAAGGGGAAGGATGTTTTTTGGGCCTTTATGGACCTGGAAAAGGCTTACGACAGGGTAGACAGAAAGGTAGTGTGGGAGGATTTGCAGATATACGGGATAGGAGGAAAGCTTCTAGGAGCTGTCAAGAGTTTTTATGAGAGTAGTAGAGCTTGTGTCAGGATTAGAAATGGAGAGAGTGAGTGGTTCGAGGTAAAGGTGGGACTTCGTCAAGGATGCGTTATGTCGCCCTGGCTGTTCAACTTATACATAGATGGGGTTGTGCGAGAGGTAAATGCAAGGGTGGTGGGTCAGGGATTGGAGATGGTTAAAGAAAATGGAGAAAAGTGGGAGGTGAGCCAGCTGTTGTTTGCGGATGACACTGCGCTTGTGGCAGGATCGGAGGAGGGATTGAAGAAGTTGGTGACAGAGTTTGGGAGAGTGTGTGATAGAAGAAAGCTGAAGATAAATGTGGGTAAAAGTAAGGTGATGAGATGTACAAGGGGTGAAAGTGGCAGTAGTCTGGAAGTGAGCATTAAGGGAGAGCAACTGGAGGAAGTGGATAGTTTTAGATACTTGGGTGCAAATGTGGCAGGAAAAGGTGGAGTGAAGGTGGAGGTAGAATGTAGATTGAGAGAAGCTAGTAAATGCCTTGGTGGATTAAAAAGTGTAATGAGAAATAAACATTTGGGAATGGATGCTAAGAGGAGACTATATGAAGGAGTGATTGTGCCAACAGCACTGTATGGGGCAGAAACATGGAACATAAGAGAGGAAGAGAGAAGGAGTTTGAATGTGTTTGAGATGAGGTGTCTGAGAAGTATGATGGTGGTTACTAGGCTGGATAGAGTGAGAAATGAGGAGGTGAGGAGGAGAACAGGGGTGGAAAGGGGGTTGGGAGATAGGGTTGATGAAAGAGTATTAGGATGGTTTGGACACATGGAAATAATGAGTAAAGAAAGACTAGAAAAGAGGTATGGAAGGCAGATATGGAGGGAGTGAACATGAGGGGATGTCCTAGGATGAGGTGGATGGATGGGGTGAAGGGGGCTTTGGGGAAGAGGGGAATGTCTGTTGAGGAAGGATGGGAGAGGACAGAAGACAGGGGTGAATGGAGAATGGTTGTATATGGATGATGTTGTGATGCATGAGGTGGAATGGGGGGGGGGATGGGGGGTGAGGTAGTATGTGTGAGCAAATTATGACGCAGCCCGAAGGGATTTCTCCTCATCTTCTCCTTTATGCATGGGGGAACAGGGGGGGGGGGGGTCGCCAATTTAATGAAGCGGCCTTGCTGTGAATGTGCTGTGTCTTGCAACACAGCTTCTGACCCAGGGCAGTGGACAAGGTGCAGGGATGACCCGTCATCCAGGAGGTGCTAAGATAAGAGGGAGGGTGGAGGGGTGTGGAGTGTATTCAGGGATGGAATGGGTGGGAATGATTTTATACCTTTTCCTTTTTGGCTACCTCCCTTGTAAGGGGGAAAAAGCCTTGGTATATGTATGCATGTGTATGTACAATTGACTATGCTTCCAAAGCTTGGTTCCTTACAATCAACCAAACACATAATTTACAAACTACACAAATTTAAACAGAGATAATAATAGGATCCACCAAAACCGCCCTAATAGAAAACCTGCACATCCTCTCCATGGAATACCACATGAAAATGATAAGTACACAGTTGTATGCTAGAGCCCTGAAATCCCACTCACCCGACTCATTACATCAGACAAATACAACCATTTGAATGATAAAAGAATGCCAGCTCCTTCCCTTATACACATATTAAGCAATAATAGGCCACACATTTGATATAAATATCCTTTTAACTCCCACACCAGAAATTTCATTGGGAAAACACACAAGCTGAATGTATTGAGAACCAAGTTGTATCAAAATAAAGAAAAACACATCAGTGTACAAACAACTTGCAAGAACCACACAAGTATGTGTCTACAGCATAATTCCCTCACACAAAAGAAAAATAAGGGAAACCTACAAACAAAAGACAAGAGTACAGAGCAAAACAGAACACACACACACACAGTACTGATGACTTTTGTATGGCTGCCACTATCCTGTTGTCAGCCATTTTTCCAGCTGAGATATGTCAGTCAATCAGTCCCCAGGTCTCTTTTGCAGAAGACCCACAAGTCCAAAGTAATTGGCAAAGCCACTGGATTGGCCCATAAGTCACTCAAGTAAGAAATGTCGTTGTTGTCTGGGTATGGCTAGGGTGGGGCAGTGGAGTATAAATTTTTTTGAATCTGTGTAATGGTTACATCTAGATCAATTTGATTTTGTTGCCCAGCCGATTTTGTCTTGGTAAGTCTTAGTGATGGACATCAATACAGTCATGAAAGTAAAGTTCTTGGTTTTCTTGGGAGGGATCCCTCTGGGGATCTAATGTCTGGAAAGATTTGATGAAGGATAATGTGTGGGTGGTACTGCATTGTCCACTTTGTGATTTGAGTGTATATAGGGAACAAATTGACTGGTAAGCAATTATCCTTTGAGATGAGACAACCATTATACCCTAATTTTTTCTAGATGTTCTTTGTTAATATGACTGCTAATCTCTTGTAACTTGTTGATCTATTGGCCATATACCTCTTCGTGTCCTTGGTTAACTTTCGTCCTCCGTTTTTTTAAACTTCAAAAAATTCCAAATATAGAATTTACACCGTCCCTTGTATTTTCATTTCATCCCTTTATTAAACCTCCATTGATAATTTTTCTTGCCTATATTCATAGATATATCTACTTCCACTAGAAGTGGATAGGAACATGTTCCATCTCTGATTTACCTGTAAATGAGACTAAGGTCCAAGATCTATCAGGTTGTACTGCTAACTACTGAGGTAATGTGCTGTCTTACCCATGTTTTCACTGCAGGCCATCTAGTTAGGAAAACTGCTGAAAAGTACTCTAGTATCTACTGGCCTAAGGAAAAGAAAATTATATAATACTGTAGAGTACATAATATCAAATTTCTCTGGTTTCATCTAAACTCGATAGAATAATCAAACCTGTGTTCTAACAATTTGTTCCTGTAATGCATAAACCTAGATACATCTAGGCTGTGAGGGACCCCTGTCACCCTATGTGGCAACAAGTCACTGGTAACAATCAGGTACATAACTACCCTAAAATTACTATTATTTCCATGACATTGGTATTATTTTCACTTGGTTTTGACTGTCATAGGTACAGTCAAACATAAGAACCTCTTTCACTTCCAAGTCATTGTAAAGAGGACGAGGACACAAATGGCATGGCTCAATATTTGGCTTGTGCATACCACCTTGAAAATAAAAATGCACATTTATTTTCAACAAATACTGAAAGCATGATAAACACTGTCCAGTAAAACAAAAAAGTATGACGGGGATGAGGTCATTACATTACTGCTGTATAGTCCACAGCAAAGAACAAGTGAATTTAGGCTAATCCACTTTTGAACCATTGTTTGGCAGAGACAATCACAGTTATCTCAACTTGTGAATTACAAGAAATTTTGACCGACAAACCCAATACTGATTTAAGTCAATGAAAAGATGGTGTGGTAAACTGTAAAAGGTTCATGTTACTGTTAAGGATGGTCTGGCTCTGGTTCAGAAAGAAATGAAAAGATAGTAAAACCCAAGAACTCTTAACAGCCACTTCCTGCTGAAAGATAGATGTTCCATTCTCTCATGGTAGCTTTCCCAAAAAGCCAAATAGTATGAGTCTTGAATTCTTGGCAATGGGGGTGAAAGAGTATGTGACAGCTACACCTAGCAAGCAAAATAGAAGGCTGGTGCAGGTAATGCTTTTGGGAAAAGAAAGGAAGAAAGATATAAAGAAATATATATATATATCCTAAAATATATTCACAGTGAATTTGGTGATGTCTAAGACTGTAACAGAGAAGGGTGTACATGAGCAGAATAGTGATTTTGCTAATTTTTTGCCTTATACAATGAGAAACCAAATATGTGGATAACTTTGTTCCCAAACTTGCTTTCTCTTTTATGCACACTATTCCTTTCAATAGTTCCTGTGCTCCCTCATCCACTACTTTTACATTCCCACTCAATTCAACTCGTTACCATGCACCAAACTGCTTTCTTCCTTCAATGTTATTCCCTCCCTTTCCAAGCATTCCTTCACTCTCATCTATAATTCTTCACATGTCCATATCACCTCAGCAGGGTCCTGTCCATTTCTTTCTTCACACTTCACTGTGCTTTTCACTTAACATTTTGTCCATTCTTTTAAAACACACCACACACACACACACACAATACACATTCTCTGACAGTTCATTTCTACAGCTAAATGTTTCCAATAATCTGCTCCTAACATCTGTATTTCATTCCCATACATCAATGACAATACTCTCAACCATGTCTACTTCACCCAACATAGCCTTGCAACTTTAAATGTATGTATAAACACATGTATATACAGCTATGCATATATACTCAGAGCATGAAACTATATATACAGTATACTAACATACACAACTTTGACATATCACAATATGCTGCGAGTGCCAAGCATCACACAGTGCTGGTGGGTGGGATTAAAAGGGGTTCGATGATAGCAATCCAAACAGTGCAGCACTTGCCCTCAGAGTGGCAAAGGATGATTTATCATTGTCAAGACTTTCTATGCTACTTTGGCATGACCTTTTGTCTCAATTCAAGATGAGAAACTAAAGCAGCCAACACTCCCCAGGAGCATAACCAAAGAAGATTGAGGTAGTGTCTGAACATACGTGATGTCTGACTTGAGGAGGGGGATGATTAGAGTCCTCGGGCCTTAGTGTGGGGGTCCATGGAAGTAAGAGTGGGGCTGGGGCAGCCTTGGGGTCTGCCCCATTTGGCATGCTGCCACCACCACCTGGGCCACCTCCATTCTTCACTACACTTGTCAGCTGCACAGGAAAAAATGGGAACCTAAATATCAAACCCTTGTCAGTCATACAACATTGCCCTTGCTAGGTGAGGAAGGTCGACTGCCGCCACTGCCCGTGCTGACTCCGCTGTTCTGCTTGGCCAAGAGAGAGAAGCAGTACATCAGTTAAAGCTGTGTGGGGCACGTCCCCAATAGTTACCTTGTTGGCTGTTGGATGCCTTTCCCGGGTGTCCCTGGCAGGAGACACTATCACCTCTGTTGCTGTTTGAGTCGACCCAACTGGTGTGGACTGCAAGAGAGCATTACCGTGCTTATGTTAAAGTGATATGCCTTACATGATACAAAGACACAATCATTAAAATCAAATATACTGAAACAAATACCTCTCGAATGAAAAACGCAAAATCATAAAATCACACATTTCAAATGACAAAGTAAATTTTTTTTTTTCCAACTTTCTAACAAGATTTGCCTACAGGTGGAGTTACTACCAATGCTCTTTTGAAGAGGTCTTCAAATCCCTGCAACTGGCAAGAAGATGGGGTAATGCTTGCCACCCAACAGAGGTACTCAGTGGTGCAAAATACCTTTTCCATATATCTGAAGTGTCTTCCCCATGTTGGGGGTCACCAACTCAGCCATCCCAGGTGGGTTTATCCAAAAGTTGGCACTTTCTTTAGGTCCCCATAAAAAAGAACAGTCCCAGTATGAAAGAAACTAAAAGCTACAAAATAAGGATTACTTTCTCTCCTCCCTACTTTTCTTTTTATTACATAATCTTCAGCAAGACTCACTTCACTTCCTTCCCACCTTTTCATCCCCTCAGTCCCTCATTCTGTATGGTGAGGAACCAGGCAACCCTTCATCCCCAAGGTGCTGAGATGGGAGGAATGACTGAGTAGGTTCTCCTTGTTTGTGATGTACAGGTGTTCTTTGATTCAGCCACCCCTAGAATATGATGACACCTGTGTGGGTGTCATAAGGTGCAAGTGAGTGTAATAGAATGCCAGCATTGGCATCCTGATTATATTTATTTTGTTGTAGCTGAGTGACCCCCATATTCTGTGAACAGGGTTGACTGCATTTTCTAAGATTATAAATATTCAGGGTGAAAGAGAACAAGTACAACAGCTGTGATTTTGTATCTTATAACGTGCATATTGTGGTGCATCATCATACATCCAAGTATTTAACTTGTATTTGAAGAGGTTAAGGGCTTTTGGTGTACTTGTGTGTATGCATACAACTTGAGTGTTATGCACATTTCGTATGTTTAATTAAAGTGCAGTCATGTTACCTGCATGTTATTTTCTCTTCCAGGTTGCTGTCCCTAATGTTGACTAATATATGTTCGTTGCATTTGGTATCCTTGAATCTGACCCACATCTTGCCATTAGTTTTGTGTTTTGTTACAAGAATTCTTTCATTATCATAATAGAAAATGTAACTTTTTTGTACCTTTGGAACCTCTGCATACTGATACACTTTTCCCTTTCAAGAAATCCTGAACCAAAGGTTAACATTACTAAATCAAAATGATACTGAGAAAATTAATGTCTGTGCAATATAAAACACAAGACCCTCTGTCAGGTGACACTGAATACTCTACTTCTAAATCCAACAAAGGTCATGAAGCCACCTGTCTTCAAGAGGATGAGTGCTGACACCCCTGGTGGGGAGATTTGTCATACATAGAACAACTAGTTCACATAATTATAAACTTGAATTCACTTGACTAAGTACAGCCTACTATAAACCTAAAATTAAACTATATCTTATGCATGTGATTATTTCAAAACTGTGCAAATCTTTTTATTCAACACAGGTACTTCAACTGGACAACTCTAGCATAAAACTTGTCTAGTTTTGTACTTAAGGCATTCTAGAGGTTCAAAATGTATAGCAACTTGTAGACCACTGCAAACAGCTTAGGTGACCATATTATCTGAACAAGGGTATCCCTCAAATTATTTCTACAAGTTTACAATTACTCAATCAAATCTTCAATTTACTGAAGAACAAACCTTATCAGATTTAGTTTTTACACGATCTGATGGAGCAGCAATCCTGAGCTGGCGCATATTGGCCATGTAATCTGCTGGCTGTTATATTTTCAAACATGAAATGCTTCTGCTATTATTCAAATATTTTGACTGTGAAAGTCAATAGTTTTAAATTCATCACTCATTAATTACCATTATCTTTTTAAATCAACATTAATTCTCACATAAAAAGAAAAAGTAAAATACTCCTTATTAAATTCTGGAAGAAACATTTGAGGACTGTTGCCATTTCACTCACCATTGTCTTACCAGTCCAGTCAAATTCGCCATCTTCAACAAACCCTTTTCTCTCAAACAAATCTTGAAACAACTTCCGTAGGTAGTCATAGTCTGGCGTTTCAAAGAAGTCTAAGCGCCGAACATACCTTAAGTATGTAGCCATCTCCTCTATAGGAAACAAAAAACAAAGGCATTATCACCAACATCAAGTACTAACAATAACAGGAACTGTATCTATAGGCAAACTACTTGGGGTTACATAATGCAAATATCCCAAACACTACTGACTGCACACCAGACATATAAATCGAATACATGGCTTGTTGGTGTAGTGTTTAGTGTCATGGGCTACCATGACATGGTAAACTTCCCACTCTTGCTGAATTGCACATAATTTCTTCAAACCCAGACTAAATTATAACCTAGTGAACTCTTCTTTAAATATCACTTCCTTCCATAAACACATCCTTTTATCATTTCATCACAAGATGTATAAAGTCAGCTTACCACAATAACATTGCATTTTGGAAATGGGGTATCACTTTTCCGAGTCTCGTACATATATAAAACCCCTCAAACCTACCCAACCCTAACATCACATCACACAAACATACACTATGAAGTGCAACATCAAAACATCAACAGTATTCTATACAAACAGGGACCAACAACTGGTGGTCCTGCAAAACAGAGATAAAATCATCTCAATGCTACCTGTCCTCAAATCTTATCAACATCCTCGCCTCCACCTGAAGATGCAGCCACAGAGCTGATATTCTGCCTCCAGACCATGATCAAGATCTTTCTCAATTTCATACCACCTATCCATCTCATTACAGCACACAAGCATCACTAGCTGAACTTTTCTAGTCTTAATTCTGATACACATGTTTCCAATGTTTACTCTTACACCCACCTAGCTCGTTTACAATTAGTTTTCTATCCATTGCTTTAAATAAAAAAACTGGGGGCAGGGGAAAGGGGGCAGGGAAAGGGAGTGAGGGGGAGGAAGGAGATGGAGGAGGAGGAGGAGGAGGAGGAGGAGGAGGAGGCAGAGGAGGAGGAGGAGGAGGAGGCAGAGGAGGAGGAGGAGGCAGAGGAGGAGGAGGAGGAGGGGGGAAGAGGAGGGGGGAAGAGGAGGGGGGAAGGGGAGTTGAGGGAGTGGATGATGATGATAAGATAATGACAATAATGATGATGACAATGACTGTTGTTGTTGCCTCAAGTTTCATGGACTGGAAACCCTGTCCCACAATAGATGAAAACAATCTACCAGACTTCTCATAGAACTTCCCATCCCATATTCTAGGATCAAATTTTGGATTGTAATATGTGTTGTATTGCTGTGGAATTGTTTCTTTTACCAGCTCACAGTCGTAGAAAGGGAGCAGTCACTCATGGTCAACTCTCCTTATCCATAGATGGAAAAGATACAGCAGTGGCTGACAGGGCCTGGTCCGAAGAGCACTAAGCATCAACCCCATGGAGATTGCTCTTAACAAGAGGTGAAGGTGTTGTTATAATGGACAGCAGGGAGATGATTCTCTTTTATGGCCATCAAGAAGGACCACAACAAACAGGTACCCATCAAAGGTTGTCCATACAGAACAGTGGAAGCTCGTAGTTAAAACCAGTGGGGCTGCTACTTCAGAATTTTTTTAGCCATTGTTAGCATATCCAAAGCAGGGTCGCTTCACTTAAGGTGGCGGCACACTTAGCATTTCTCACTAACTTGCTACTTGCTTTTACTACTTTGGGTAGAAACGACTGGTTACAATCTTTAATTTTTCAAATGACCAAATGTCAAATTACTCTTACATCATTTAGTGAGAAGCTGAATGACAAACTTTCTCTGCCTATCAATATACCAGGGGCTTTTACCCCCCTTATATGGGAGGTAAACAAGTCAAAAGGCAAACACCCACTCCCACCCATCACCATCACCTCCCTCTTATCTTAGCTCCACATGGATGATGGGTTATCCCTGTATCCCATCCACTGCCCTGGGTCAGAAGGAATGCAGCAAGACATAGTACATCCACAACAAGGCCACTTCATTTAATTGGCAACCCCCCTCCATCCCCTCATACAGAAAAAAGAGAAGACAGAGAGAAATCTCTTTGGGTTGCATCAAAATATCATTCACACATAACCACTCTCTATACCCACCCTCACTTCCTTGCATCACAGTATCTTCTACACACAATTATTCTCCACTCACCCCTATATTCCACCTTATCCCTTCTTTACTCAACAGACATCCCCCTCCTGCTCAACGCCCCTTTCACCCCATCCATCCCCCTCATTCTCAGTCATCTCCTCAAGTTCACCCCATCCACCTCTGCCTTCTACACCTCTTTTACTATTTCTTTTTAACTCATTTTTTCCATGTGCCCAAACCATCCCAATACTATCAGCCCTATCTGCCATCTCCTTTTCCACCTCTACTCTCCTCCTCACTTCCTCATTTCTCACTCTATCCAACCACGTAAACCCTACCATACTTCTCAGATATTTCATCTCAAACACATTTAGACTTCTCTCTGCCTCTCTTAACTTCCAAGTCTCTGCCCCATAACCTTGTTAAAATCCTAATGAAATGTGTGTGTGTATATTTTTGTTTAGCAATAGCCTACAATACTGAGTAAAAAAGAAATGCTAGCTTCCATTTGTGCACGATTAGACAACTTTATGGATGGGGATGACAGGTGGTGATGGATATGGAGCTGCCTTATGGTCTCTTGCAGTCTCCTTTATTCTTATGTTATGTTCACAGCATCGGCACTGCATAAGTGATGATCTCTCCACCTTCCCCCTACCAGTCCCATGTATGGGGAAGAGAGAAAAATGCCACCAAGTTTTTCCAATCAGGTCAAAAAAGGTGGCTGAAACAGGACAGAGTGACAGGACTAAGCATCCCACTCTTTGTAACCCTAAAGGGTACATTCCTATGAGAAGTCAAGGCATAAGAGGGTTTGGGAGTTTTCCAACCAGAACCCTAAGGTTTGGGTCTTTTAATGTGTGTAGGTGTAATACAGATAAGAACAAAAGGGAAGAGATATGCTGTATGTTTGTGAGAAGGAAGAGGGATGTGTTGGCATTGAGTGAAACTAAGTTGAAAGGGAGGGATGATTTTGAGTTTGGGAGTGTAAACAGGAGGGTGTCAGGAGTCAGGAGAGGATGAGGGAAGGGGTGGCTCTATTAGGTGATGAGATAGGTAAGCATGTAGTGGAGTGGAAGGAGGTTTCTTCAAAGTTAATGTGGATGATGGTGAAACTGGGAAGGGAGATGGGTCTTTGTAAGTGCATGTAGGCCTGGTAGTGAGAAGAGTGTAGAGGAAAGAGAGACTTTTTGGATAGATTTACATGAGTGCTTAGAGTTTTGGGAGGAATGTCATTGTAGTGGTATTCAGCGATCTCAATGCTAGAATAGGAGATAAACAAAAAGATGGAGTGGTTGGGAAGTTCTGAGTCAGGTAAAAATCATACTCAAGAGTTCTGCAATGGCTATACATAAGCTGCCACTGTTACATAAATCTATAGTAAATCACAACTATATATCACATTTTAAAGTAAATGTTTGCAAAAGATGGAGAGAAAATATATTAAGATATTCAAAGACTTCACACACAGCATTTCCACTACATAAACTATTTTTACACTGAACCTAACTGGAAAGATCCAGTTACACTTGAGCATCAGTTTGCAACTCACCTGGGTAATTATCACAAAGTATATCTATCGGAGTTGCTCGTTTTGTATCACCAATCTTCTGATATCTCTCCTTGAGTGTGTCTGCCTTAAGTCCCTGCCACGGTAAGGAGCCCCTTAAAAAATACATGAACATATGCCCCAATGCTTCTAGGTCATCTCGGCGAGACTGTTCTTTGCCCATGTGGGTGTTGATGGACATGTAGCGCGCTGTGCCTGTCAAAGACTTGTGCTCGCGATATGGGATGTGCTTGTTGGTAGACGGATCTATATACTCTTTGGCTAAACCAAAGTCTGAAAGCAGAAAAGAAACCGAGAATTAATACAATAAAACATTCAATATGGGTCAATGAGGTACATACATGTATATATATTTATATATATATATATATAAACCAAGGGCTTCTTCCCTTTGGGCTACGTCAAAATATCATTCACACATGACCACTCCCTAACTCCCCTTATCACCCAGCTACTTCCTTTATGTATCACAGCATCATCTATCCATAGCCATTCTCCACTCAATGAGATATGTCTTACAAATTCTCTTCTTTAACCCCTTCCATACGGTGCCGCACACGTAGGCGTCATGGGGAGCAAGTGTATTCGCGAGGCTGCCATATCGGCGTCTTGATTATATTTATTGTAGTCGCCCCTCCATAATGACATTCTTTCTAATTCTTTTGTAATCGCATTTTCTATGGTTATCAAAATTCACGGGTGAAGAGAGAACGATCGATATAAGCGGTGACTATATTTTATGATGCGAGTATTATTACGAGACGTCGTACGGCTGGCATTGGCTGCTGCCACCGAGATCTAAGTCCATGACGCCTACGTGTGCGGCACCGTATGGAAGGGGTTAAGAAAGAAACTGATAACCTATCTTTTATCCCAAATATGTGTAAATTCTTACTAAAAATCATACTAATACACATAAAAAAAATTCATGCATTACTCATTGGTTCCTCCCACATAGACTGTGTGTTCCAACGAGTTTGTTCATGGTGTGGCATATGTCATGCCAAATCAACCTTATTATATGCCTCGCTCTCTTATTTCCCAGCTATGTATTGCTGTGGGGGGTGTTGCGGATGTGTGGGATGGGAGGAAGGCTGTTGGGAGCAGTCAAGAGTTTTTGTGAGAATGGTGGAGCTTGTGTTGGGATTGGAGGTGGGTGGTTTAAGGTGGGGGTGGGAGTTTGTTGGGGATGTGTTGTGTCAGCCTGGCTATTCGATTTGTGTGTGCATGGATGGGGTGGTGTGAGAGGTGAATGCGGAGGTGGTGGGTCGGGGATTGGAGGTGGTTGGGGAGGGTGCAGGTGAGAGATGACCCTGTTATTGTTTGCTGATGACACGGCATTTGTGGCGGGGATGGAGGGGGTATTGGGGAGGTTGGTGATGGAGTTTGGGAGGGTGTGTGAGGGGGGGAGGTTGAAGATAGATGTGGGTGGGAGTGGGGTGATGGGATGTGCAGGGGGAGAGGGTGGCAGCAGACTGGAGGTGAGTGTTGGGGGAGAGAGGCTGGAGGAAGTGGATGGTTTTGGGTACTTGGGTGCAAGTGTAGTGGGGGAAGGGGTGGGGGTGGAGTGTGGATTGGGAGGGGTGGGGGTGAAGTGTAGATTGGGAGAGGTGGGTGGGTGCCTTGGTGGATTGAAAAGTGTGGTAGGGTGGACATTTGGGGGTGGATGCTGAGAGGAGGTTGTGTGGAGGGAGGTTGTGCCAGCGGTGCTGTGAAGGGTGTGTTTGGGTGTATTTACCTAGTTTACCTAGTTGTATTACATGGGAAGGGGAGCTATGCTCATGGTAACCCATTTTTGTATCTCGCAAGATCAAGTTTGAGATGAGGTGCCTCAGGGGTGTGGTGGGGGTTGCTGGGCTGGATGGAGTGAGAGGTGGGGGAGTGTTGAGGTGGCTTGGACACATGGAAGGAGTGGGTGGGGGGGGGCTGGTGAAGGTGTGAAGGGTGGAGGTGAAGGGGTGGGTGTGGGGGGTCGACCTGGAGTGGGATGGATGGATGGGGTGGGGGCATTGGGAGGGAGGGGAGTGTCTGTTGGGGGGGCAGGAGGAGACAGAGGGTGGGGGTAGGTGAAGAGGGGTTGTGTGAGGATGGTGCTGTGCTGTGATGCATGGGGGTGGGGGAATGTGTGTGGGAGGTGGATTGGCACGGCCCAAAGGGATTTCTCCCCATTTTCTCCTTTTCTGTATGGGACAACATAAGAGGGGGGTTGCCAATCTGATGAGGCAGCCTTGCTGTGGATGTGCTGTGTCTTGTGGTGCTGCTTCCAGCCCAGGGCAGTGGACGGGATGTGGGGGTGACCTGTCATCCAGGAGATGCCAGGACGGGAGGGAGGGAGGGAGGTGGAGGGGAGTGGAGTATGTAGGGGATGGAATGGGTGGGAATAATTTCTATGCCTTTGTTTTTTGGCTACCTCCCATGTAAAGGGGAAAAAAGCTTTTGCTATACATATGTATGTATGTATTTGGGGTTTTGGCTGCATGTTAGAGTGCAGTAAAATTTTGCTGAGTAGCATGCAGCTGATATTTTAGGAACTATATGGGGCACCCTATGGACCAGAGCCACACATCATTTTGTCTGTTCCCCACCTACTATCCTGTACCACTTCTTTGAAGATATATACTGTATATACCCATATAATAGCCCAGTTTTTCTGTCCATTTTTTAAATCTGAATTCAGGTCAACATTTATGTAGACACTACTTTTTTTGGTGACAAAATTCATGTCTAATCTGGATCAAAATTTTAATGAGCAAAAGCCTAATTTATGCAGAAATCACTAAAGAACAAAAATGTGAAGATTAATGGTTATTTACCCATTTTTACATAAATTCTTGGAGAAACTTAAAATTTCTGCTGGATCTCTATATTACACAAGTGCTTCAGGTATACTGAATATTCCACAGTGAAGGCAAAAAATTAAATTACCAATGCAGTGTTAAAGGTTTACATAACCCAGAAAGAAGGTATACCTTAGATAACACCATTTTAGAGAAAATAAGTATGAGGGAGACTGGAGAGTTCTAAGGAGTCCAGACCTTAAATCCAGGAAACAGTGCATTAATTCCACAAACAGAGCTAACAGTGTATTAGGTTTCATTGCTAGGACTGTTATGAATAAAACTGCAGAGGTAGTTATCAAACTCTATCTGTCATTAGTTAGACCCATCCTTAACTATGTGGCACAATTTTGGACTCTACCCTATAGAATGGATATCGATTCACTACAATCAGTACAGATGAGAATGACCAAAATGATACATGGGCTCAGAAATTTACCTTAAAGGTCAGATATCAAGACTTCCATAACTTTTTGTATTTACAGTTTAATGTACATAAAAAAACATTCTGACAGTATTCTATATAATTCCACCATCTACATCTTATCAAATTTGGCAAAAAACAGTTGTTTGTCATTATTTCATTGCGTCGTCTGCTATTCGAAACAACCCGCCCGTGCGCTTCAGGAACGTTCGGGGAATTCCGCGTTCGTGACGTCGCAGTTGCCAAACAATATTGCTATTCTGAGAGTGCATTGTATCGCTTTTGCATTATGCCATTGTCAGTCGTGTGTCGTCTCTTGAGTGTCTCAATTTAATTTTTTATTTTATTGTCACAAAATTGTGATAATAATGGTGTACTGCGTTGCCGCAGGCTGCAACAATGGTAGTGGAAGTGGGAGGAGTTTCTTTCAATTTCCTACGGAGCCAGGCCGACGATCGGAATGGATAAGAAAGGTGAACAGAGCAGGCAAAAGACCGGGCAAACTGTGGGAGCCTTCGAAGTTTTCAAAACTTTGCTCTGACCACTTCGAAGAGGAATGCTTCGAAAATCTAGCATTATCGATTGGATTTATGGAGAAGACCAGGAGACATCTAAAACCTGATGCTGTGCCCTCAATTTTTGCAGCCACTACAAAGCATTCCACGCCGAAACCAAAAAAGAAAAGTAGGAGGTCAGCATTTGATAAACGCTGGAGGCTTGAGGTACCGTAGGCAGTTTACTTTTTCTGACTCCATGCATCATGTGCATGCGTTAGGCTTAGGCCTATGCCTATGTCAGAGAGGGCCTGTTATAAATTCCAGGGACATGCAGGATGGCCTATATAGGCCTAGTGAATTAAACTCTGGCCCTGAAGCCATGGACCGGAGGTATAAAATAAGAGTTGAAGCCGTGAGTCGAGAGGATCAAGGGCTACCCACCCCCTTGGCCCGAGGGCTAGGCCTACCTGAAGCCAGGCTATGCATGTGCATCGTGGTCTGGATCGTGGTACTAGCCTATGGCTATGCCAGTGAGTGAGGGCCTATTATCATGATTATGTAGTAATTGTCCTACCAATATTTCTTTTTCCAGACTATATCAGAGTTGATGGACGAACATGATGAAAACCAAGAGGAGGGTGCCGGTAGTATGCCAGTTCATAGTGTCTCTGACATTTCCGAGCTTGAAATCTCAACAATTGCAGCTGATATGACAGAGCCTGACCTAACTGAAAGCATATTGACCAGCATCTGTGTGCAAACAGACAGTCTTATGACCAAGCCAGTTGGTTCCCAGACATCATGGGTATGTGTATTTTTTTATCTTGAACATGTTGAAAGTGAAAATCATGCTACCACCAAGGTACCGGTACACGGGTACAGGTCACACTGAAAGATCTGATACATGGAGTACCTCCATGGTGCAAGGGATTGGGCTCCATTTTATTGGATCATTTGTGATTATTTTTTTCTGTCATTTTTAGTATCGCAGACATTATGGGGTGCTGTTTGCATGGGTAGGCAGTGTCCGCATGTACACCTGGAAATAAAAAAGTTAATTTATCTACAAATGAAATAAAAGGTTGAGCTGGACTTGGAAGGACCTCGGCGCAGAGGCTGGCCCCAGGCTTATGTCCTCAATCTTCTGAAATTAAAAGTTTGGAAAAAAAGAGCAAAACTTTATTGGTAGGCTTATACCATCATGTAGGCCTGGACTACAATCAAAATAGGGGCCTAAATTGTCGACATAAAAACAAAGGACCCCATCCCATGCTTGCAATGATAGCCTAAATAAGGTAGGAATAATGCACTGAATTTCATACCAGTTGGTATTCCCAATCCTATGAGACTGGTCAGATCTTTTGTGTTTGCATCTAGGAGGGGTGGTAGGCCCATCTTGATTCTCGGCACCGTCTAAATCAACGTCGCCGTCGAATTCCGTCTCCTCCCCCGTGGTCTCGGGTTCTGAATCTGACAAACCGCTTTCCCCTTCTTCTTCGCCATTTTGTTCACAACTTTCTTCATCTTCACTTTCACTGTATTCCGACGAAGAAACGGGCTGTCCTATTATCGGTTCGAACTGGTATGGCTTTACAATGCGATGTTCGGCGATATCAAACTCCTCTTCCTCTTCTTCTTCCACCATACATACTATCCTTCCGAATTGGAATGCACAATGGGCCATTTTTGCGAACAAATTTGGATTAAAAACGAACATGAAGATGAATAACTCGATTGGAATGACTGAGCTGAACTACAGCATGTGTTTCTTTGTCCGATTGCTTGACAACTGTGACGTCACCGCCGGTTCACCTAGCGGCGATTACTGATACTAATTACTAATTGACTAGAACATCTAGACTTCGGAAAATTGGTATGCGAGGCGCAATTAAAAGTGAATTTTCTGAATAAATTCTTCTGTAACAGGTCAAAACTTTATTTATATGCTTTTGAAAAGTACTTTTTCGAGCAATACGATGATTTTTAGCGAATGGTATATCTGTTGATATCTGACCTTTAAGAGGACAGGCTTAGGTACCTTAATTAATCTTTGGAAAGATGCAGTGTGGTGTGATCTTATAGAGGTATTCAAGTGGATCAAAGGTTTTAACAAAGGGGATGCAGACAAGGTCATCATATTAGGACAGGACAGGACTCATACTAATAAAATTAGATTGGGCAAATTTAGATTTAAGAAGGAAATAGGCAATAACTGGTTTACCAATAGAGTGGTCAACAAATGGAATAGACTTAGTAACCATGTAGTGAGCACTGAAACTATCAGTTCTTAGAGAAGGTTAGACAACTTTATGGGTGGGGATAAGTGGTAAAGGGCATGGAACTCCCTAGCACAGGCCTTATGGTCTCTTGCAGTCTTCTTCATTCTTTTGTTCTTGTGTAATGCTACAAAAAGCAAATTATTGGATTTTTTTTTAGTAATTGGGGTCAATTGTGGCAGGAAATGGAGGAGTGAAGATGGAGGGAAATTGGAGACTGAGAGAAGCAAGAAAATGCCCTGGGGATTAAAAAGTGTCATAAGAAATAGATATTAGGGAATGGATGCAATAAGGAGATTATACGAAGGGGTGATTGTGCCAACAGCACTGTATGGGGCAGAGACTTGGAATTCAAAAGATGCAGAGGACAGTTTAAACGTGTTCAAGATGAAGTAGCTCCATGAGGAGTTAAGATGAGAGAGAGAGGAATTGTTAGATGGGAGTAGAATGGGTGGGGATGAAATGGGTGGGAGTGGGTATGTGCCTTTTGATTTTGGCTACCTCCCTGGTGAGGGGGGAAAAAGCCCTTGGTATATAGACAGAGATGAAATGTCTGGGAAGCATGGTAGGAGTTACAAGGTTGGATAGAGTGAGAAATGAAGAGGTGAGGAGAGTGGGGGTGGAGAGGGTGATGGCAGATAAGGCTGATGAAAGAGTATTGGGATGGTTTGGACACATAGAAAGAATGAGTAAAGAAAGATTATAAAAGAGGTGTGGAAGGCAGAGTTAACTTGGGGGGTAACCAAGGATGAGATGGATGGATGGGAGAAATGGGTGTTGAGCAAGAGGGGAATGTATCTTGAGCAGAGAAGGGAGAAGGTAGGAGATAAGGGTGACTGGAAAATAGCTGTGTATAAATGAGAATGTGATGCAAGGAAGGGAGGGTGGGGGATGGGGGGGGAAGTGATCAGGTATGCGTAAATATTTTGGCACAGCCTGAAGGGATTTTTTCCAGTTTTATCTTTCTCTGCATGACGGGGATGGAAAAGAGGGGTCACCGATTAAGTGAAGCAGCTTTGCTATGCATGTACTGTGTCTTGCTGCATTGGTTCTGACCTAGGGCATTGGTCAGGATACAGGTCTGTCCCATCATCCATGAGGAGCTAAGAGGGAGGAAAGGGTGGTAGATAGGGATGGAATGGGTGGGAGTGGGTATATGTCTTTTGACTAGCTACCTCCCCTGTAATGGGGTGAAAAGTCCTTGGGACATATATATATATATATATATATATACATATATATATATATATATATATATATATATATATATATATATATATATATATATATATATATATATATATACATATATATATTTCCCACATTTGTATACTTCTAATTGTACTATCATAGTGGAGGTGGGTTGAATAAAAAATTTCATGTATGTGTATGTAACTCGAGCATACAAATATATAGGAAAAATTGCGCTCAGCTTATATCTCTCTTGATAGCCTAGTTGGTAAGTCACTGCCGCACTTGTCATAAGGATGCCGGGTTCGAGTCCTTAGCAGTACATTTCAATTTCTGCATGTTGGCCTTTGATGGCTTAGAATTAAAGTGCATTGTGGTTGTTAAAATGTATCTCTAATCACTGGGACCCATTAAGTGTTTTGTATGTATGTATATATATATATATATATATATATATATATATATATATATATATATATATATGGTAAAGGAAGCTGAATAGTACAGGATTATAACAATTACCTATCCCATCACACCTGTCTCACCTGTGACCCCTCAACATGGCAACATGAGGAAAACACACTGCCATGTGTCAGAGAACTGATTCAAATTGTTGTTATAATACCCCCTCTGGGATATTGGCTGCATGTTATCATGAGGTACAAGTCTGCTCAGTAGCATGCAGGTGATATTTTAGGGTCTATACTGGGCACCCCTACAGACCAAAACCAGACATCATTGTCTGTCTTTGATGAAATATCTACTCATAGAATTGATGCTACTCTATCATAATGCAAGTCCCTCTGTTTTGCTGTCACCCCACTCTTATTACTGTCTATACCACTTCCAGGAGGTGCTCAGATGAGAGGGAGGGTGGGAGGGGTGTGGAGTGTATGTAGGGATGAAATGGGTGGGAGTGTTTTTATGCCTTTCCCTTTTTGGCTACCTCCCTTGTAAGGGGGAAAAAGCCTTGGTATATGTATGTATGTACCACTTCTTTGAAAATGCATTTCCATTTTCACCAAGCCCTGTGGCAGGGGAAGAATACTACTGCTAAGTGTTCCCACTTGAGTCATAAAAGGTGACTAAAATGGGACAGAGGATGTGACTAGGCATCCTACTCTATGTAGCCCCAAAGAGTACATTCCTAAAACAAAGTCAAAGCATAAGAGGGTATGCGATGAATTTTCCAATCAGAACCCTAAGGTTGAGGTTTTTTAATGTGTGTGGGTGTGGTACAGATGAGAGTATAAGGGAAGAGGCAGTATATTAGTGAAATCAAGTTGAAAGTGAGGGGTGAGTTAGAGTTTGGGAATGCACTGGGGAAGGTGTTGGGAATGAAGAGAGGACCTGGGAGAGAAGGGGTGTCTATATTAGTAAGTGAAGAGATAGGTAAAAGTGTGGTGGAGTGGAAGGATGTTTCTTCAAGGATGATGTGGATGAAGGTGAAATTGGGGAGATGTGGGTTTTTGTAAGTGCATATGGGACTGGTAGTGAGATGAGTGTAGAGGAACGGGAGACTTTTTTGGTTAATTTTAAATGAGTGCATAGAAAGTTTAGGGAGAAATGTTGATGTAGTGTTATTGGGAGATCTTAATGTTAGAGTAGATGAACCAATAGGCAGAGTGGTTGGGAAGTGTGGAGTTCCAGGAAAAAATTGTAGTGGAGAGCTGGTGGAAATGTGTTCTGAAAGAGTTGATGATAGCTAACTCAGTGTTTAGGAAGAAAGTCAAGTACACATGGGAGAGGATGGTGGATGGAAGGGTGATAACGTAGAGCTTTAATGGACTAGTGGTAACCAGGAGAAGAGTAGAAAGAGTTTTGGATATACATGTTCTTAGGGGAGAGAGTGGGAGAATTTCAGGTATTTTATTGGTGGAAGGTAAGCTGAGAGTGGAGGATAGAGGGAGAAAGAGGAAAAATACAAAAGGTAGGGAAGTGCTTGGAGTAAACTGCTTAAATGAGAGGGAAAAGGAGGAGTATAAGAAGAAGCTAAGAGAAGAGTGGGAGGAAGTGAAGAATAAAGACAGGAATGAAGGAGGAATGGTGATGATTCAAGGAGGGAGTCACAAGGTCACCTTTTCTTCCCTCTCCTCTTTGCTCCTCATGGATGATGGGTCATCCCTGTATCCTGACCAATGCCCTGGGTCAGAAGTAATGTAGCAAGACACAGTACATCCACAGCATGGCTGCTTCATTTAATTGGTGACCCCCCTCTTCATCCTCTCATCCAGAAAAATAGAAGACGGTGAGAAAGCCCTTCAGGTTGCATCAAAATATTCACACATAACCCCTCCCTACCCCCATCCCCTGCCCCCTTCCTTTACTAAGAGAGGCCCAGGCCTCTGAGAAAGCAAATAAGATTCTGGGACTGATTGCGCGATCTTTTGATTTCAAAAGTCCATCACTCATTAACAAGCTATATAAATCGTTAGTTCGTCCACATTTGGAATATGCTGTTTCTGTATGGTCACCGAATCTCATTAGACATTGACAGACTGGAAAAAGTACAATGGCGAGCCACAAAACTGATTCCAAATATCAAAAATAAATCATACGAAAATCGACTAAAACATATGAATCTGTTTTCCCTAAAAAAGCGTAGACTCAGAGGTGACTTGATACAGGTCTTTAAGATTTTAAAGGGAATTGACAACATCAAAAGTGACAAAATTTTCACATTGAATGAGAATCAGACAAGAAACAATGGTCTCAAACTGTCTGGAAATAGATTCAATTTGGAAGTAGGTAGAAACAACTTTGCCAACCGTGTAGCAAATGAATGGAATAAACTTCCTGCACAGGTAGTGCAATGTAGTTCAGTTCGAAGCTTTAAGAATCATTTAGATAAATACCTAAGATGCTGTAATGATTATAATTTATCTTATATTATTTGTTTTTGTTTTGTTATCATTTGTCTGTCTGATTTTCATTTATTATTAGTTATATGTCAATTTATTATTTTTACTATTTACCTGTTTGTTTATTATTTAACTATACCTATGCATTTATTTATGTATTTTATTTGTTATTTACATTATTATAGTTTTTATTTATTGTTTTATTATTAATATGATTTTTTTTTTCCGCATCCGACCTAGATATGGATCAAAAGGTCTCCTGTCGGCATGCTCCGCCTTTGTAATCCTTTGAATAATAACATTGTTGCAAGATTACAACAGTGTATCTTGAAACTAAGAGGTACACATCACTTACCTATTATGTGTATTACTTTGTCTTTTTTAGTCGAACTCCGTCCTATGAGAAAATTCTCAGGTTTGACATCTCGATAAATTAATCTTCTAGAATGTACATATTCTGTCCTATGGAGCTGAAAAAGAAAAAATGCATGAAAATATGGCCAAGTGTATACAGTTACATATATGTGTCAAAAGCTCTTTTCCCCTTACTGCAGAGGCAGCAGACCACTCAAAGCACATACCCACATGAAACCCATTCAAATGCCCCTCCTATCTCAGCACCTCAGAAATAAAGTCATCCAAGGTCCAACATCCAAAATCAGTTTACTCCCACTAGAACATCTACACAAAAAAATATACGGTGGTATTCTTTAAAAAAATTATTTCCTTATATTTTATATAAATCCTTGGAAGGGAAAGATTTATATAAGTTTTTTTTTTCTTAAGAATACCCCCATAACAATCTTTCCCTTCTAAGGATCTATATAAGCTTTATATAAGGAAAGAATTTTCTTTTAAGAATACCACTGCTACATCTTTCCCACAGAACATCAGAGAAATGACAGGCACATAGTTCTTTGCAAGATCCCTCAATTCTACCCATCCATCCCATTAATTAACCCAACCAAACAAACATACACACACAAAGTACCTGCAGCATATTACTCAAACACCAACAACCTACCATCTATACCAAGCAACACATCCATACAAAAATATATACTCTGATCACAAAACAAGTGCTCTATAACCAACTCTACTTCATCAAACTCCCCTAGACATTAACCCCATAGCTTTAAAACAAAACAGAAAAGACCTGGAACAAAACTGCCTCAGATGCAATCATGACATGAGAGATGGTATACATCCTATACTGTCCCACTCTTACCCATGCAACAACACAATATCTCTTCCTTGAGTTGACTTATGGGCCAATCTGGTGGCTGTTGCCAATTACCTGGGAGCCATAGATCTGCTAAGTGATATGAGACAACAGATTGATTGATACATGGTTCATGTATACCAAAGGCAATAGATAATCATACAAAGGATTTTTAAGCATTGATAGATTTAATTCATGAGCATCATAATTTTAAACATTTTGCATTCCATCACTTTATCAAATATATATAATTATATAACTATTAGGAGAGACAATAACTTACTAATTGAATGGCTATTAATAATACAGTCTTGAGAGAGAAACGTCTGCCACACATGTCGAAGAGGTCCTCTAGACTGGGCCCTAGAAGCTCCATCACCAGGGCATTGTACTTGCCACATACTCCAAAGTAGTATATCTTTGGAATGCCTTCCACTGAAAATAAAGATAATTTCATGAGTAAATTTGCCATGTCTTACATCTACAACCCCTTCATACTCATGAGCCCTTTCTCTAACTTATCAGAAATACTTCATCCCCACTTTAATTATCAAGAAAATTATATAAGTGCACTAAGATTTCGGAAAGTAAATAGTAGATGCACTGTGCTTGCTATTCAAGTATCAATCATACTATTTTAGTTTCTGCTTTTCGAACAAACTATAAGCTGATCTTGTACATTCAGAGAAATTTAGAGAATTGCCAATGATTACAGCAGTCCCTCTAAGTGTAATCCTATTTATATTCTACAGCTGTGCACTAGTTCTCAGACTTTGTGATAAACTATCACTTTATTTATTTTTTTAATATTATCCTAATAACTCGTACATAAATAAGGTACAAGTTCATCCCTTATGTCTTCACTGCAAGACCTGTCACTCCCCAGAGGATACCGCCAAGATATTACAGTTCTGCCCAAAACATGACAATACACCAACCATGAGGCTGGTCACCAATTCGATCCAGTAAAGAAACTGACAAACGTATACACATTTTATACATCTCCCATACTTGGTGACCCTTTATTTTATTCTGGTTGCCGTTAGGCTGCTTTATTTCATCTCAATGGCACATGCACACAAACACACACACACTCAGTAGTAATGAAATGGCAAAATATCTCAATTTAGCCCTTGTGTACTGCCACTAGGCTATTTCATTTCCATGACAACACTAAAGTAGCGAAGGGTATCACCTCTGAATAGGTGTAAATTTTAACCATCGGAAACTGCATTGATCTGACAACACTTATTTCTTATGACGACGGCACAATTTATTTCAGCTGAAGTACTCTGGGGTCGCCAATGGCTTGAAGATACCATTTCAATATTTTTCTGCACATGTTAATATAAGCTTCCTGGCCTGTACAAAAATTTCGCCAGTCCCATATGCAACCTTGAGAAATCCTAAAGATTTTCTTGTACAAGATAAATATTGACTTTGTACATGATATATTTTCTACAACATTCATCTTGCATAATACATGCACATTGAAATAAGCTGAAAATGCTGCGTTGCATACGGAATACCACTGGGCGTTTCCAGATTTTTGACCATGACTTTACACGTCTCATGAGAAATCGACTCTCTCTCATTATCGTTTACCCTTGTTCGAATTTAAACAAAACAACAGCATCAACTCAAACGTTTTCCTGGAACCGAAGATCGATTTTCGGTTGAGACCGACTGCTGCATCCTGTGCAAGTGACTCAACGGGAAATACACCTAGAACCTTCCGGCGTTGTTGATGAAAATCCGAAGCAAGGCAACTATCCTTGCATTTCCCTCTCCGCTGACATTGTGGCAAACACATGACTGGAACATCCATGCTAGATAACATCTATGGAAGGAAGTCATGGGAGATAGCCATGTTTATGTGCCAAAGAAGGTCATGACCAACTGAAGACGGCGAAAATGAAAGTAGAAAAAAAATCACGACTCAAAACTATTTGATCCGCCTGTCTTGTGTACATCAATTAGCGTGGCATAAATTAATCATTACTACCACTGCTACTCCTCTACATTTTGTCAAACTATCAAAACATTTGTTTTACGATCTACAATTCGATCAGCAGCAAAATTTCGAGCCTGCGCTTTCGTTTCTGCAGGGCTGGGCAACCACGAGGCTTTAACATTTATATATCCACAAATCACAATAGTGTGAGCAAATACGAAAATAAGCCCTACCGAATAACAATAATACTGTAATAAAAAGAAAAAGAAAAAGTAACGGCTGTCCATTTCATATTTCGACTCCTTATTGCACACGGTCTTGTATGCTTTCATTTCATCACTGTCCAGCGTCATCATGGCTACTGGAAAGGCCCGAGCAACGCTGTGGATCCGTCCGTTGGATGACGTCAATTCGACGTCACCGTTGGGTTCCCGCCTCCGAGGTGGCGGGCCAACAATAAGGCCACTCCATTTTCCGATTACAAATACACCAGTCACACCACCAGCTCGCCGCCGCCACCACCACCACCACCGTTTGGGCAGCAGGTTCCTGTTTTAGCGAGAGAGCGAGCGGCTTTTCAACACCACGTCTGCCATCTCTCCCTCCCTTCATTCCTCCTCCTCCTCCCAGCGAGCGAGCGAGCAAGCGAGCGAGGCCTTGGCCTTCACTCGCTCACTCCGGCTGGAAAGCGCAGAGTCGAGGTCGACCGCCCCAATCCTGTGACGATCTCAATGCTAACCCCATACGACGGCTGCCCACGCGCATAAAATCCCCTTCACATTAGTGAAAAGTCGTTCGGTGAGTTACCCTCAAACGCCAAACTGTCCTGAACAGCTTTAAGAACATGACCGTTGAGAGCGAAGAAGATTAAACCCACATCACCCTCTCACATTAGTACCACCGCCAAGTTAAACCCATCCAGCCGCTACGTTTCCTTCCGATGTTTCGACACTAACTCGATTCGCCCTTCTACCCTCATAGGTCATCTCTCTTCTTCCTCGTCTAGTCTGATCTGGTCTAGTACGAACGCCCCTCCTCCCCTCCCCCACAATCCTGTCCGTCTCTCCCCTTTACAGAACTCAACCGCAGTCGCTCGTTCGCTCAGTCTCCGTAACAGGCAACCCTCCCCCTTGATCAACTCAACCTCACTCCCTAAAATCAACTCCTGGTACTCCTCTGTCAAAATAACCCATTGCCTATTCAGTTATGCGCAGTCTCCTCGCCTCCGTCCTTGTCCTTTAGTACACTCAAGTGGCTCTGTGGGAATACCCTCCCCACCACACACACACACCTTGACTAGACTCTACCACTGGCCTTTATAATTGACTTGCTTGCCCTTTGTAATGGCGCCCGTCCGCTGCTCATTTTATTCTATTGTTCTTTTCTCTCCCTTCCTTCATTAAAGTACTCCGTCTCTAACCTCCAAAAAATACAGGACTCTTCCTAATAAACTGAACACGACTCTTCGTACGTCCTCTTTTCAGCATCCACCTCTGCTCATAAACCTGTCATTCTTCACTTCAGCCCAACCTCTATTCTCTTTGCACTTGCGAACCTTTTCGAACCCATCCTCCTCCGGACCTAACCACCTCCTGCTCCTTCCGCCCCTCCACCCCTCCACTCACTCCCTATGCTATATGACAATGCGCTGATACCCTTCCTGGCAAACGTGTCACTCGCTCGCTCTTCCCTTTACCCCTTTCCCTCTCCCACTGCCTCCCCTCTTTTCCACTACCACAAAGCCATCTGACTCACATCTACGCTCTTTCTTCAATTTTATCTCTCACCAGACTCTCCTTCGCCCTACTTCACCTCATCTAACTTCCTGGCACCACTCCTCTTCCTCTACCTTCTTATAACCTCTTTCCTCGGATGCTGTTGTCGAGATGAGGGAGTGGGATGGAATGGTGCAGGATGGATGGTATGTACCGGTGCCTGCCCGACTGCCTGCCTGCCTACATGCCTGCTTGTCTGCTAACCTGCCTGCCTGTCTACATGTCTGCTTGTCTGCCAACCTGCCTGCCTGTTTGCCAGCCTGCCAGTCCGCCTGCTTGCCTGCCTGCTTGCTGCCGCCGCCTTTCAATTGATGAAAGCCGCTCGCGTCGACCGATCAATAAGTAGGCCGAAGCAAGACACAGATTCGACATCTATCGGCCGACCTTGTTGCCGGTGCTAATAGTCCGCCTCCCCATTTTTGCCCACCTGCCAGCCTACCTGCTTAAAGGCCTGCCTGCTGCTGGTCTAATTACTACTGCTGCACTTGGGCTACGCCAAATGATCCACAGGTGTAGTGTGGTTCGTGTGAGGTAGCCTATATGTCAACCCTACGTCATGAACTAATTTCTCGATAATGTTATTAATACTGAAGGCAAAACCTAACAACAAGTACACGCACGTACGCACATACCACCTGCTGGCAATACGCATGCATATGAACAATATACATGTTCCAAGTTCCCAACAACGCGCCGACTCGGTTTGGTCTGTCAGTCGTAGAAAGACAAGCACTCCTCTTACTCCTCCATCTCCTTTTCCCAGGATGATGCAAGCCTCGTTACTTACAATCCTTGCACCTACCTACCTGCCTGCATGCCACCGCCCCTTCTACTACACTTACGTGCGTCCAGTTCCTTGTAAGCATGACCCCCACCCTGAACCACCACCACGTCCACTACCACTACCTCCCCTCCGCACGTGCCTGTGTAGTACTGCACGTGGCAACGGGTGCCGGAGCACGCAGCAGCAGCAGCAACTCCCCGTGCCCTACACCCTTTAGCGGGAAGCGTGGGTTCAAATACATTTTCAGCTGCCGCCAAGCGATTTTATTCGGATGAGGTAGCCCCTGCTGGATGAATTAACAATAGTTACTTAGATTGAACCCTGAGCTCATGACCGGCAGGGATAGTTCATTGCAGGCTTTCACCTGGCGATTTTGTTCAGTTCCCTGCTGCTCTGGGTGAATCTCATTATCCTTCCACTGCGATATACCCTACAGATCTTATTCTAGCTAGCACCATGCGATTCTATTCAGCTACAAGGCTACTGTACAGGAATCAAAGGTTAATTATCAACCCTAGGCTATGGCGACGTTCATAGCCAGCGTCTGACGCCCAGACATTTTTCAGTATATATATATATATATATATATATATATATATATATATATATATATATATATTTATATATTGTGCGTGTGCGTGTGTGTATGTACACATAAGCAGTAGCTCCAAACAGATCTTACTGCACCGCTAACATAACCGCCGTATATCCATACTTTGGCGTTTCGCCCTCTCACACTCCCAAGCCCCACCCTTCTTGATGGTGTACACAACAAATACATGTTCCACATCCACTGTCGAGGTGGAACCACTAACAACACATATCCACTTGCTAACAACGATATTTATACATCCATTTCATTTCATTGCATTTCTATCAAAATACCAACACACACGCCTCTGTGTTTCCAAGCCTAATATGTGGAAGTGTGCATTTATGTGGATCCCAGCTCTATCCATAACGACTTCACACTTGAATCTACTACACTTACTGGATTCTAGAGCATGTACGCATACATACTCGATCAACTGAGTACACATGCCATGACTGCACGCACAACACACTTCGCTCTATCATACCTATCGACTAATGCCCGCCATGCGTGTCGTAAAGTAGCGAAGAAAAAGATCTGCTTGCTCTTACAATATGCACTTAACTTTTAACATACCATTACAAAGGCAATTACTTTGAACTAGCAATAAATAAATAAATAAATTCCCTCCCAAACTGTGCGTGAAATTCAAAATTACAACGACCTCATCTACAAATCATATCGAACAAGATTCCGAAACATGTAGCTATATCCTCTAAACGACTGGGCAACAGTCCACGAGGTGTTGGTCCACACATGCGTCTACTAAAGCCAGATTCGTTTCTAACGGCTCTGCACTACACCTGCACCACTCCCTCCCTCCCTCCTTCACCCGCTTGCTCCCTCTCTGCCCTCCAGTCGCCCTCTCTGTCACGAGCAGCACGCGCCTCGCTCGTTCCGTTGCCCACCACCACCCACTTTCCCTACCTTCCCTCCTCAGCCACAAAATTCAATCCTGTTGTAGTTCTTGTGCAGACACCTTCAACACTGTAATGCTTTAAACATTATTTTTAGTAACTTCTGCCTAGTTCTGTCGGCCCCAACCAATCAACACACAATAACGTTCAGTAACGTACGTAGGAAATATTCTATATATTATACACCCTCATTGTATAAGTCAATTATAATCAACTATATATCATTATAATTTTCTTTCTCAACCCTTTGTTTCCAATATCAATCTATCTAGATTTTTACCACTTGTCAAATTTGACATGCGGTTTTTCTAATGTATTGTTGGAAATATATATTATATACATATAAATATTTATATAAACATATTTTTTTTTCGTATTCTCTCCCGAACCTAAGCAAATCAACAGGGCCGTGTGAAAGTTGTACTTGGTAGTGCATTTTCTTTGTAACATAAACGATGCATACAATTACATACTATTATTTAATGTAGTTATATATAATTACGATATTACATACGTTTTAATTTTATATTTCCCTTGCTTGCTTCCAGTCAAGTTATGGTCAATCGATCGATTAATTTGTTCCAAAGTTGAACAAACTCGCCTGACGTTGGCCAAGAGTAAATATTTACAAACAGGATAGGGTATTATCGGACCGAATTCACTAAAGACTGGTAACTCATATCCCGAACCAGCTGTCTTACACACGTTACAGAACTAAAAACCATTTGCGTTATGACGTCACGAGAATATTATGCACATTTCATTGGCTCTACACCCACCCCTGCATCCCCCTCCCCCACCTCGTTGCACCCAAACGAGGTTGACGCCAAATTCTTCTTCTGGATCCATCACAGTGAGGAGTAGCTGAAGCTTGACCGTCGACTGACGGGAAAGAAGAGTCATCGTGTCGACACACCAACGTCGGCCAAGTTACGACCAACGACTTCCTAACAGGCAGCTGATGGCCCAGCTCGCCATCCATCCACCTACGCACAAATTTTGATATCCGTTGGGATAAGGGAACAGAGAGAGAGAGAGAGAGAGAGAGAGAGAGCATTTTCACGATTGTTTGCCGTCAGATGATTTTGCTAAGCTGAAGGGGGAGATTTTCTTGATCAAATACAACAATCTGGCGACTGAAGAGCGTATGATCCTGTTATGTGTCGGGCTTGCGGGAGTGACGCTGGGTGTCGCTGATACAAAGCAGATCAAATATAATTCTAGGGATTGAAATTTGAGGTGACCTTAAATAATAATAATAATAATAATAATAATAATAATAATAATAATAACAATAATAATAACAATAATAATAAACACCCCGTGGAAGACTCCGCGCTTACAACTAGGCACAGGATTTTTTGTACAAAACGAGGGTAAATTAGATTACAAAAAAAAAGGAGGTGGGGGGGTCATTTTTACTTCTACGACGCAAGAGGGCACTAATCAGGTATAGCAACCTTCCCTTTAGGTACAGAAAGAAGAAAAACTACCCGGGATACCAACTTCTACGTCTCCTTGTACCATGCATTCATAACGGCATGAAATTTACCAGGATCTCTTAATATGGGATCAAAATATCGTTACTACTACTACGAGCAATAATCACAACAATTACAATATTGGTTGCCTTGAGTTTCACTACGTGGAAAACCCAGAACCCCCCCCCCACACACACACACACATACACACAGCTGCTGGCAAGAGTCCCCCCAGGCCCTCTTTTTAAAGATCTCTCGTCGGAGAAGGAAATCTGGATTGTCTGCGTTGTGTCCGTGTGGGACAGTTTAGGTATAATCGAATGAATGTAGTAGTAGGAGGGGAAGAGACGCTGATTGCGAGATTCCTACACGCGAAAATGTCTTAAAATTACAATTCAAGCCCAGTCCGGGGACCGAGTATCAGCCCCTCGGGGCTCCACCTCTTGGTGGGGGGTTGAAGACGGGCTTTGGAAACGGGCAGCCACCACGAGCCGGTACTCCTTGGTCCCACGGTGCGGAAAAATAATAATAATAATAATAACAATAGCATCTCTATTGTCTCGAGTTTCATTGAAACCCGAAGCCTCACTGTGGCTGGCAACGATCCACGGACCCTGTCACATCTCCTGGGAACAAACTCTGGCTCGTTCTTTCCACGGGAACTGAACATAATCATCCTAAATAACGACACTCAAGAAGAAGACGGAGCGTTTGAAGGGGACACGGAAACAAGAGCTTTCCGAGCAGATGCAGAACACGAACAATCTAGGAATAAAATATGAATTTAGCAAAGTCTCACCACGATACGGGTCCCCCTCCCCTCGAGCGTGGCTCCTACCCTGCATATCATAATCTAATGAATACAATAAGCTAAACACGCAAACACAGCTGAAAATCACCCCCAACACCCCAAGACTGCAAGCCAGCTCTGGTGAGGAGGGAGTCGAGCATAAGTGTGCAAAAAAGGTCAAAGCACTACCCATAGATCGGGCCACATGAGCCCTAAGCTCTCATCCGGTGGGGAATAGCTGTCGATCACGAGTCCAACACGTGACCCATGACCATGGTGAATCACTCTTACAGTCACTCACTCACTCACTAACACACACACACACACAACACACACACACACGCATTAACAAATGGGGAGATGCTGACGACACAGGGGACAGGGGAAGGAGGGAGGGAGGGAGGGTGGGCGGTGCCTGGTAGCCATACGAACAGCGGAAGCTGGCACGAGAAACGAGGCCAAACGTAGTTGTTGTTGTTGTTGTTGTAGTGGGACGGGGCAGGCTGGCCTGCCTGCCTGCCTGCCTGCCTGCCTGCCTAGTAAGCAGGACGAGCGACGTAAAGGAGGCGGCTGCGAGATCCAAGGACCTCCACTCCCCGTCTCGCAAGTAGTCTGTCTCCGAGGAAGAACAAGATGAACTCGACGCACAAATGATTTCCCCCCTTGATCAACTGATGCGTGTTCGAGCGAGATGTCTCAATGTCACGCGGAGGGGACGGACCGCCGGGCAGCGGGCCTCGTTGATGTTCCTGCTGCTGCTGCTGCTGTTTATTTATCTATTTAAAAATAAATTTGTATTTTCAAGGAGGAGTGGGAAGGGTGTGTGAGAGAGAGGGGTAAAATAAAGGAGACTGACGGAAAGAGAGAAAGATGAGGAGGATGGAGGGAGAGGAAGAGGAAGGCCGGAGAAGAAAGAAGAGGAGGAAGAAGAGAAAGGAGGAAAAAGAAAGAAGAGGAAGATGAAAGAGGAAGAAGCAGGAAGAGGGAGGAGAAGGAATAGGGAAGGAGGAGAGGGAGCTGAGAGGAAAAACGGGGAGCAGAGGGGGAGGTGGGGAGGAAAAGGAAGAAGGGAGAGAAAAATACGCGGGAAAGAGAACGAGGAGGGAGAAGAGAGGGAAAAAAGAGGTCGAGGGGAGGGGAGGGGACTGAGAGAAAAGAGGAAGCGGATGAGGAGGAGAGAAAAGAAGAGGAGAGGTGAGGAATCTGAAGGTGGCGGGAGGGAGAAAGTGTGGGTGAGGAGAGAGTGGGAGGGGGAGGGGGGAAAGGAGGAGGAGAAGGAATAGAAAGAGGAGAGGGAGGAGGGGGAAAGGTAGAGGAGGGGAGGGAGAAATGAGGGAAGAATAGAGAAGGAGAGGAGGGGAGGAGTTTGAGAACGGGAGGAGAGAGGAGAGGAAAGGAAAGAATAGGAGGGAAGAGAGGAGTATGAAGGTGGAAGGAGGGAGAAAGTGTGGGTGAGGAGAGAGTAGGAGGAGGAGGTAAAGGAGGAGGAGGAGGATAAGGAAGAGGGAGAGGAGGAGGAGGATAAGGAGGAGGGAGAGGAGAAGTAGGAGGTAGAGGAGGAGTAGGAGGTAGAGGAGGGAGAGGAGGAGGAGAGTAGGAGAGGTGGGGGAGAGGGAAGGAGAGTGGAGAGAAGGTGGAAGAGGAGGAGGGACAGGGGAAGAGAAGGAGGGAGGAGGGAGGGAGGCAGGGAGAGAAGAGAGGAGGCGGAGGAGGGAGGCAGGGAGAGAGGAGAGGAAGCGGAGAAAGAGGAAGGGAAGAGGAGAGGGATGGGGAGGAGGAGAGAGGAGAATAGGAACATGGGTGGATAGGAGGAAGTGTGGATGAGGAGGAAGAGAAGGGTGAAGAAGAGAATAAAGGGCGGCAGCACAGAAGAGGGGAGAGAGAAGGGGAAGAGGAGAAGAGGGGATAAGGATGAAAATGTGAAGGGGAGGGAGAAGTGGCGGAGAGCAAAGCGGAGGTGGTGGAAGGAGGGAGAAAGTGTGGGTGAGGAGGTGGAGGAGGAGGCAGGAATGGACTGGCGGAGGGAGGGGTGGCTGGGACGTTGAGAGAAAGCGTGGAAGAAATGGGAGAGACGTGTAGAGTAAAGAGGTGCAGAAGGCATTGTCGTTCAATGGTGTGAATAAGGCCATTAAAAACGAAAAAAACAAAAATCAGATATCATGCAAATACGTGCACGCACGCGGTAACGCATACACTGGATAAAGTGGATGCATCGGTATGAGAACTACAACACACGAGGAAAGCTTATGGACGATAAAGGTAGGCTGGCTCCTGCCAAGTTAGCAGGCTGTGCAGTCTGGCTGGCTGGCAGGTCGGGAGGCGGCAGGTGCGCTCACGGGCAGAGGCGGGGGTGGGGGCGGGGGCGGTGGGACGCTTCGCTGCCCCGCATCCCCCCACCCCCTCCCCCCTCCCCGCACTCATAAGAGTACAGTTCCACCAACACGAGGAGCACCATCTGCGCCGTCAGCAGTACCCTTCCCTCACCCCACCCCCGCGGTCTTGCTCCAGTCCAGTGACCACCACGTTATCGTCTCGCACCTTACAACGACCGAACCTAAGGCGCCTCCATCACCCACCTGTCGGTCCTCACGCCCACTGGCGGCGAGATGCACCTGCTCATCTTCTTCTTCTTCTTCCACTTCCTTCACCCACGGACCGATCCCCATCCCCACCCCCAACCCCAACCCCACCTGCCTCTGACCTTCTTCGGGCACCCACATCGAACTCGAGACCTCGACTCTTGACTCTTGACTTCCCTAAGCCGCCGCCGCCGCCGCCGCCGCCACCGCCCCGAGCTCTTCATCCCGTGGGCGCGGTGGTGATCGACCTTCGTCTTTAGGGAGAGATCCCGTCCTCGACTCGAACCCCAAATCAAACTGAACCTCGTGGCACATCCGCGGGGGGGGGGGGAAGAGTGCCAAATGGCACTATTAGGGATACTGTGAACCCAGCAGTGTCCCCCACCATGCTCGCCTTCATGGTGACCTCCCGCACCACAAGGCCGACCCAGATTTTGACCTCGACAACCACAGACCATTCAGAATTCGACAAACGACCGCATCTGACTGTCACATCTTGGAGGACATTCCTTTCCTTTGCCTTCCAGGAAGGTGTTGACAGAGTGAAAATGAAAGGGCGCAGGGCCGCCTGGTTAGGCCGTCTCTGTGCGGGTAAACGAGCGCTGAAAACACCACACACCAGAAATCGAACCTCAGATGGCTCTGCTCTGTTCGCCACCAAGCCTCGTTCGCCTACGGCATCGTCGTTAATTATGCCACGAATCAATCAGGTCCTGCCACCCTCTCCCTCTCCCCCATTCTCCACTTCCTGTCCAACATCCACCCACCCACCCACCCACCCCTCTCTCAAACTCTTCGTCACCGTCACCCTCGCTGGCCCCCTCTCCTCCTCCTCCTTCCTTCATCAGCCCACTTTCTAAACACTTGGAACAGCGAGACGATCGCCTCAACAGCCACCCTCACCCGCCCCTCCCACTGCACAGGATGTATAAGCCATTCTTGCAATCACATACGATCATGTATCTAAACCTAGAATCTCTTTCTCACATACACTATTTAGTCTTCCATATTGCGTTAAAGTCCTCTACATCCACAGGTTGCACTTTACCTTTTATTAGAATGTATACATTATACACATACATACATATAATATATATATAATATACAATAACATAAAAATATAAACAGCACTTTCTTGTACTTCCCAGTGCTTTACCGGGTTTTCTTCCGTTAGATATTTGGAGAATACAATAAATATTAGCAACCATCAGAATGTCGTTTTGTACGTACATCCGTGAGAACCTTCTTCAATCAATCGATTTCTGCCTCGAGTTTCATTAAGTAGAGAACCCGCAGCCCTAAAGTGGCAGGCAACGGTCCTCAGAACCTCCCACAGATCTCTTTGGGAAGAAACTTTAGACTTATGTCTGTGTTGTATCTGTGGGATTGTTTCTACGTCACGGGCTCAAGGTGACAGGGAGACGAGCGCACGAGAGCAGCTTGTCAGCCAGCCCTCCACGTGTGAAAAAGTGTAAGAAATACATTTGAAGTTGATAAAGTGAGATCTTGGGCCTAGTCCGGGGACCGAGTGTCATCCCCTCAGGGCTGCACCTCCTGATGGAGGTGAGGGGGGTTGACGGGTGTAGAAAATGGACAGAGTTTCGCTATCCATCATGCACGTACCCGTCATTGGTCCCTTCACTAACACACACACATCCATACAAATATCAAAGTGCCCTTTCCCTTATAAGCTGGGGGGGGGGATGACCCAGTAAAGGATGCACTCGTCCACTCGTGTCTCGCATCAATTCTAAAACCCCATCGGTTGCCCCCCATCCCCCCATTTTTGCTCCTCATGGCTGAAGGCTCGTCTCTGCCCCCCCTCCTCCCCCCGGGCTACACTGCTCAGGTACAGTAAAAGGCAACGCAGCGAGACACAGCACCTCAGCAACAGGGCTGGGCAATTGAAGCTGGTTTCATCCCCACGGCCTCATTACATGGTGACCCTTCACCCACTTGAGAAAATGTACAGAAGAGACAAGACATTTTCTTTGGTGGGGGGCACGTCATTTCTTCATCCACTTAAACCACTCACTCTTTCCGTCCCACAACTATCTTTGGCCCTATTCCTCCCTCCCTCGACCCATTCCTCTTGCGTCCAACAACACCTTCCTCCTTCAGCCAGTCTGTCCTCCTCATTACTGGACTTCCCATTAAACGTTTTCCATCCATACTCGCTTTTCATACGTTTCTTATTACTAGTCTTCCTCTTAGCTTTTCATGTATATATATATATATATATATATATATATATATATATATATATATATGTTGAGACATTCTGACAGGTTGATGTAAGCGGAATAGGAAACACAGGAGTCTTGGTCTTGAGTTTATTCCTGACTAGTTTCGCAGGTATGCTTTTTCAAAGGAATATGATTCCTGACTAGTTTCGCAGGTATGCTTTTTCTTACCTGCGAAACTAGTCAGGAATAAACATATTCCTTTGAAAAAGCATACCTGCGAAACTAGTCAGGAATAAACCATATTCCTTTGAAAAAGCATACCTGCGAAACTAGTCAGGAATAAACTCAAGACTAAGACTCCTGTGTTTCCTATTCCGCTTACATCATATATATATATATATATATTATAGAGTACACATATAGAATACATAACACACACACATATTATATATATATACATATATATATATATACAATACACAGAATACATAACATACACATATATATATATATATATATATATATATTATATATATATATATACACATATATGTATGTGTGCGTGTGTGTATTTACCTAGATGTATCTTACGGAAAGGGGAGCTACGCTCATGGTGTCCCGTCTCTGTATCTCACCATGTCTAATTTCCTCTTAAATTCGTGTATTGTTTTTGCACACAATATTGTTTCGTCTAGTGTGTTCCATACATCCACCACTCTGTGGGGGAAAGCTGTTCTTTTTCAGGTCTCTTCTATAACTGTCCTTTTACAGCTTCCTTCCATGTCCTCTTGTATTTCTCTTATCCCAATTTAGTAAGTCTTCTCTATCAAGTACGTCTGTCTTCATGTGACATTTTTGATAGTGTTGGGGCACATCTTCGTAGTTGCTCTCTGGATTCTCTCAATTTTCATTATATTCTTTTTAGCACTGGGTGACCATAGTGTCGCTGCGTGTGTAGTAACCCAGAATATTTTCTTTACTGAATCCAAGGTTGAAAGGTACGGTTCATCCTGCTTTATCTTCTTATGCATGATTTCAATGTAAAATTTCTATATAATCTTTTTTGGGTTTTCTTCAAAATTACTTCAAATGTCGGTGATGTTAACTCCCTGGCGACGAGACCAGGGAGTTCCAAAACACGGCCTACATTTGAGAGTATTTTTGAAAAAAATAAAAAAAATAAAAAAATAATAATAATAATAATAATAATAATCGAAAAACCGTACGTATTACTGTAGTGAATATGTGCACAACATGAATGGGCAGAATGTCCTATAGCTTTTAATTTGGCATGTCTTCAAAATCAAAAGAAATATCAATATATGCTTATGTAAATGCTCATGATGATGTTGATGCTTATAACGAAAACAACAACAATAACATCAAGTGCTGTCTCGAGTTTCAGTGAGGGGAAAGCCGGAGCTTTCTAGTGGCTGGTAACTGTCCTCTCATCCATCGATCGCTCCAGGAAGAAACGTTGGACCGTCTTGCGCGAGACCACGTAGTCGTCATCATTTGAAGG
This sequence comes from Oratosquilla oratoria, assembly GCF_046742065.1. Taxonomy (NCBI): domain Eukaryota; kingdom Metazoa; phylum Arthropoda; class Malacostraca; order Stomatopoda; family Squillidae; genus Oratosquilla; species Oratosquilla oratoria. The sequence continues at coordinate 43,308,388 of NC_134813.1, read as the reverse complement.
AAAGAATCGCTGGCTGCCAGTTCTTCACGCGTTAACAAAAAATTGGGGTAGTGGGAGAAAAAAAAAAGTCGAAAGCGAGGAGAATTCTTGGGTCTCTCACGGGGACCGAGTGAGAGGCCCGTAGGAGCCGCACTTCCTGATGGCGGTGAGGGGCTGTGGATGGAAACGGACGGCACAGGCAAATGATGTTGACGTCTGTGCTACACAATTCTCTCTCTCTCTCTCTCTCACACACACACACACACACACACACACACACACACACACACACAACACACACACACACACACGGCCATTCCTCTTGCAGGGGACTATTTTCCGAGCACTTCGTGTTAGTGGGAGAGCGCCGTCGCCGCCTGCCCCTGCTGCCCCTGCTCCTTACGTCACACCACGAGAACCGAAGCCGTTGTGGTGTCTTCTGCCCCAAGGTGGAGAGACAGACCAATAACCTGCGCGACTTCTAGCTGACCCGACTTCTTTTCGACGCCGCACGCGCACACACGCACGCACACACGGCTTGTGATGGTGCCGAGCTCGACCGCTAATTCAACGATCTGAGTTCGAGTCTCGCCCAGGGCTGACATCTTTAGTATCGATGCAAGCCGTCACTCCGACTCTAGTGAAGAAGGAGTTTTTTTTTGTGTATGTGCGTAAGGTCATTACATTACCCATAGATCAGACTATATACGAGCTCCGAGCTCTCATCCGGGAGAGGAATGGGTGTCGATCACGAGTCCAACAAGTGACCCAAGACTGGTGAACACACACACACACACACACACACACACACACACACATACACACAAAATGAAGGCCGCATACCCAATGTATGCCGCACAACATCTTTCACAAGAAACAAAAAAAAAGAAAAAAACAAAAAAGTATCAATTTTTAGTACAGCTCCCAGCTAAAACCTTAGACGGGACCCCACAAGTGCAGCTTATTTCCTATTGGGTAAATACAAAAAGGTAAACAGACAGACACTACAAAAGTGACAGGTTTCAGTGTTGGGCAAACTAGATACCAGAATTAGTAAGTCTGAAAAAGGATGACACGTGTCTGTCGCAGGCAAAGATTATCTTATTCAAGTAGAATCTGATTACACAGATGAGACACTGAGGACGGGATGGAGGAAAATATACACACAAAAAGGGAGTTCCGAGGAGTAAATAATACTTTCATCGTCAACTGGGTTGGTTTAAAACTGGGCATTAGGATGCTTACACAAAATGCAAGACAAATTATATCCTTGAATAAAATCGTCTAATCAGAGGAGAACTTGCGTCCCTCCAGAAAGGTATCAAGGAGCGAGAATGAATAAAATTGCAACTTATTGAAAAGATACAACAGCCAAGACAAAAGAATAAAACAAACAAACAAACAAAAAATAAAGGTCTCTGGCCTAAAAGCGGTGCAAGCAGGAAGGATTTAAACGAAAGTTTAGAAATCAAGTCTAAAAAGGATTTGCGGCGGCGGGAAACGCTCTTGCTGGGACCACCATGGCCTCCTCCTCACTAACTGGTCGGGGGTGACAAAGAATTACAACAGAACGAGGAGGAGCCATGGACAAAAGAACGGGCGGCGGCGGCGGCGACGACGTAACCGAATAACGTGAAGGTCAGACGGTAAATCCCAAACAAGTGAAGCCCAATCCCTAACATGCCCTCGTTCCCCTCCCCTCCTCCCTCCTCCCGTAACGAGGAAAACTTGTTTCATCATTCCACCAGAGATGGGGTCAAGTCAACAACCCACCAAGAGACGAGGATGTTTGTGTCCGGTAAAGAAAGGTTCGACACTCTAATAATAATAATAAAAATAATAAAAATAATAAAAATACGGGGAGAAGAATGAGCGGGGTCGCGATGGCGTTTAATACACATTTAAAGTAACGCTGTGGGTAAAGGGAACGTCAAATGCGTTACAATCAAAACAAGGAGCCATCTATTTGTTCCACTGAACTAAGTACCGTTTTCCTAGTAGTGAAATATACATAATAGGGTGCATCCCAAGTGTGTGTGTGTGTGTGTGTGTGTGTGTGTGTGTGTGTGTGTGTGTGTGTGTGTGTGTGTGTATGTGTGTGCCTCCTCAGTGGAACATGAAATGTTGATCCCCAAAACCACGAAAATAATCATCATACAATGGCAAATGTGTAAAGTACAAATATTGCACAAGTACACATGCGCACACACAAATATATATACATATATATATATATATACATAATATATATATATATATATATATATATATATATTTAATGTATGTACGTGCGCGCGCGCGCGCGTACGTACACACTCGTCCTTGGCAATACCGTTTGACCCTCGACGTTCTTTCGCTGCCGTCGTCGCCGTCATACGACGGCTCGCCTGATTCGGCCGCAGGGGAGGGAGGGAGGGAGGGAGGGCGAGAGGGAGTGACGAGGTAGCGACGAGGGATCGACGAGAGACATAGAGAGAGAGAGAGAGAGAGAGAGAGAGAGAGAGAGAGAGAGAGAGAGAGAGAGAGAGAGGGGGGGGGAGGGGGGAGAGAGGGAGAGGGAGAGAGGGAGAGAGGGAGAGAGAGAGAGAGAGAGAGAGAGAGAGAGAGAGAGAGAGAGAGAGAGAGAGAGAGAGAGAGAGAGAGAGCGTGCACTTCCTAATTGTATTTACCTAATATGATTAGGTTTCTCTCTCTCTCTCTCTCTCTGTGTGTGTGTGTGTGTGTGTGTGTGTGTGTGTGTGTGTGTGTGTGTGTGTGTGTGTGTGTGTGTGTGTGTGTGTGTGTGTGTGTGTGTGTGTGTGTGTGTGTGTACGCGCGCGCGCGCCCCAGCACGCAGGACGGACTGGAGGAATCACCGAAGGCTGAAGCGCGACCCAGGCAGCGGACAACGGCACCGAAGGCTCCTGCCGGCCAGCGAAGTTCACACGACGACGATTCTTCCTTCAGCAGCAGCGGCGGCAGCAGCATACAGGGCGAAAGGCGCGCGCGCGAGAACAAGAGCGATAAAGGTTCCTCTCGTTCGTAGAAAAGAGAACGAGGCGGAAGACATTGCCCAAGAACGAAAAACTGTGTGGACCGAGACTGGCAAAGCAATCGAACCTAAAGCAGGCAGGCTGGCAGGCGAGGGGACGGGCGGCCAAGTGGGCGGGGGTTGGATGGGCGGCGGCAAGGTGGACGGACGAGCAGGCGGAGGGTACAGTCCGTCAGAGAGAAGTCAGGCAGGTGAGAACTTGAGGGCGGTCAGGTAAACTGGCAGGGAATCCATGCAGGCAGGCAAAGGGCATATGTAGATAAATACAGACAGACAGACAGACAGGACGATAGCAACCTTGACGTCGTCGCCGTCGTCGTCGTCGTCAACGCGGTGGCGACTGACCACGCGGGCACCAAATACGGATTAAGAGATCTAAGCCCCACACTTACACAGCACCACTTCGAAGATAGGACGGAAACACACACACACACACACACACAAACACACGACTTGCTGGTGTGGTTAGTGTCGAGGGCTCGCGACAACGCAGACCCGAGATCGATCCCTGTTCAAGGCTTGGAAGATTGCAAACTGTATCTCTGATATATAAGGAGGCGGTGCACGTGTGTGTCAGAGACAGACACTGTGTGTGTGTGTGTGTGTGTGTGTGTGTGTGTGTGTGTGTGTGTGTGTGTGTGTGTGTGTGTGTGTGTGTGTGTGTGTGCGCTTGCTTGCGCAAACCTCCAAGGTAGTGTCGTCGTCAGTTCGACCAAACACTCGAGTTTAAGCAAAAAGAGCGGGATTCTCGCTCTGACATCATCATACCTGGGTCACGTGTATCATCCGTGACGTCACATGGCATCTAGGAAGACTTTCCCCCACAACACTCCAGCAAATTTCGACTTTTAAAATGGTAACAAGAAATCCTTTTCTGTGCGCAAGGACACCCACATGACAAACTTCACGCTGCTACCAAGAAAACCGTAATCGTAGATTATACATATTGTGTGTGTATGTATACTAATACATATACATGCATACACAATATTGTTTTTTCACCCTTACAAGGCCGGAGGCGAGTCAAGGTACCCCCCACTATACACATCCCACACCCATATAAATCCATTCATTGCCCACCCCCCCCCCTATTAGCACCTCATGGATGAAGAGGCATCCCAGTCCCCCGCCACACTACGTGGGTTCAAGGCGATACACGAGGCCAAATCTAGTGCTTCAGCAAGGGCTGACTGCCGAAGCTGGATCACCCCCATAGATTAATTGACATGACGAACTCCATCATTCACTTGGGAAATTCGCGGACCAGACAAGAAGAACCTTCGGGCTACGTCATTTCCTCATTCATTTACGATCACACTCCATTCATTCCTATCTGATGCCCTCCTCTCTTCCTTGCTCAACGAACATTCCTCTCCCATCCAGCGGCCCCTTCAACTCGTCCACCCACCTCATTCTTCCCCTCGAGTTCGTCCCAACTGTTTCAGGTTTCCACCCTATTTTCACCCTCGCCACATCTATTACATTCCTTAATAATTTAATCTCAAACAGGTTCAGACTCTTCCTTTATGTCTCCTTTCGAATGCAGGGTCCCCGGCCCATACCCCACGAGTCCACTGCCGTGGGCTCAATCCATCCTTTCCGTCCATCCAATGTTACCCATTTCTCACTAAAATTTGCGCCCCCCCCCCCCGCGACACACGCATCCCTTACTCTATAAGTACCCTCTGCCACTCCTCCTCCTCCTCCTTTCCCTGCCACTTGTGACCCCAAATGATCAAAGCTCTCCACTTCCTCCCACCTCTCACCCTTCCAATTCACCTCCGACCTGCCACCACCATTCCTTGCCCATCTCACCATCTTGCTTTCGCCCACTACGCGTACTTCCAGCCTCTTTCACCTCTCACACACCTTCCCAAAATCTGACATTATTTCAGTCTATCCTCCGACTGGGAACACAGACGCAGTTTCATCTGCAAAAGACAACCGGCTCGCCTCCCACTTTACTCCACTCTCTCAAATGTCTCCAAATCCCTTCCGAGCACTCTTGAGTTTGCGTTCCGTATCACCCATATACGTTGAGCAACCATGGTAATACTACACAACCCTGGTGCAACACAACCTTCACTTCAAACCACCCACCCACCCACCCACACTCTCCATTCCCTACTCTCGTACAAACTTTACTATACACATAAAAAAAATGTAAACGCCCTCAACACAACTGTCATATGCCCTCTCCAAATCCATGATGCTTTATATCCTTAAACTACCAGAAATATCTCGCACATCAATCTTGATACAAGAATATGATCTACGTACTCTTCTCCTAAACCCACAATGCTCCTCCCAATTACTCCCTTGTCCCCCTCTTCATCCTCTCAATTAACCCTCTTATACTCTTTATGAACCATTTTACCTACGGGTCCCTCTCAAATGACTTGCATATTTCTTTTCCCTTGTGTAGTGAAACAATACATGCACTCCTCCAACCCATCCAGTGCATACAAAAAGCCCATTCCCCTTATAAGGTGGGGGGGGGGGTGGCCGAATCACAGCACAGACCTAATTCATACACATCAAAACCCGCCCTCCCACCTCGTGGAAGGAAGGGAAAACTGAGGACATTCTTTACATTCCAGTTTCCGGTGTTGACCACACAGCCGAGCGACCTTGTAGTGGCGGCAATGGAAGGTCTAAACGCAACGATGGTCGAATGTAAAGGTGTCGGACGCTAGCGTCTGGTGGGGGCTCTGTTGCGACGGAGGTCACCTTGGCCCGAGGTGTTCGGTCTGCCACGCCGCAATCTCACCAACAAAAGGATCATGTATGCGCATGTGTGTGTGTGTATGTGTGTGCGCGCATAAGGTCACAACACAACCCAGAAATCGGACAATATGAGATATCTCTCATTCGGGAAAGTAACAGCTGTCGGTCACAAGTCCAGCACATATTACCATCTTGAACCGCACACACAAACACACATTGCATGTCTGCCCAAACCACACACGACGAGTTTAGTTTGTTAGTACCCTGCTACGCTATTGTGGGGTAATTTACGCATTTATATTACTAATTGTACTTTAATGCAGGACTGCTCTATTCTACTTCACTTGTGTGCGTATCTTAGAAATAAACCGTTTCTACCAATACTCTGCCCATTCCAATGTCCTTAGTGTCCTGTTCTTCTAAACTTTCAAACCTCTGCGACCATTTTCCGTTGAAACCGACGTCATGCCCAATAACGAACCATTTTGGGGGAATTTCCTTCAACTACTGTAAGAATAATTAATCGACACCACCTAAGGGCTGCTCTTTGCATAATTGCTTTCAGTGTTAAAGCATCATTTTCGAGTGGATTCCTAACTGGTGCACCGTATCAGAAGCCGAGTATTTCCGTAAGTGCTGGGGGGAGGGAGGGAGGGAGGAGAGAGGGGGGGGGCGAAGGGGGAGAGAGGAAAATAGAGGGAAAGAGAAAGACAATGAGGGACAGGTGTGTGTGTGTGTGTGTGTGTGTGTGTGTATGTGTGTGCGTGTGTGTGTGTGTGCGCGCGCGCGACAGCGAGAGTCTCCGTGACTATAAGCGTGAGGATAGACAGAAGAGAAAGGGAGGTAGAGCGACTGCTAACTTCCCCATTATGCAGACTTGGCAAAGCACCCGACGTAACTCAATTCTCATGTTCTTCTCACCAGTAGCGGTTCGCTGACAGTTTAGCGCAGGACTTTCCATGACTACGTCTCTTTACCATTAACCTGGATCTTTCACCGAATACTTCTCCTGCATAGGTTCGTTCTCGTCCTACTCTTGCTGTACCAAGCTTCCTTTCATGCAATTCATCAATGAAAACGGTGTATTAGTGCTGCACGGTTGTCTTCCCGTGACCTGCCGTCATCCTACCGTCAACACTGACCAGTTCCCTGACTGAAACTATACCCATCCACATACAGCTCCCTATGCAAAGACGACTGCTCTGACCTCGCCACGTCTTTCCCTCCCTCACTCACTCGCTCCCTCGCGCGGGTGGGTGGGCGTCTCTATAGCCTCACCCACTCAGGGTCATCCGTCTACTCGGGCGAAGGTCTTGCGAAAAAAGGGGTCGACGACATTCGGCGGGCGAAGAAGAGGCACAAAGAACGTCATACTCCTCCTGCCTGCGCTCGTTTCATTTCCGCCACATCGTGTAATCACGTTTTGGACAATCGGGTCAGGCCAGAAACCTTTTCCGTGGAAAATGACACGTTCCTGAAACAACTCACCTGTGCCTACCCCTCCCAACCTCCGCCAACTTCCTTCGTTTGATAAGCTAACAAGGTTAGGTTAGGATGCACGTTTCTCAGTTCATGCACCAGGAAGCACCATGTGTTGGAGGAGAAAAGGCAACTCTGACGTGGCACGGTAGGTCCTCTGCCACTACCTGCCAGTGTCCAAATAATGGGGCACTGTTTATATTGCAGCAGCTATAATCTCATCTTAATTTACCTAAAGCTTTTGATCTGGCGCCTAACTAAAGTTTAATGACGAAGTTGGTACACAGGACTTAATGTAAGCCTACTGGGATGGTTGATCTGATAGATTCATGAGGAAAGTTGTTATGAACAGGACATCAAATCAGAGATAGGTCATTAGAAGGGACCCACTGGGATAAGTGTTGACACCAGTAATGTTCTTCATCTACAATCAATCAATTGTTGCCTCGAGTTTCAAATGGAAACCCCCCACAGCCCCAGAGTGGTTGGCTATGGCCCTTGGAACATCCCACAGATCCCTCTGGGAAGAAATTTGTTACTGTTGTCTGTGTTGTATCGGTGTGGGACCATTTCTATTTCACCAGCTAACAGCTATTGTTTATTAGTTCTCCATGTGTGAAAAAAGTGTAAGAAATAAAGCTGATGTTTATAGAGAAAGATCTTGAGGCTTAGTCCAGAGACAGTGTCAGCCCCTCAGGTCCTGGTGGAGGTGAAGGGGTTGATGGGTTTAGAAAATGGGCAGCCCCACTCTCCATCTTGCAGGCCAACTACACACAGCTACCCATCATTGGTCCTCTTCATCAACATTAATGACATAACAGATGATGCAAACTGTTACAATAACGAATTTGCCCATGATACCAAATTCATGAAGACCATAAACAATAAGGATTTAATGACATTACAGGAATATTGACACAGAATATATAAATGGAAACGTAAGTGGAAAATTAATTTCAATGCAAAATGTAGACTATCATCAAAAGAAAGAATAGACCATCACTAAACTATAAAATAGAAAATCAAGCTATTACAAAAATGGAGCAGGGAAGAACACAAGATTATCAAGGGTCTCTATATACTGTACAACATACCCAGTTAACTGACTTGTTCATTATATGAGAGTAATTGTCAATCCATGGTCATGTTTTCAGCATAAAATAAAATATTATTTAAGAATATATAGTATATATATATATATATATAATGTATATATATATATAAGCATACCTTTCAGTATAAAATGTATTAAGTTCATTATAAAATCTGTATGCTAAATGCAGTCTATGACTAAAAAAGTATATTACGGCAACCGAGTTGGCTGGGGATGCTCAAAGCCACATAAATACATGCAAATTTAATCTTCATCAGAAGAGAGAAAAAGAGAGGAAAAAAAAAATATATGAACACTGTATTGTCAGTGGAAATGCTGTCACCAGAAAATCATACCAAGAAGAATGAAGGAGAGACACAAATTGCGGACAAACAAGAGTAACACTCCAAAACGATGGAAAAAATTTATTGAAGATATTGTTTATTCCAGACTGGATTATGCTACATTGGTGTGATCCTTGCACAAAAAGATTTATACACCAAAAGGCTTCTTCCCCTTTGTAATGAAGGCCGGAAGCCAAGGCACACTCACCCCTGACCCATCATCTATTTGTTTTCCTATTACCTTAGCTCCTGATGGATGAAGGGCCATCCCTCTTCCCTTCCCACTGCCTGGGTCACAAGCACTGGTGTATATATGACTATCAAAATTCTAAATCCATGGCTGAAATGTTCCTACCAACCTTTTCCATGAATTTCACGTCTGTCAACCTTTGCCACATTATTTCTGCAGACATACCTATTTCTACCTTCACATACTCCTGCTTGAATGATAGTTATTTCAACTGTATACACAAACTTTCAGATGGCAGACTAGGTATACACACACATTTTGAATTCATTTAAGCTAAAGAAGCAATAGCAGTAGCCCTGAAACTCTCATACAATTCCTTTGCTGTTGTTTTACAGGTTTGTTTCGAAATTTTCTCCACAAGTGATCCCATACACCATCATTATGGGTGTGTACTGTATGTTATAAGAGAAGACGAGTATCCATGGACTGGAAGAAAGCATGCAAAAAGGCAATTTACATTGGAAAATGTAGCAACCTTAAATAAAAGTACTATTGAGGTACAGATTGGGATTCCTTTATCCAAAATACTTGGGGCCAGAAGTGTTTTAGATTTTATTTTTTTTTCCAGGTTTTGGAATGTTTGTACAATTTCATCTATAAAATGGGGCAGTTTAGAGATGGGACAGTTAAACAGCATGTGTTTACTCTGAGCCTGACTCTACATCATCAACACATGATCAATATCTCCAATATTTGCTTAACTAAGTAAATTCTTCTATTAAGAATTGTGAAAAAAATCAGAAACCTTAATATGTTGGTGGTGCTTAGTATATGTAAAATATTTCATAGTTGCATAACAAGAAAAAATATATATATACAAGGATACATTTCTTAAAAGTTTTAGTTTCTCATGACCAGTTCTTGTTTATGACATACTTTCAGTCTAATGATAATGTTTTAAGAAGTTAAAACTATGAAAAACAATCACCACTTATATCTTGAGTGGTGTGAAATGTTTCTTCATTATGTAAATGAACATACAACGCAATCTTCAGTATTATGCAAATTGCAGCTTTTGTATATAATCTTTATCTTTTTTACTTTCCTGATAAAATGTTTAAGATATTTAAAAACTTATTACTATAATGTTATAATTTCAAAGCAAATGAAGAATATTTGTTTTATTGGGCTACAATTTAACCTAACCAAGACAAACATAAAATAACGTGGAGTGGTCACTATGTCAAACTCATGAGCAGGGGGTTGTGAGTTTGATTCCTCAGACCCACTGCAGATGTCACATTGGATCCTGACACCCCTGGTCAGGCAGGTTGGAAACCCAATCATTGGCATAAACAATCCAGCAGCTTGCCACAACTGACAGGGGTTTGCCCTAACAGGGGTTTCTCACTTCCCACTGCATGAGGGTAGGATGGCGAGTTTTGGCAACTTTAGTATCTTATCAATGCAGTACACATGTATCCTTGTATATTTTTTCACCCCTATAATAATTAAACAAAATTATACTGAATATTTTTTCTTATGTTGGTGAGTGAATGCAACAAGTTTCATCATTACACAAACACAATCAAAACAAACTTTTTGTACTATGCAAGAAGGGATTTTGTTTGACTAGAATACATATATCCTTTTAACATAACCACAATGTTACTTCAACTTTTTCTTTCATAAGTTATGAAAATATTCCATTAACGACATGATGATTTCAGGTGAATAAAAATATTAATGACTGATTTGAACATAAGGAAGCAAATACAGTACATGGTATTAAGCTGGTTCCTCCTGCTGAACCCCCCCTTGTTTACATTACCATGTCAATTTTTGTGATTATCGAGCATTATTTTGGTTCTTCATTATCTTGTACAAAATAAAGTTTAATGGTTATCTAAAATGACGAAGTACACTAATTACTCAGTCATTATTTCAAACAAAGTTTACATTTTTCTAAGTCATAAGCTGGAATTTTCAATTTGTGGAGCTTCTATCACAAAATCATTTGTTTCAGGATTTTGGAACTTTGGATAAAGGATTCACAAGTGTCTCAGAATATCCCAATTAAAGGAAGGTGTATTGAAGAATTATAATACAGATATATGAGAATGAAAGGAGAGGGACAGTGTATGGGAGTGATTGGAAGGGAGCAGTGTACACGAGTGATAAGACAGGAACATTGTACAATAGTTTTTGTATAGGAAAAGGTTGTGTTGATAAGACATTTACTACAACAGTTCAATGAGAAAATATTAGAAACTGGAAAGCAATAACACCTATGTTTTACGGATCTGGAGAAGGTTCACGAAGAGTAGATAAGAAAAAGTATAAACGACTATGAGACTGTATGGAATGGGTATAGAAATCTGACAGTGAAGAGCTTTTATGAATGATTTGAACCCTATGTGAGAGTGCCAATTAAGGAAAACGAGATGTTTGATCTGAACACTGTTTCACATATATGTGAATAGAATAATGGAAGAAGTAAATGGAAGAACAGAGGAGCAAGGTTGAAGGAAAACAAGGAAGAATGATGAATAGCAAAATACATGAAGATGACACTTCCACTTGAAGAGAGACAGAGTAAGGCTTCCAAAGGATGGTGGGTGGTCTCAGTAAGGTTTGTTGGAGGAGGAAGAAAAGAAAAGAAAAGAAAAGAAAAGAAAGAAAAGAAAGAAGAGGAAAAAAAAAAGTGTGCAGTACTGGTATGGTTATCCAACAGTTGGGTACATTCTAAGGAAGTACAGAAAGCTTCAACTGAATGGCGACTATATACAGGGCTGGAAATGTGTGCTACATCTCAATGGTTTCACTGGTCAATGGTGAAGAAGAAAGCAAAGGAAGGGGGAGAACACAATGACCTAAATTGGTAAAGAAGACTGTCATGTGCACCTTTGCCCAACACTTCCTCAGCTAGGCTGGCAGAATGTGTCAAGTGGCAGCATGAAAAAAATCTTGTTTGACCAACATGAAGCCTGGTTTAACACTGAAAAGAGATTGAAACAAAATGGTTGATGGGAGACTTGGTTGGTCATGTGTAGGTGTATAGAAGTAATACTTTAATACTATGTGGGTGTGAGGGGAGGAGGGGATGTTAAAGGATCAACTCTTGCCCCTTGAAAGGGAACATATCACACATTCTAATGAACTAATGAGTCATTTACTGCATGTCTTCATCCATGTGAAGAAAGTAAGTATGAAGAAGCTGTGTTCTAATTCAATAGTAGTCATATTACACCTGGGTTAGTGCTATAGCTGTACATCCAATCTGGAAACTTCACTGGCAGCCACAAAACTTCAGAACCTAATTTTCACTGGGAGAATAAATTGATCAATTGTTGTCTCAATTTTCACTTGGTGGAACACCCAAAGCCCCACCGTGGCTGGCAACAGTCCTTAGAACCTCCCACTTTGCTGATCCAATCTATTCTTGAAACTGAATTTCAAATTGATGTAGTTGCCCATTATATAGGTTAGTGCATCATCAGTTACAAGATTATTGCATTGATCTTCAATTCAGTGCAAAAATAGGCCATCATAACGTTGTACATAGAATCAAGTGGGTAGATGGTATGAAAGAGAAGACAGAAAAAAGAATGATAAAAGGGAGGAGAGAAGGAAAGATCAATACAAGGGAGAGAGAAAAGCATGGGCAGAGGTGAAAAAAGAATGAAAAATAAGAACAGAGGGAGCGTGAGAAGAATGGAAGAAAATGTATGAAAAAAGAAAGTCATAGGGAAAACAAAATGAAGGTGATGTGGAGGAAATGGGATGCACGGAAATGTGGTGGAGGTGAAGAATTGTAAGATGGGTTGGGATGGGATGGGATGTGATGGTAGGACTGGGATGGGTTGGGATAGGACAGGATGGGATGACATGGGATGGAATGGTGGGCTGGGATGAAGAAATAGTAATAGAGTTGGGGATGCAACAGAAGATGGGAAGGGAGAGGAGAAATTGTGGGATATGGGAGGTAGCAGGAGGCCACAGGAAGGAATAGAGGCAAGGAATAGAGATGGGCTGGGTGGGAGGAGTGGAGGGAGGCAGAGAGAGTGAGAGAGGCTTGGGGAGTGGAAAGACAGCAGGGAGACTGGAGTGAGGCATGGAGGGGGGGGGAGTGAAGCATGGGGGAGAGAAGGCATCTGGAGGCTCAGTCCTGATAGGCTGACACCCTATTCAAGATCATTCTCATGTCACTTTTTCCAAAGTAAATATATGGGAACACCTAAGGACCATGGCTAATTGCCATAGGGCTGCAGGTTTCCAGTCAATGAAACTTAACTGTCTGGCTGTTTTAAAAGTGCTATGCCTTGCTGCATTACCATTTCTCTAAGCAATGAGGCAGAGGACAGGGATGCCCTTGTTCAACAAGGTGTCGAGAGAGGACAGGCATTAAACAAGTGTTAACATGCATGAAGTGGGTTGTGCTTTGACTTGTCCATTTCCTATATAATTACTTTAAAATCAATTAGCCTGACCCAGACAAATGAAACAAATCTGACACACAGGATTCTTCTCCGAGGCCAGGTGATCTTATTAAGTCCACCATTAAAAAATTAACGAGTTCTTGTATCATAAACAACTGAATACCATACAAGGTGTAAAGTATCTAAATTATATTTTGGGGTAAATGAGGACCTTAATGAAAAGAAATTAAAGTCATCCTCCCAATTCCATATATTGCGTATGAGAGGTCCCATTACCAAGAGACAATATGGCAACTCCAACAAAGTTTTCTAATTTAGATGAAAGGGAAGTCAATTTTAAGGGTTTCCAGAGCACCATAGTTAATGAAATGTGGGTAGAATGAGAGAGTGAGACAGAGAGAGAGAAGGGAGGGGGGAAGGAGGGAGGGGGGGAGTGAGGGAGGGAGGGAGGAAAAGAGAGAGAGAGAGAACCACCCTTCATTATCATAGCATGGTTCCCAACAATCAGCAAAGATGAACAAAAACAATTTACAGACTTGACAGAGAGGAGCACTGAGAGCAATAACAGGATGCACCAAAACCACCCCTATTGGACACCTGCATACAGAAACCAAAATCCTCCCCACAGAAAATCACATAACATGGCAGTGACACAATTCTACACCACACGCTCTTCACACTACATTTCATAAACTCCACCAGCAGAACACAATAAAAAAGTACACCAGCAACATACTGCTCAAACATTTATAATAACCTACCATCTATACCACACAAAAACAGACATATACTCAGATCACTAATTAAGCCCTTCACGATAGACTGCCATTTCATTGTACTCCATTTAAGGACTTCTATGTTTTCATACATGCATATCAATCTTTTGTGTAGCAATCTGTCAAATGCCTCTTCCAAATCCAGGTATAAACAATCCACCCATCTCTCTCTCTATTGTGCAGCACATCACTCAAATAAAAAATAGCTGGTTGAATATATACAACTTTCTTTTTCCAATTCCAAACTGATTGTAAACAAAGATTCCTTTCTCCTACAAGTATTTCATCCATCTATCTTCAAACTTTTTACACATGCCACTGTACTGTTGAAGGACAATGGCCTATAATTTAGTAATATAGTACCTCTATTTACTCCTTTGAATATCAATACCACATCTGCATATTTCCAGTGCAATGACACTTTCCCCTCATTTCAATATCCAATTTGAGATCCCTAAGGCCTTTCTCACTTCCAATTTCTCAAGTAATTTAAACACTTCACTTACTTCTATTCTTATGTAGTTTACAACACTTTTTTTTTCCCCCTCTTCCCCCTCAAACTCCTCTTTTGTACTGAATAGTGAATACAAGAATTTTTTTTGCTCCCATTCTTGCATTTTGAGATAACCCTTCAACTTTTCAACTTGGATATTCTTCCCTATGCTTCAGCTTGCCATTCACAAATCTTGAATCAATTAATTGTAACTCTTTTGCTCTGTAAGTTTCTCCTCATCAAAGAGAAATATCTAGAAAAAAAATTCAGTACAAATAGATGCAAAACATTGACTTTGCAAAAGCTGAAACAGACATACAACAGATAACAAACTGATGTTTCTTCCCAGAGTTCTATAGGAGTATTCAAAGACCACTTCTGACTACTGTAGGGCTGCAGGTTTCCAAACATTTATCAAAGTACATATGCTTCATGTATTCAAAATACTGTATGATTGAAATGAGGATACAAGCAAAATTTCACCTCCTCCCACCTAACTAAGCTGCATTCAATACCACTGAGACCTACCAACCAAATCTTCTATACCCAGTACTAAAATCAATACCTCTGCAACCACAACAAGTTATAACCACAGATATACATCTTCTTACTTCAGGTAGTTTTCTTTTACCCTACAAGATGCATGAATATACTATGTAAAGTTATGATATACGTGTTTTGCACATCATGAGAAATCCAGTACAAAGAATTATGACCCTAGTGTTAATTGATTAACCTCTTCAATAAGAGTCAAATATTCGCTTGCACATCAGGTTGCCTGATGTACAATGATGCATAATACATTACAAAATATTAAGTTACTGCTGTTATACTTGTTCTCTTTCACCCTCAATAAATATAGCATCACAGAAAACATGATCAGGCTTGTTCATAGAATACGGGGGTCAGCTACAACTACAAAATAAGTATAATCATGAAGCTGACGCCAGCATCCTCATATACCCCACTCATGGCTCAAGATGCATATATAGGCGTCATCATATTCATGAGGTTAAATGTTGATTGTGAAATATGCATGGCCTGTTGCTTTGATAATCATTACTTTTGGATAGGAGGATATGACAGAAGTGATTGAAGGTAGAATGAGTACATGAAAACAAGACCAGCAATCAAAACTGCATGTATAATAATAACTTTGTGCAACTCTTTAATTAACTGAAATTTGTACAATGAAAACATGCAGAAGTGCATTATGTACAAATTTTAATACACAATACTCTAGGCGAGCACTAAGCAAAAAATCAAATGCAATCAATTCAGTCACCGGGAATAAACATACAAGTTGCTTTATATTTTATTTTATATATATATATATATATATATATATATATATATATATATATATATATATATATATATATTATATATATATATATATATATATATATATTATATATATATATATATATATATATATATATATATATATTATAGCAAATAAAATAATTCTGGACCTGCACATCATTCTTATAGTCTTTTGAAATATTTGAAAGCTAACATTATGAGAAGTCCATACATGAAAAACAGGTTAACACAAAACAGAAACAAGCAAATACAAGACCCACTATACTCGCTGATGAAGATGAGGGTGAGTCTTCTGCATTAAACCAATGCACTACATTTCAAAACAGCAGCTTCAAAATGAGCTATGCTTGCTGAGGAAATGAAGGTACAAATTCCATTTTTTCTACTGTAAGCCTCATTCTTCCTTCTAACCAAAAATACTATATATACCTACATTATTCGAGAATCTCACTAAAGCCAGTAGTGTTATCTAAAAATAGAAAATAAATCTTATTTTCATGGAATAATCTACAAACTGTTACTACAACAGCATACTTGACGTGCTCATCATTCAGCATTCTAAATTAACAAGTGTTTACTAGCATAAGTCCTGTAATGGTGAGCAAGACCAATGGCATTCTGTACTATCCAATACAACTGTCAGGTTTCTTGGAGTAAAATCATCAATTGAAAATATGGAGGGTTATCAGTACATTATCAAAATCTGAAAACAGCATCTGGCATCAATGCAAAAAATGTAATGTGCTTCCCACCAAGTTCCTACTAGGGAATCCAATACAATATCAATTAAGGACAATCAGTTCAAGCTTTTTTACAGGGGTCAGTGCAAACTGTTTAAATATTGGTTCTAGTGATACGAACCCTCCTCAGTTTTCTTCTCTTCCTCACTATCTTCTGTGGGAAAATGCAAGAGAAAGCATTACTGAAGAGCAAAGTTGGTTTTGGAAGTAAAGAGAATTCTGCCTATTGATAACACCTATTGTCCAATCACAGCAGCAGAAGAGTATAAACCTGCAAAACATGCAATCCATCATGCACACCATGAAAGATTATGTACCATACCTTTACCCAGCCGAACTAAAACATGCAAACATGAAGAGGAGCCTGCACAACATCTGCAGCATGTCTATTAGCAATTTTAATGAATATAAAACTAAACTAGCTTTTTGTTAGCAATCATATATATATCTTCTCCTTGCATCTACTAGTCCACAAAGCACAACATCATGTTAGTAGCCTATTGCACACAATGACATGCATTAGTATTGTTTTATTAGCTAGCACAAAATTATTTCATTTGAATGAGAGATAGCACCATCCTAAGATGATAGTGATATGGTTAGTACAATTGTCCCCTCAGCACAATGACAAACTTGTTCTTTTTCTCTGGCACCAAGAAATATTATTTAGCAGAATTGGATGTATTATATACAAGCATATCTTTATGTGGTACATTATCACTGATGATCATGAGGAAAAGCTGGCAAGTCCTTGACTAACAATATGAAATCCCTCTTTTATTTCAAATTATGTATATAAACTACTATTTCCATGGCCACAAAATCCTCATTTCAAAACATAAAATGTCTATATCCACAGTCATGGTCAGTTCTTCCCTTGTCCTACATAAGTGAGTACCAATTATGAGCTTTTGACTATATGATAATTTGATGAGAATACAAAATCAACTACACTCTAAAGAGTCAGACTATTTTCTTTATGATTCATGAAAAACTTCTGGCAGCATGTACACTTAAATATCACAAAGATAAGAAAGTGAACCGAGTGTTAAGGAATATTTTACAGCATAACCAGTGTACCGCAGAACTGCTCAAAATGTTCGAGCTGCCCAAATTGAAGGCTATTTATCATGTATGCAAAAAATGCACCAATGATTGAAACCATGCAAACTTAAGACCCTGATGCTGTAAATACTGTACTAATTAAAGTCTATCCACTACCCAAACTAAAAGCAGCTATTGCCTCACTTATCCATAAATGGTTTAAGAAATATAGATGCATACATATTCATTCAGACAAATTCTAGCAGTTCATAAGAATGAAAATTATGTCTTTAGATGAAGTGAGCACCATAGTCAAAATGAAACACCTAAGGAATCTAAAATAAATTCCTATGAGCTTTTCGGTTTCTAGACACGCTTACCTTTTTGTCTTTCATCGCCTGAAATGAAGCAGGAAATGCAGTATTAGACAAAAGCCAACATCCAAAACCATCTTCAGATATCCACACATACACCCACACAATTTGGCACACATACGAGAAGAAAGAAACAAGTGCATGAAAAAATTGAGCTTTACAATAATGCTTTGCAAAAGCTGGTAATATTTTAGTATTTAAGAAATTATATTGATGTCACAATAAAAAAAAAAATCTAAAGCAAGACCTTACTTACGAGTCCTACCTTCTTTTCCTTTAATACGACAGAAAGCAAAAGGAAAAGAAAAGAAAGAAAAAAAAAAAAAAAATCAGGTACAAATTAAAGATCTGGGCAACAAGAAGCACTACATCTTACAAAATAAAAATATTAGGCTCAATGCAAAAACTATATAAAAACTGGGCTTTGCTCCATTTCAATGCAACTGAATCAAATCATACATAAATCAACCCTATGCAACAAACTGACATGGCATGCACACTAACAATAGTTCTAATGTGAATCAGTGTTAACAAGATGTTTCCTAGTTGCATCACTTTCCTTTCAAGCCACTATATCAACACTTCTTCATTCAGCCTCAACTCTCCATTAATCAATAAGTATGAACATTAAGGAAATTCTTTCAATTTTTTAACTGAATTGTTTTTTACTATTTTATACTTTGATTCAAAATAATAGTAATTGTAGCCTCAAGTTTCACTGACTGGAAACTAGACTATAAACACACAGCCCCACTGTGGTTGGCAATTATTCTTGGGCCTTCCCTTTGAAAAGAATCTTTAGAATGATATCTGTAATGTAGGATAGGTACAGCTACCTGTTGTTTCTTGTGTGAAAAGATGGGAAAATACAGGTCTCCCTCATTAACAACTGGGTTAGATTTTTGATAACCCATCATACAGTGATTATCATATAGTGAGAAAAACTGAAGCAGATATCACCTTAAAAAAACTGGAAATGACTGTTTAGCATTCCTGATCATAAGCAAAACTTGCCAAACATCCTGTGATATAAGGATATTAATATAGAACAACTGTACACAATTATATCATATATTGGAGACCTGTATATTAGAAAATGATAAGATATCCTGGCCCCAGTCCATAAACAGATTGCCAGGCTCTAAGGGCTTGCACCTTCAGACAGAGGTGAGAGTATTGACAGGTTTTGGTAAAGTGCAGTAGGGAGATGATTCTTTTGTGGCCATTTTATAGGACCCCCATATGCAGTTCCTACCACTGGTGTCCACATTCTGATTTTTATAAATTTCAGTAAGTTCTTGATTAATATCTTATCCTCTTCAAAAAACTATTTCAAATCTACCACATCATATCAGTACCGAGAACTAACTTTGATGCATTAAGAACTTAACCTGTGTCAAACATATAATGGTAATGACAGAAAGAACAAGTTTTATAATTAATCAATATGGTATTCAAGACTTTTATCTACAACTTATACTCATGCTACTTCTGTAATTATCAATGAAAACCATATACTGTACAGTATATCAATCCTCAAATTTCCTTTTTTAACCACATGGAACCTTGAATGAAAATTACCTATTAATCATAGTACACCTTGATACATCTTGCAATATTTACTCAATTTATTAAACAATTCCTCCTTGGTGGATTTAAAAGTGTAATAAGAAATAGATATCTGGGAATGGATGCTAAGAGGAGGTTATATGAAGGAATGATTGTGCCAACGGCACTGTACGGGGCAGAAACATAGAACATAAGAGAGGAAGAGAGAAGGAGTTTGAATATGTTTGAGATGAAATGTCTGAGAAGTATGATAGGGATTACTGGGCAAGATAGAGTGAGAAATGAGGAGGTAAGGAGGAGAACAGTGGTGGAAAGGGAGCTGGGAGATAGGGTTGATGAAAGAGTATTAGGATGGTTTGGACACATGGAAAGAATGAGTGAAGAAAGATTAGTAAAAAAGGTGTGGAAGGCAGAGGTGGAAGGAGTGAATATGAGGGGGCATCCTAGGGTGAGATGGATGGATGGGGTGAAAGGGGCATTACAAAAGAGAGGAATGTCTGTTGAGGAAGGATGGGAGAGGACAGAAGATAGAGGTAAATAGAGAGGGGTTGTGTATGGATGATGCTGTGATGCATGAGGGGGAGTGGGTGGGTGTTGGGGGTGAGGAAGTATGTATGAGAAAAATTTGATGCAGCCCGAAGGGATTTCTCCCCATCTTCTCCTTTTCTGCATGGGGGGACAGAGAGGGGGGGGTCGCCGAGTTTATGAAGCGGCCTTACTGTGGATGTACCGTGTCTTTAGACACTGCTTCTGACCCAGGGCAGTGGACAGGATGCAGGGATGACCCTTCATCCAGGAGGTGCCAAGATAGGGAGGAGGGAGGAGGGTGGAGGGGAGTGGAATTTGTAGGGAATGGAATGGGAGTTGTTTCTATGCCTATTCTTTTTGGCTAACCCCCCCCCATGTAAGGGGGAAAAAGCCGTTGGTATATGTATGTATTAAACAACTGTTAAAGAAATATATGGTTAAGTTCCTCTACAAGTAAAAACGATGAACACTTTCTTTTTCTAATAAACTGGTAATACTATCAAAATCTAGGACTGAAGTATAAACATTAATAAAAGTAATTTTAAATAAACCAATTAAGTCAGAATAGATTCTTAGCTGACTCAGTTGAAGACCAAAACCCTATCAGTTTTGGGGAATTTGGGCACATCCTTCAGCAAAACAAAATCATCCAGCACAATGATGACAATAATTGCCTCAAGTTTCACCACATGGAAACAGTCCTTGGGCCCTTCTACACATCTCTCTGGGATGAAAATTGGGCTGTTATCGGTGTTGCATTAGTGTGGGACAGTTTCTATGTCACTAACAGTAGTAAACAGAAGGAAGCAGTCCCTATTTGTTAGCACTCCTTATTCGAAAGGGTGGAGAAAATACAGTTACAATTGACAGGGAAAGATCTTGGGCCCAGTTTGGAAACAGTGTGTTAGCCCCTCAGGTGGTGTTGACAGCTTCTAAAGATAAGTGGCAAGGAGACGATTCTCTATGATGTCCATTTTGCAGAGCCACCATATGTAAGTACCCGCTAATGATCCTTCACCCAGCATAACCTATACAGATTTTTAAAAGTACATATCTGGGAACGAGGGTTAATCTGAAATTGACAACTAGAAGCAATAACACTTTATTCTATGACCATGCAATTTCATTCAGCTAGGGAAACTCCCTATAGGTAGTCAAACGGTTGAGAGAGCATCTTATCCCCCTTTAGTCTGATGGCTACTAGTATCCTTTTCCAAATTGAACAAAAATCATACAATCCATCTGGTTTACAAAGGTAAGAGCATACTGATCACTGTCACCCACATAATCACACATGGCTACAAAGGGTTGATTAGTCGAGTTCAAACAAGTCAATTCATCTACGTGGTTAGAAGAATAATAGATGCAGCTGGATTTTTCTTTTGTGATTACTAAAATATTAAATCTGAGGTGTAAACAACTTCATATTTCAATAATATGGTATCATATACATTACAGGTATATATGTGTGTGTATATATATATATATATATATATATATATATATATATATATATATATATACATAAATATATATATATATATATATATAAATATATATATATATATACACACACACACACACACACACAGCTTGAACTGGTCACTCTTAGAAGGATGATGTTAAGAACAGTCTGGAATGGAAGAACCAGCATCTAAATTATATTTGTGTTCAGTCTGGGAGAGGAGTGGGGAACAGGGGGTGGGGGGGGGGGAATCTGGCCATCTGCTCATTCCTCTTCTCCCTAATACAAAGTTCTTTGCCCACAGTGGAAGGGTAAATAAAGCCAGTGGCGGAACTGGCCTGTCTGGCACCCTGGGAGAACCTCTTCTCCCTACCCCCATGCCCTAATGAAAATACATTTCAAACCAACACAAACTTTATTGTTATCTTGACAATATAACAAGATGGTGAGTCACATACAGCCCATATGTTCACAGACTAACAGATCATCTAAACCAATTACTTGGGCAACCGACAGCTTTATGATTGTGCTTGTTGAGTAATTTCTCTTATCTGAGGTTAAATGCATAGTCTGGATAGCTCAGCTCAATACAATACTAAAGAAATATAGGAGGTACTCCCCCCACCACCACCACACCCCACCACCACCACCACCACCACCACCACCACCACCAAATGTTGCCCTGGGCAACTACCTTTATCCTTCCCACCTACCTCCACCACTGAATTCAGGAAAACTAGATCAAATCATCATTTCACACTAATCTATACCCAGAAGCTTGGCAGAAAAAAGCTTTACATGCATATAAATCACAATAGCTTTATACATTGGCTCCCTCCACTTGCTCCTCAAAAATCTGCTCTTCACTGCCCTCAACAATCTCCTTCTAGACCCGTACCTCATTTACCATAACTCTCTACTCACCCCATCAAGCATTTTCTACTGATCCATGAATGACAAACACATCTTTCCTCCATTCCTGAACTTTTCACATACCTTATATTGTGTGCTTTTCTCAAGCCGTCCCTCTTCTTCCCCTACTTTCTTCTGTCTTGCCTTTATTCAATATTCTTAAATTGGCTTTACCTGGCATGTTTAACTGGCTTATTCCTTTAATTCTTTCACTTTCAATCACTTCCCTTTCCTGATGGGTATCACAAATCTTTCCTCACCTTCCTGCAGTTTTTACAAATAATCCTTTCCCTCCTATAAAAATTTCTAGTTTCTTTGTCAAACCCCAGCAGGCTTACTCCCTGTGGCATTTCCACTAATTTATCTTCCTCATTCCTATCTAATGTTTTTCCTATTTCCTTATACCATTTATAGATGTATTACTTTTACTTCTTCATTCCCTACATTCCATGGAAAGTTTTCAAATTTCTTTCCCCATGCTGCCACCCTATCTACCTTTTACAAAACAACTGTACTATTCTTCAAACTATTTCCATCTCTTCTAACATTTATCCTCCAACTGATGATATTTACTTTTATGTGGTGGTCCTACAAGTTGGTTGTTAGAGAATCATCTTCCTGCCATCCACCTTGAAAACCCATCATCATCACCCTCACTTCCATACGGAGGTGTAATCCCAATGTGCCAAGATATGGTCTCTAAACTGAGCCCAAGCTCTCTGAACTTCAACTGTATTTTCTCACTCTTTTCACCTAGGGGCAACTGACAATTTACAACTGCTCACCCTCTACCTACTAATATAACCCATACTAATAGAACGAACATTTCATTAGTATTTCCTGAAGAGATTGGGAAGAGCTACGAACCAGTGCCAGCTACTGTGGAGCTGAATGTTTCCAGTCAACGAAATTAAAGGCAACAAATATTATTTAATTTTTTGTCTTTAAACCTGTTAATAATGTACATACAGCTTTTCCTTTTCCTTTACTAGTTTCCATACCTCATCCCACCATTAACTTCATTGTCATTTTGCCTCAATATCTTACTATACACCTGTCAAATTCTAAGACCCCATTTTTAACTCTTCCCACCAAATTCCAATATTCTTGCCATTTCCACTTTTGATTTTTCTCCAGTTTTCTTTAATTCTTTATTCGTGCCCTTACATCACCTTGTCTTTGATTTTTTGTTCATATCTTTGCCTCACCTTCTCTCACGTGCTTTTGTCATTTTCCTTCTACTGTACTCTGTGCAACCAACTACATTTGCCAGATTTCTAATTTTGCTTCCACTATTCAATAACTTGACATTCACACATTCAACCTCTTCACTGCATTTATATCCAACATTCTTAAGTTTTGTGTCCACCAGAATGCACTCCAAGAATAATCCTGTACTTCCACTACTTTGTACCTCATATACATATGAAATAACCTCTTTTTAAAGACATAATATTTGGCCTTTTCCAGACACAACTGTGATATCAAGACTCCTCTTAGCTTTTAATCTATCTTCTACATCAAACTTGTCATTCCTGCTACTCTTTACTATCCTCACAGTTTTCCACAATTAAAAATTGTTTTCTGACCAATCTGGCCGCAACTATACATACATTCATAAAGTCTTTAACACATGTTGAAAAGTTATTTTACACTCACCTCCTACAGCCTCCAACATCCGATAAAACCTGTACTCTAAGTGTAGCTGGGGGGCTTTGGCTTTCATGGGCTCCTGTAAGTGGAAAAAAAAAGTTATGTATTAATATTTTGATTCTAAATTAATAAATATATAAATTATTCCAGTTCTAATCCAAGGTCAAAATATTTAATACCTTTCTAAACCATGGTCTAAATTTCTTTCACAGTTTCAACCTGTTTTGGAGTGGCATCATATACCTTTATTTTGCCTTTTACTGGACAAGGTTTTAGAGACAAGGCCAGTACTTTCACAACCATTTATTGGTTAAAATATTTCTTGATTAGCTGTTTGAGGGTGGAGTATTTTGGTATATCAGTCAATCCCTCCAGAGCTGAAACAATGGGAACCCCTGACCAAGAGGTACGTGACCTTATCTCTCCTTAACAAGGTGTGGCCAAGTCAGTGCACAACCACCCAGCATCTATGCAAATATCATTCATTGTACCTCCAATCTTTGTAGATGGTACCTTTGACCCCTGCCACATTGCCTGCATTAAAGATACTGCATCAAGTCACAGCACCTCCACAGCAGGACCCCACATCCAAAGCTGATCTACTCCCATTCACTCAAAAATTTATGGACCAGACAAGAAAATCCATTCTGGCTGTGTCCCTCTTTGCAAATATCAATGTAACCTAATTAATTCTGCTTCTTAATGTTGACATCATTGTTCAAAATTACTTTGAGTTTGCTTTCTTGCATTTGTCTTATCTTGCCTTACTGTAATGTGTTCCTCTTTTCGCACTGTAACAACACATTTTTGTCTACTGCCTCTTGTTAGCATTTTTCAATTCCTAAGTACTAATATCACTTTTCCCCCCACAACTTTCAGGTCTCCAAAATCTTGTTAAAATTCTAGTTTTCCTTTCACAAACATGTACTCCCCATGAGCCCCACGTAACCCTAGCCAAGCCATACCCAGAAAACCCAATATTTCTTTCTTGACTAACTTAAGGGCCATTCAAGAAGCTATTGCCAGTTACCTGGAAGTGAAGGGTCTTCTCCTTAGAAACAAGCATAAATCATTATCTCCATCGCATAACCAATAACTGGGATAGATTTTCAGTTGAAGCAATTCATTGTAAGAGTTCAAACTTTTTAAATTCACTTTGGATAAAATACCTGAGCATTGTCTTTAGACTAAACTTACTATGAAACAAAAGGTTTCTGGTAGACATGTTTTATACTTTTGTAATTCATAACGGGTAAAACAGAAATAAGAAACCACACCAACAAGGAAGATAAAACTTTGTCATTGCAAACTTTACACAAGTACTTTCAAGAAGTGGATCAGAATGACAAGGGAAAGTTACAGAAAAATAAAAGAATAGTCACAAAGTTTAAGCTTAAAAGCTAAGCCAGAGGAATTACCAAAGACACTGGGTTGTTATTCAAACAACTCATAAGAGAAAGAGAGAGAGAGAGAGAGAGAGAGAGACAAACTGAGAGAAAAAGAGAGAGAGAGAGAGAGAGAGAGAGAGAGAGAGAGAGAGAGAGAGAGAGAGAGAGAGAGAGAGAGAGAGAGAGAGAGAGAGAGAGAGAGAGAGAGAATGTAAGAGAAGGAAGCAGGGAATGAAAGGGAGGGTGGAGAAGGAGGAGGAGGAGGAGGAGGAGGAGGAGGAGGAGGAGGAGGAGGAGAGAGGGCAGGGGAGAGGGGATGAAAGAGATGTGAATATAGGAGAGAGGGAACAGGAAAAATAAAGAATGATAAGAGAGAGAGAAAAAGGGGTGAGGAGAGAGGGAAAGGGAGAAATAGAAAAAAAAGAGGGAGAGAGGGGGGCGAGGATGAGAGGGAGAGAGAGGGGGGTGAGGATAAGAGGGAGAGAGAGAGAGGGGGGGCGAGGATGAGAGGGTGAGAGATAGGGGAAGGGAGATTGTGAAAGAGAAAGAAGAGAGGAGAGGAAGAGAGGAAAAGAAGAAGAGAGGAAAGAGGAAGAGAGGAAGAGAGAAAAAAAAGAGAGGAAAAGAGGGGGAAAATACAAATCACCTGGGAAAGCAACTGCATGAATTAAATCTGGTATCCGCTCTCCCGCCTCCCCCCCCCCTCAATATTTCCACATAAAACCTTTTTTGTTCCGACAAAAGAGGAACCACGATCCAGAGACTCTCTTGTTGTCATACATTCCCCCGCGGGCGGTATGCCAGCCAGCCAACCAGCCAGCAGGTTAGGTCGTGTTAGGGCAATCGCCACCTTCACCATTGACCTTCGTGCTAACAATCACACGCTGTGTGTCGCTATGTAACCAGCACGATTTCAGTCATTCACAGTGTCCATTAAAACTGATCAGCTAATACTATTTTCATTTTGTGATTAGCAAGAAAGAGAATGAGAAGGGAGGAGAGTGTGCAGGGAGAGAGAGAGAGAGAAGCGGGGAGTGAGGTGAAAAAGAGGTCAGGGGCAAATGGAGAAGAGTGAAGAGAGTGGTGAGACAGGAGTGAGGAGGGAGGAGTGGAGAGTGGAGAGGGGTCAGCGTATAGAGGAGAATCGTGAGGAGAAAGAACTTGGGAGAGGTGAGGGGGAAAAGAAGAGTAAGAAGATAGAAGAAGAAAAAATAACAAAATGAAGAAGAAGAGGAAAAAATAAAAAAAATAAAAAGAGGAATAGAAGAATAAGAAGATGAAGAAGAGAAGAGAAGATAAGAGGAGGAGAAGAAAAGGAGGACCAAGTGGAAAAGAAGAGGAGGAGGAGATGAGAAGGGCAGGAAAAGAAGAAGAAGAAGAAGAAGAAGAAGAAGAAGAAGAAGAAGAAGAGAGAGAATGGAAAGGGTACAGCAGAAATGAATAAATGAACAGCATAAATACATTTTCGTGCTTAAGCATTATTTAAGAGAACAATTCTGAAGAGCCAGTCCAGACAAATAACAAAACAATACCAGGTAAATACATGCAGGTTTCTTCGTATGAAATGAACAAAACAAAATTGTTGCCACAATAGTTGCCAAGGGCTATTCTGACCAAATATTCGACAATTTATACGACATTCTACTTATTTTACTGAACAAAGTTAATGCACTTTGTATATTTGTGTGTACTTATCATCAAATAATCAAAAATGTATTTCGTAGTTTGAAAATAACTATGCTGTTCATTTCAAGATGGCAACAGGACGAATGAGGGCTATCTACAAACTATGCCTCACTATGTACTCCGGAACCAAGTCTCACATTCAGACACTGCGATGACAGGGAGGGAGAGGGAGAGGGGGAGAAAGGGGGAGGGAGAGAGAGAGAGAGAGGGGGGTGGAGGAGGAGGAGAGGAGCGAGTTAAAGCTGAACGAGCAGCCAGTGTGTCGTCGCCTTGGCCATGCACGATCCCCTCCGCCAACGAATCCAACCTACGTTTCCAGAATGTCTCGGCCAATCTAAATCAACTCTGCTGCAAGAAAACCTCCTTTAGGTAACCATGGAAACCCGTGCTACTCTTTCGTGCACCGTAAATGAAGCGCTCATCGCGATGGACACCTCGTTAGCCATTTGAAGGAGTAAAATATGAATTTATTTTCAAAGACAACGAAGTAAAAAGCACGCAGGGACGCACTCGCGCGACCTTCATACGCACATACGCGCGCGCGCACACACACAAACGCGCGCGTAAACAATGTATTACCAACAATGCAGTGCGATACAAGCACATGGATAGGCCTTTGATGTAATGTGATGTTTCAAAGAACATCCGCAAATACCTGCAACATATTATATACACGTTCCATTCCACAGAATCTGGCGCGAACAGAAGAATGGAAACATTTGCATGAAAATCGATATTGGGAGATTGAATGATTACATTCACATTGTATGAATGCACTGTGGGTCATAGCCAACCTGAATATGGAATACTAATATTAATACTAATACTTCTACTACTAATAATAATGTAATAATAAAATTATAATCAATTATAAATAATAATAACAATAATAATGACAACCATAATAATTGTTGCCTCGATCTTCACTGCAGGTGAGGGTGTTAGCAGGTGGCAGGGAGATGATGATTCTCGCGAGAACCAGGTGGCAGGGAGACGATTCCCTCTGACGCCCACCTTGCAGGCGCACCACTACCAGGTATATACTCGTCGTTGATCCCGTATTGAATGCTAGCACAAATACACATTACATGCACATTAAAAATACACACACACGTGTATATATATATATATATATATATATATATATATATATATATATATATATATATATGAGTGGGAAGGATGATGAGGTAAATTCATTGTCATACATATTTCAACACACACACACATATATATATATATATATATATATATATATATATATATATAATTTTCTACACAGACAAACTGTGTCTACTTCGACAAGTGCTCAAACAGCTTTAAAGCGAAACTGCACTGAAGCAAATTATGATTAACTGGTGAGGAACAGGCATAATATGTTGGCCTGGGTAAGCACATACGTACACATGTAAGCACACACACACGCAAGCATGCGTGCGCGCGCGCACACAGCTCTTACACGGAATGGTAAATCTGACGACGATCACGAATCCAACACGTGATCCAAGACCGTGATGAACAATGTAGTGAATTACACACGCGGGCGCGCGCACGTGCCTTAAAGCTAAAAAATATTCGACGTAGTGTATTAAGATATAAAAACGTAAAATTGGCATTATTCTGCAGTGCGTAACTAAGGCATAACCTGGAATTACCCAGGGTAGAGAAATGAAAGGAAGAGGGGAGGGTGGGTTAAGGTTGATCTACGAAAAATCATAACCAACATTACTCATACTGTATAACCATTATCGCCAGTATCTACTGCGTTACCCCGGTTAGGTTTCCATACTGATAACACATATGTCACAAGTGATGCGAAGATAAACTATCTGATAATAATTCCGTAACAAGGTAAACATGCCAAGTTCGTTCCTTGATAACGCTTGGTAAATTTCTTTTGCTGATGAAATCTGTTGTGATTCAAATTCTCGCTGTTACACAGGTTCACCGTGTAGCTCCATCGAGACCCCCACCCCCACCCCCACCCTCTGTACCGCCAAGGATTTCCGTTGGACAAGTTCCCGCCAAAGCGCTTTCCAATAACGCATGGAAAACTATCATACTTTCAGTTTCCACTAACATACTGTTTTGCATTAATTTTCTGCACCCCTGACCAATCACGGCCCATTTCCAGATTTGCAAATAGGGTGACAATGCAACATATGACATGTAAACATTGTTTAGCAGTCGCTGACGAGCTACAACGATCACACTTGTGTACTTTATAAGCAAAGAAGTCTGTATATTAAATTTCCAACTTTGTGGGAATTATCCAACCAGTCAACAACGAGGTGATTTGGCGAGTGCTTGTTTAGCAATTTGGAAACTTAAAGAGGGAAAAAAAAACTCCGATTTATTTATATTAATCACCATGCATACCGGAAGTGGCAACATTCAAATAAAACAAAAAATTCAAACGGTGACGTTTATCATCACGCCAAAGTCCGTAACTTAATCTAATCTAGTGGTTTAACGAAATACCTAGCCTGTTGGAGTTTGGCAAAATGAAGTCGCTAACTACTGCAGTTAGGGCGATGGCTTGATCGTACTTTAGTAAGTTGCGGGGGTTATTTTCATATTTTTCGTTTGCCCGTTTCATACAAGGTTGAAAAAATATCTAAATATTTAAAATTTCCAATATCATATTATTCATCCATCGGAGATGCCGACGACCGTTGCTCGTTGTGTGATCGTGGGTAGTCAGTGAATTTCGTGGCAATAACTGACTAGTAACTTCGATTTTTACCACAGTTTGAAGTCCAACTTTCCCTTAATCGATGGACACCTCAATCCAGTCCAAACCTACGCAAATCACACACATTCACAAGTTAATTTTCCATATCGATGCATCAATCCCTGGAATATTTCTGAATACGATCATTACAATCTAAGTTCTACGAGCGAATTCATATCGAGGGAAAATACACAGGGCCTCACAGCTAGCCTCTTCCTGTACGTTACAAGAACACACACATACACGCACGTCGGTTGAAATGACAACGAAATTTTGAACTCCAGGAAAACTTCAAGTTTCATCGATCTCAACGAGGGAGTACCTTTGTTGTATTAACAGGGAAGGGGAAAGCTCGTGATGTAGTGGGAAGGTGAAGAAAAAGGAGGGAGGGATTACTGAGGAAAATGGAAGGAAATGAGGAAGGGGACGAACGGGCCCCGGATATTAGAAGGGGTGTAAACAAAAGAGGTGCAGAACACACAGACGAGGAAGAACAAGGAACCAGAAGTGTCAAAAGCAGAAATATAGATAATAGCAACTCAACGGAAAGAGAAGATAACTGTTTTTATGGATTTAATGAGAGGTGACAACCTCCCGACTAGTAAATCTGGAGGGGGAAAAATATGAACGAATCATGGGAGATTAGGTTTAACCAATTAACACTAGTTACCCAGAGTTGATAAACTGGAAGAACTAAATGAGAATCAAAACCTAACTAAAGAAATAGAAGCATTAAAAAGACAGTTAAAAGAAGTAAAAGATGAGAATGAGGAATTACAGAAGAATAATAGAGAGAATGAAGACTTCATGGCAAGAGAAGCACAGGCTTGGAGAAAAGTCCAAGAGAACAACAAAATTATATTTAGAGATATAGTGACACAACAGATGAAAGAACAAACTAAGGACACAGTTATTAAAGTGATGAGAGAAAAGGAGAATATAGTAAGAGACTTAGCAGACATAAAGAGATTTATTATTATATTAGGGATGGAAGAGAAGCATAATCCAAATAGGACCACAAGAGTAAAAGAGAAGGAAAAGGTAAACAAGTTATTAGAAGTAGTTCAAGAGGATGAACAAGAAACAGGGAAAGAAACTGAAGAAATATATAGGACTAGGGAAATACACTACATATAAGACCAGACCAATTATGATCAAATTCAGGTCACACACGACAGAAGAGAATATCTTAGCAAAAACAGGGAAACTAGCAGTGATCAATATAAACAGGTATGGATAAAAATAGAAATGAATAAAGAGGAAAGAGAGGATGAAAAAACAAAGACTAGAAGCTAAGAAAAAAAAAACAGCCAGAAAAGAGAAATTCTATTGGATAGTGGATATGAGAGTGAAGAAATGGTTCATAGCAGAGAAAAGCAGAAAGGAAACAGAAAACATGATGGAAGTAGCAGAAAATTAAAAGTGTCTTACACATAGCTTAATAACAGGCTTGAACAAACTGAATGATTACCTGAAGGAAAAAGAACTGGACATAATGGGAATTGTAGAGACAAAATTGAAAGGTCCACTACCACCCAACAGTGTAGGACATGGTGCATATAATTATTGGATTAGAAACAGAGGTAAAACAAGGAGGTGGAGTTATGTTCCTGACTAAGGGTTATAAATGTGAGGAATGTCACATAAGAAAAGAATAGAGTAGAGATGATTATGATGGAAGTGGAGGACAGGGATGGGAAGAGCAGGAAGTTTGTAGTAAATTATGTGCCTCCTAAAATGGCTTCGTGGGAAGAGAGAAAACAAGGATAACACTAAATAAGATAATGGAAGATAGAGGAAGAATTGTTATAATGGGTGACTTTAATTGTATGACTTTAATTGTAAAGAAATCTCCTGGGAAGAGATGACAGTAAAGGGTGGAGACGACCTATGGGGAAATATACTTGATATGATTATAGAACATACAATGATGCAATGGATACAAGAGAATACTTGGTATAGAAATGAGGAAGAACCATCGAGATTGGACCTAATAATCACATCAGAACCCAAAATAGTGGACAAGATTGAATATAAGATGCCAATAAGTAAAAGTAACCACATATTGGTTGAACTGGAACTAAGGAAAAATACATGGAAAAAAAAACGAATATAGAAAGGGAAGATTAATGTATGGAAAAACAAATTTTGATAAAATGAGAGAATTCTTCCAAAAAGCAGACTGGGAAAGGATATACAAGGAGGAAACAGTAGAAGAGAAATAGAATATTTAGACAAAAATATATAAAGGAGTTAAAAAGCATGTTCCAAGACAAAAACAAGAAAAAGGATATGTAAAGTGTTGTTACAACAAAAGATGTAGGGAGTTAAAAGACAGAAGGGAAAAAGCTTGGATAAAATGGAAAAAAGACAAAAGACCTGAAAATTTGAAAACATATACTGGTTATAGAAATGAATATGTACAAATGTGCACAGCAGAAAAGAGAAAATATGAAAAAGATATAACAGAAAAATGTAAAGATCAAACAAAACTATTTTACAGATTTGTAAACAAACTGAAAAACAAACAAGAATTAGAGAAACTACAAGGAGTTGAATACACAGAGGAAATAGAAATGGCAGAAATTATGAACAAGCATTTTAAATCAGTGTTTATGAGGGAACACATACAACCTAGAGATATCGAGTGGGAGAAAGTCTTCCCTATGAAAGAGATAGAAGTAACAAGGAATGAAATAATGAATCACTTGAGTAATCTCGATGTCAGAAAATCGCATGGACCAGATGAAATTGCAAACTGGATTTTGAGGGAATGCAGGAATGAACTAACAGACAAAATACATAGTATAATAAGCAGTTCCTTGAAAGAAGGAAAAGTTCCAGAAGATCGGAAAAGAGCAAATATAGTACCATTATATAAAGGGAGAAACAAGGAAGACCATACTAGCTATAGACTGGTCTCTCTTACAAGTACGATAGCTAAAATTTGTGAAAGAATTATCAAAATTACATGGATAAGGCGTTTGGAAAAAACAATGTACTAAATCCAAAACAATTTGGATTTAGACAAGGACGATCATGCATCAAACTTAATGTGTTTCTATTCAAAGCTAACAGATGTAATACAAGAAAGAGATGGATGGGTTGATTGTGCATTTCTAGACCTGAATTTTTTTTTTGATAAGGTGCCACATAAGAAATTGCTAAACTAGAAACTTCAGGAGGAATACAGGGCAAACTGCTGAAGTGGATGGAAGACTTCTTGCATGAAAGAAAAATGAGTGGTGATAAGAGACACTAATTGGGTTGAAGTGATTAATGGAGTTCCACAAGGAACAGTTCTGGCCCCAATAATATTTGCTATATATACTAATGGATAAAGAAATTGAAAGTTATATGAGCTTCTTTGTGGACGATGCAAAATTGTTGAAAAAAGTTAACACTGTAGGAGATAGTGAGTTGCTACAGAGTGATCTTAATAAAGTATGGGAATGGAGTAGGAAGTGGGAGATGGAGTTCAATATTAAGAAGTGTAGTATAATGGACTTTGGAAAAAGCAAAAAATGAATAGTGGGATCATATAAATTGGGAGAGGAAGAAATTAAAAAAGTAGAAAATGAGAAGGACCTGGGAGTCATTATTATGAATAATATGTCCCCTGAGAAACATATAAACAAAATTTATGGAAAAACTTATAATTTAATAAGAACAATCATAGTGGCATTTACATACCTGGATGAAGAAATGGTGAAGAAAATACTGGTAACTTTGATAGACCAAGATTGGAGTATGCAGCGACGACGTGGTCACCAAGTACAAAAAAATGGATAACAAAACTTGAAAGAATACAAAGAGCAATTACGAAATTGGCACCAACACTCTCAGAACTATCATATGAAGAGAGACTAGCAAAACTTGAGCTACAGACATTAGAGCAAAGAAGAGAGAGAGGAGACTTGATAACTATTAATAGAATCATGAAAGGCATAGAAACTACTGATAGAGAGGATCTAATAAAATGGGATAATAGAGATACAAGAGGGCACGGAAAGAAAATCAATAGTTATAAAAGAGACCTAAAAAGAACAGCTTTCCCCACAGGGTAATAGACGTTTGGAACAAGTTAGATGAGAATGTGGTGTGTGCAAAAACGATACACGAATTTAAAAACAGTCTAGATAAAAAGGGATATGAAGATGGGACACCACGAGCATAGCTCCCCTTCCCGTAAAATACAACTAGGTAATACACACACAAACCTAGCCCGAAGTTGATATCTTCATAGCGATGACGTCACCTCCTGAGCTGCTTGGCGTTCGAACTGAATGTCCACACCTCCAAAGCCAATCCAATTATTCGCGATAATTTTTACCCCTTCGCTACGGCTACGCCCCTCACGCTGAATAAAATCGCCTCAGCAACCAACACTTACAGACCAAGTCACGATGACGAGGGTGTTAAGCAGTCTGCGGTAGCTTTGCGGATGTGGTCTATCGATTGTGCGGAAACACTATAAATGGGGAATCAATCGCGCCCGAACGGACGACGGCATCCAGCCCCCAAAGGACGCGTTGTCGTGCACATGACACCACTCTCCCGCACCTACTGTAAATGCGCGTGGGGGGGGGGGGGTTGAAATGGGTGGGGTTGGGATGAATCAAGTGAAGGGAATGGGAGCGGGGGGGGGGGAACTATTCAAAACCATTGAAGGCGCCACCATCACGACAGCCTCACACCGACACACTTTACGCAACTGTTGCCGATTTGGGTGACATGAGGCCCCATTTAGGTCACCTGTGGGTATTATACTTGTACTGTATTCTTAAAAACGTATTCTCACAATTGTGATCACATTTCCATCATGTAGGACACATTTCGTGGCGTCTGCTTGTTGTCCGGGTGACCCTGAAAGAGATGCAAGTATCCTCTTCCAAACGGGTCTACAGCATCTTCGAAAAAAAGTGCTGTCCCGTGGGACGTTCATACATCGATCACACAAGGCTCACGGGAGGACACACACGAGTTTGGAGGATTTCCAACGGGAAAATAGGCTTCAAATAGGGAAAAAATGGTGGGCAAGCTTCAGTGATTATCACTAACACACACACACGAACTGTATACATAGTATGAATTACTTGGAATTTTTCAGACCACAACCCACACTCACGTAACGATCTTCGGGCTCCCCACTAGATCTCTTTATCAAGACGTGCCGGACTATACCGCGTGATCGTAAAACGTATTCTGCCACGTCACTGGCCACGGGCTGTGAGGAAGAGGGAAGCAGATGTCGACTGCCTGCTCCCCCTGTGAATAACAGCAGTGGGGAAAATGTTCATGCGCGACAACGTTGGAAAAGAATGTACAGGCTAAAGCGGCGGCGACCTGTTCCATGAAAGGAGTGCGTCACAGGTGAGCTGACAGTAACGCTAGGAAGGACTGAAAGGGACGCATGCAAAAGGAGCGATTGCAAAGGGGTTGGGATACTCCAATCTCTTGCCTAGCTACCGCGCTTTGCGCGTAACAACACTGACAAGAGATCGTAGGTCTGATCTGGAAACCGAACACCAGTCCCACGGGGCTGCACCTCTAGGTGGAAATAAGGGTATCTACGGGCTTAAGAAAAGGGTGGCAGGGAGCCCTCTCCAACGTCAGTTCCACGGAAATACCTTGGGCAAGTTACCATCATTAACAACTAGCTTATTATCCGTTCTCAAACTAGGCATGACGTCCATCACGCGGTCTAGCATTACTCGACAGGTGTCGTGTCGGGCATTACGTCGAAGTAACTTTTCAACATCTTGACTAAGGACGAATCGCACAAGAAGCGTACAGTTATTTGGTTCAACAATTATCGAGTAAGACTAACTGGCCAAACGCATCATGCAGCACCCCTACTGGGCACCCAGTCCCTTGGGTCCAGTGACCGTGGGCCGAGTGGGCCACGAGGCACTGTCATGATGACACCCCCCGAGAGTTCGCCCCGACACTGCCACGTACCACCAAGTCTGACCCTGAGACCTGTTTACTGGGCTTAGGAGACCCAGGCCGGTGACCCTGGGCGGCCCAAGTGGAGCCCTGGCTCCCGTCTCGAGCAGAGCGCCAGGAATAGGCAGCAAGTCCCACTCTTTCCACGTCACCTGCAAGCACCTTACCTCGGGGGCCGAAAGGTCAAAGACGACAATGGGGGCCTTTTCTCGGTCACTGGAGTCGGCTGCCTGGTCGGTTGGTCGGTCAGTCGGTGTGTTGGTTTGAAGGACTGCGGCCATGCAGTCCTGACAATCTTTGCAACCCTGACGAGAACGTCGTTGTTTTATGGAAACTCACTCCAGTGACCGAGAGAGAATCCCCAAGTGAGAGAGAGATATTTCCCCTACACCACTTCATCTCTTCGATGCTGCGATGCTTCGTCCTTTCCTTGCAGAAATGTTCTGGATGACGCCTGACCAATTCATTAAGTTGAGACGACGACGACGACGCCACCGATGCGGCGAGGGCCACTCTTAATCAAACCATAAAAACGGGTGACGTCACATCCTTAACAAATCTCGTTCTGGGCAACGCCAATCCATCTTGTTCGGCTGTAAGATGGGGGGGGGGGGAGGACGCCACCGTGATGAGGAGGTTAAAGTACCACCAAACGAGAAAAGGGGAGGACAAAGAGGGAATAGGCGAGGCAGGCAGGAGAGGTGGAGGGAAATGGCGGACAAGAGAAGGGATAAAGGGTAAAAGGACGAGAAAGCGGGAAGGGACGAAGAGGGGAGAATGGCGGCCAAGTGAAGAACGCAGGAGGAGATGGATGCCTGAGTAGGAAGGAGAGAATAAACACCATCAAGAGAAATGAAACGAATAAGAGAGGTGAAAAGTGATGCTGTGAAATAAAGTGAAAACGAATAAGAAAAGGTGAACGACGCAATAACAGAAGGCGAAGGGGAAAGGGTGAGGTGGGTTGCGGAGTACAGTCAGCATCCAGAGAGCAAATGTGAGTAGAGGCAAACCTGGAGGGAAATGTGGATGAGGAAGAGGGGAGGCAAGGATAAGGAGAAAAGGGAAGAGAGGTTACACTATAGGAGGGTAAGAGAACTGGTAGTGAGGGGAAGTGATGGAGAAACGCAAGAAAGAGCGGCAGCGAGGGGAGAAACAAAAGAGAGA
Organism: Oratosquilla oratoria; assembly: GCF_046742065.1. Lineage (NCBI taxonomy): Eukaryota > Metazoa > Arthropoda > Malacostraca > Stomatopoda > Squillidae > Oratosquilla > Oratosquilla oratoria. The sequence continues at coordinate 43,271,305 of NC_134813.1, read as the reverse complement.
GGGGAGGGGAGGAATGAACTGGGACGAGAGAATGAAGAGGACGGAGGGGATAAATCAAATACAAGAGCACAAAAGTCCGAGGAATGGAGGGAGAAGAAAAAAGGGGAGGCATGGAGACGGAAGACGACGACGATGACGATGACGACGACGACGACGATGACGACGACGACGATGACGACAACGACGACGGCGACGAAGACAAGGGAAGGAAAAGAAGTGAGCGCGCGCGCGAAAATAAAATTGAAAAAGGGAGGTATCGTAATATGTGGCGAGGAAAATAATGACGAGTGAAGGAAAAAATGAAAGACGAAAAAAAATGAGGACGTGATTTACAGGAGGTGCGGGCGGGGCAAATAGGAAACTACTGGAGGGTTGTATCGAGAAAGATGGGCGAATAAGCGAAGAGGGAAGGCGGATGGAACGGGTTCGGAAGTAGGGGGGAGGGGGGGTTGAATCAAAGAGGCTATGAGGGAGGGACGAAGAGGGAAGTGACAAGAGGGGAGGGGGACGGGAAGGGAAGGAGGAAGAGAAGGGGGTAGGGAGAAAGTGGAAAGGGAAAACGAGGAGGGAGAAAAGGTGAAGGAAATGATCAAATGTTACAGTAAAAAGAAAGTGAAATGAAAACGAAATAAAGAAAGAAATGGAAGAAAAAGATGGAGGATATCAAGGGAAGAAGGAGAGCCTGTCGTCTCATGAAGAGGGAAAGTATGATGGTCTAGGAAATGAATACGAAGGCAGGCAAGCAGGCAGGCAGGCTGGAAGCAAAGACGATCGATCCAGGGGAGAAGTACAACTGGAAAGGGGTGAGGCTGAGGGTTGGAGGAGGAGGAAGGGGGGGGGGTGGCATGATGTGTCTTGTTCCAGGAAAAACTGGAAAGCGGAGGGGAGGGAGGGAGGGTGGTCGCGAGGGGAACGAAGAGAGGGCGGGTGAAAATGGCCCAGGGAAATGAGGAAAGGGGGGAGGGAAAGGGTGAAAGGAGGAAGAGGAGGGAAGGGGGAAGAGAGAGTGAGGGAAAGGGGACAAGGAGCAAAGGATGGGAAGCGATGATGGGAAGGGGGGAAGGGAAGGGGAAAGAGAAGGGAGGAAGGGAAGGGAAGGGGGAAGAGAAGGGAAGAAGGGAAGGGGGAAGAGAAGGGAAGAAGGGAAGGGAGGAAGGGAAGGGAAGGGAGAAGAGAAGGGAAGAAGGGAAGGGATGAAGGGAAGAAGGGGAAAGGGAAGAAGGGAGAGGGAAAAGAGGAAAGAAAGGGAATGGTGGAAGGGAACTGGGAAGGAAAGGGGAAGGGAAAAGAGCAGAGGAGAAAGTGAGAGAACTGAAATCAAAAGAGGAAAAAAAAAAAAAAAAAAAATGAAGTGTGGGAAGGTGGGTCATAAAAGAGGAACGAAGGGCGTCTTTATGGCAAGTGACATGGCACGTGAGGGAGAAGGAAGATCTGGGAGTGGGGGGGGGGAGAGAGCGCGGGGAGGGGGGGGGGAGAAGCACGTTCGAGTGGGACGACGGGGTGATAACATCTACCTTACCTATTTTTGAAAGAGTGTTGTTTCTGGAGCCGTGACTCATGCGCTTACGAATAAATACACCTGATGCCAAACAACAGCAGCGAGGAGATGAGGAGATGCCGCCGCGCCCGGCGCCAGGCCATTCACCGCCCATCTATCTATCCGTTCCCCCATCATGCAAGGACAACAACCAAAACAACTGGAGCGTGCGTGCGCGTGTGCCTCCTTGATTAATATACAGGACGAGCTATGCTCGAGGGATCCCGTCTCCCGTGCTTTCATCGATCAAAAAATCCCATTAGTGTGTATGTGTGTGTGTGTGTGTGTGTGTGTGTGTGTGTGTGTGTGTGTGTGTGTGTGTGTGTTTCACCACCATGGTCTTGGATCACGTGTTGGACTCGTAATCGACAGCTATTTCCCTCCCGGAAGAGAGCTCGGAGCTCATATATGACCGATCTATGGGTAATGTTGTGATCTTACACGCACACACACACAACTCCCCGCCCACAAGAGTTGGAGTGACGACTCGTAGCGCAGCGATACTGAAAATATTTCAGTCCTGGGCGGGATCCGAACCCGGACCGCCGTACTGCCAGCCGGGAACTCTACCAACCGAATACGTGTGTGTGTGTATGTATGTGTCTGTGTCTGTGTGTGTGTGTGTGCGCGAGCGCATGCCCGTGCTCCAAGAAACTCCCCGGGCTTCGACCTGACCACTTCCTCCTGCCCTGCGAGGTCCTCGGCCTCAGATCCGCCCGCCCTCCCTCCTTCCCTCCACGCCCGTACGCAGTCTCTGGCGTGTCATCTACTGACTGACGTGCCAGCAGTCAATCACGGATGGAGCAGCCGCGCGTCTCTGGCGTCCCAGAGAGTGCTGACCGGATCCGAAAGCAACCCCGCGGGAGGGAGGGAGGGAGGGAGGGAGGGAGGGAAGAGAGAGAGAGAGAGAGAGAGAGAGAGAGAGAGAGAGAGAGAGAGAGAGAGAGAGAGAGAGAGAGAGAGAGAGAGAGAGAGAGAGAGAGAGAGAGAGAGAGAGAGAGAGAGAGAGAGAGAACGAGAGAGAGACTTACGAGTAGTTGGTTATGAAACGTAGTTTTACAACGCCTCTCTCCTGCGGGGCAATCTGTCTGGCACCGAGAAAGGGAGTCCAGTGGAGTGGATGGTGGATGTGCTGGAGGGGGGGGGGGCGCATTACACCAAATCGCCTTCCCGTTTATCTAAGGTCATTCCTCCTTTCGCACCTCCAACTTCACTCCTCTGCTCAAAGTAATGACGCAGTTGACCTTATTGTCGATGACCTCACGCGGGGTCAGTCAGTGCCTCCACTACAGTCACGTGACGCACCCCCCTCCCCCTCCAGAGTTACATTCATCTTCCACAAGCTACAGTAATAATAATAATAATAATAATAATAATAATAATAATAATAATAATAACAATAATAATAATGACATTAATAACAATGCACTTTGCCTATCCAAATCTGTTGACTGGAAAACGGCAGCCCCCGCTGTGGCCGGCAACAATCCTTAAGATGGCCATTAGATCACTCTGGGTAGAAACGTTGGAATTTTTGTCTGTGTTGTACGAGCGTGGTGCAGCTGACACGTCACCACTTTCAGGTGGATGGAAGAGAGCAGTCGCCGGTTGTCAAGGCTCGTCGTTAGGGGCAGTCATTAGACCGAATGCCAGCCCCTCACGGATGCACCTCCAGGTGAGGATGGTGGTTTTATCGGTCTTGGAAGACGGGCCACAGGGAGACCATCCTCTCTGACGTCCGTCCCGCCAGGCCATCACCTACAGGTACCCGTCGTTGATCCTTAATATACAATACAATCTAGGGCAGCGTTTCCCGACCCCCCCCCCCTTTTGTCAGGTCTAAGCATTCCAGCACCACCTAAGATCTTGTTACTAGAAAAATAGGACAAAGCCCGTGCATGCATCACTTCCCAGCAGGCCCTCTCGTCGAGTTCAACAGCCCAGGCTGGGGCACGGTGACCTGAGGGGGGAGGGGGGAGGGGGGTAGCACCATCGTACTAAAGGACTTGAACAGGGGTCCGGAATAAAATGGATTAACCATAATGGTGTATAAAGGACACCACCTTCCCGGAAGGAAGGAAGGAGGGAGGGGCAAGTCCACCTGCCCCCCAACCCCGAACAACAGTGAGTCACCTCAGCTTCCCTTACCGGGACACCCCGGTACGTGCAGTACTGTGTCCGGTATGTCGGGGGAGGGGCGGCCGGGAGAGAGAGAAGTCCGGGGTGAAGCTGCAGAAGGAAACGAAGCTGGGAAGACCACGATATGTATGTATGTATGTATGTATGTATGTATGTATGGGTATATATATATATATGTGTGTGTATATATATATGTATATGTATATATATGTATATGTATATGTATATATATATATATATATGTATATATATATATATACATATATATATATATATACATATATATATATATATACATATATATATATACACACACACACATATACGCATGTATACTACAACGGGAATGGGAGGGAGGTGAGAGATAAACCATAAAATAACTGGGTAGTGGGTGGTGGAAGAGAAGGGTGAATTACAACAGCTGGACAAGGAAGGCAGCGGAACGAGGGAGAGGAGGAGGAGGAGGAGGAGGAGGAGGAGGAGGAGGAGGAGGAGGGAGAGGGAGAGGAGGAGGAGATAAGTTGGAAGATGAACGATGGGGGGGGGGTTTACAGTGAATGAAAATCGAAAGTTGCGAAGGCGAGCCGGGTGCACAACACAGAGAGGGATAATGATGAAGGACACAAGAAAAGAAAAATGTCGGAAATTGGAATGGGACGGGAGAGGATGGATGGGTGGGTGGGGGGGACGCGCTCGCGGGGCGCCGAAGGAGGGAGGGAGGGGGGGGACGGGGCGACACGAATGTGGGCCCAACAGTGCTAATCGAAGGCACGTCAAGACGGACAGACCCAACAGCCAGGAGGGAGGGGTCCAGGGAGGGCCGGGTGTAGAAGGGAAAGAGAACAGGACAGGTGAGAAAGGAGGGCAAGGGGGAGTGGGGAGAGGAGGCGAGGGAGGGGAAGGGAGGTGCAGAAGGGAGTGGAGAGGTGCAGAAGGGAGTGGGGAGGTGCAGAGGGGAGTGAAGGTGACGTGAGGTGAGGTGAGGTGAAGAGGGAGGTAAAAAGAGGAGCGGAGGGGACTGGAGGTTAAATGAGGTGAGGTGAGGGGAGGGGAGGAGAAGAGAGGGGACGGGAGAAGAGGAAAGGATAGTGAAGGGAAAATGAGGAAAAGATAGGAGAGAATAAGGGACGGGACTGGGAAGGAGACGAAGGGTAGGAGCGTGGATAGGAAGAGGGCCGAAAGAAAATGGGAGGGGGTACGGGGGAGGGGGGCAGGGAGGGGATGAGAGGGAAGTGAATGGGTAGACAGAGAAAGGAAGGGAAATGGAGGAGATGGGCGGAGAGGAGACGAAAAGGAAGGAGATGCAAGGAGAAAGGAGGGGGGAAGTGGAAGGGCGGAGGGAGAGGGGGAAATGAGGAGGAGGAAGAGGAGGAGGAGGGGAGATTTTTTCTCCTGATAACCAGCGCTTCTATTTTTGGGAACAATATCGCATCGAGGCGTTGACGTCACAGAGATGGTAAAGGAGAGACCTAAAATAAGGAAGGAAGGAAAGAGGGAAGGAGGGAGGGCTGATCACAGGAGGAACTGTAAATGTTAAAAAGTGATCAGCATTCGTCTTCTTCATCTTCTTCTTCTTCTTCTTCTTCGAGTGGAGATTAGTGTCCAATCAAAATAATGATGCGTGACTCTGCTCCATTAAAATGTCAGTAAAGTCCCTAAAATATTGACTCGAAGGAGGAGGGAGGACGGAGAGGAGAGGAGGAGGAAAGTAGGTCACGTGATGGTATAAGGGGGTAGCGGAACGGAGGGAGGGGGAGAGGGGGGAGGAGGAAAGGGAGGGAGGTAAGATGAGGGAAGGATCTATAGAAGGGGGTGGGTGGGGAGGGAGGGAGGGAGGGCGAGCAGGATGCGGAGGGAAGGAAAAGGGTGGAGGAGGGGCAGATGTGGTCCGAGGGTTTCAGGAAAAGTGGAGGGGAAGACGAAGTGGAGAAACAAAAGGGGGGAAGAGGAGGAGAAGATGTGGAGTAGGAGTGGGGGACGGGGACGGGGAGGAGAGGAGTGGAGGTGGAGGCGTAAGAGAATGAGAAAGGAGAGAAAGAGTGGATGGCCATCAAACACCAAACGGGGGAGAGGGTACAAGTAAGGACAGGAGAAAGGCGAGAAAGAAGCGCGAGGACGGAGGAATATGAAGGACATCGAGGAAGAGGGTAGGGTAGGGTAGGGAAAGAAGAGGGAAGGGAGGGAAGAGGGAAGGAGGAAGGGGTGGGGGTGGGGGTGGGAACAGGGGAGGTAAACTCGTCAACAACTTCCTGGTGGGATATATGACCGTTCTCCGTGACCAGACAGAAATGGACGCCATGACAAATATTATATATATATATATATATATATATATATATATATATATATATATATATATATATATATATATATATATATATATATATATCGGGGGTTATGCACACGTGTGCTCAATTTCCATTGGCGAGAGGTAAGGAATGGGGCGAAGAGGAAGGCCAACAAAACCAGAACGGCAGTAAAGGACAGGAAAGGACAAGGAAGGACAAGAAAGGACAAGGTCTCCGACAGACCAACAGACACAAAGACTCCCTTCCTTCCCTCCTTCCTTCCTTCCTTTCCTTGCTACGGCAGATATTGATTCCCAAGACGGACGGAGGAGGAGGAGGAGGAGGAGGAGAAGGAGCTTGCTCCTTGAGCAAGAGGTACTATGGTCTCAGGGGCACGGCCGCACGGAGGCTCCGTGCACGTGCCTACACAGGAGGGAAGGTGGGGAGGGGAGGGGGAGGGGGAGCTTCTCGCACACGTCATCCGCCGCCGCCTACGGCCTGTGCGGTTACCCTGAACAATAAAGAGCAGAGCTTCCTTCATCGGAGTCCTGCATTTTAAGACCTAATTACTATTTGCGCTCACGTGGCAGTCTTCTCTGACAAACAGCCACAGCTCGTAAGCACTCCGAAAGTACAACGTTTCTGTCGGCAGACGGTCTACTCCTCCATTTGTTGAGTGCGCTCTCTGGACTCCCCATATTTTTTTCTTTCCTACACGTCTTTGCTATCAAATAATTTATACTCCACTGCAATTTCACCACTATCTTCTTTCCCCTAGAACTTCTAATGCTGATATATGTCAAAGTAGTCCTCGAGATGGTCTACCAAGGCCATGGCAAGTCAGGGCGTTTTACAGTCCCCTCTATACCTGGGGAAAGAGGGATCTTAGACCACTGCATATCCTTATTTTCACTCCTTGGTTGCTAGTGAGGGTAAAGTTGGGCTGGTCAGACCATAACACTTTCTTCCACTTGCCCTGATCACAGGCAAAGTATTTCTGGTAAAAACATACCATAGGATGGGGTAATCAGGCCATCACTGGGGTAAATGGGCCATATACAAGTTATTCATATATTAACTGGTAAATAAAATTCTGGTAAAATGGAGGTAGGTATTTATTCAGGGTAAAAGTGAAATATTTTAAAACAAATTTCAATTAAAAAAGTGAATAACTTTTATATGGCCCATTTACTCCCCAGTGATGGCCCGATTACCCCATCCTACGGTACTTGATTCTTCTTTTGCCTGGCTATGATAATTGGATTTTTTTGAGATGTGCTGTACTCCTACCCAAGGTTGACACGGAGGTGATGTGGAACACTTCTCGGAGACACCTTGGCTAGCAGTTTAGGGTTCTTGTATTTTAATTTTTTTAGCAGAAATGTGAGCTTCTATCAATTTGGCATTGCAGGACCTTCAAGGTCCTAGGTGTAGTCTTACAAACTCCTCCTGGACTTTTTCTTTGGAGCTCTGGATTGGCACTGCCAGTGTTAAAGCAATGCTTTGTCCACCTCTGCACAGAATGCAGTTGAATGCCTGTGATGCTTGAATTTATTAGATTTTCTTCATTTTACCAGGGCAACAATACTTGCCAGTTGGTCCTTCCTAAAGTACTTTCACAAGCCTGCTACTCATGATGAACACAATATCATAAAGGGGTAAGAGAGAAAAAACATGCAAGTAACAGAGAAGAGCAAAGCACATTTGTCCACCACAAAGGCCAAGGGTGACTGATCTACTCATGGCAATCACTGAGCGATGATGGTGGCAAGGTGAATGTGATCATCAAGAGTGAGAGGCTAAATAAAATTTTCCAATCTGTCTTCACAAATGAAAATATTTTTTTTTAGAGGAAGACAAGGCAAGCAATAATTTGGGTTTAAAATATGTAAAAGTACAAGTGAAGGAAGTGTTCAATCTTTTTGGATCATTGGACATGTGAATAGATTTAGGACTAGGTGGGATCTCAAACTAGATACTCATAACAAGTTCACTGAAAGACGGAATAATGCCACAAGAATAACACCACTGAATCACAGGCCATTATCACTAACCAATACAGTAGTGAAATTATGTGAAACATTTGTGAAAGATTGATGGGTCAAATATCTTCAAGAGATGAACATTTCGAAAAGAAAATCAATTTGGCTTAAGAACTAGACTGTTGTGTGTGTCAAACCTATTGACCTTTTACTCAAGAGTGATTGACATCCTGCATAAGAGGGAGGGCTGGGTGGACTGTGTGTACCTCAATCTTAAGAAGGCTTTCGATACAGTACCTCACATTCCTGTTGGAAGCTGGAGTATATCGGGGAATAATTGAATGGATGAATATTATTTCTCTTAAGGGAAGGTACATGAGAAATCGAGGACAATAGTACAGTATAAAATGTCAAGATAAAGAGCAATGACAAGCAAAGTTCCAAAAGCTGCCAGCACCTACAATATATCTATGTTAATGACATATTGGAAGCTACAAGCTATCCAGATGATACAAAGTTCATAAGAAAAGTGAAACACAAGGAGGCCTGCCAGCTGCTGCAATAAAATTGAAGCTCCATTTGCATGGAGCCAAAAATAGAAAATAGAATTTCAACATGAAAAATGCAATGTATTGGAACTGGGCAATAGCTCTATAAGGCTATCTTTGCACTATTCCTTGGGATGCAAATCCATTGCACAAGCAAAATAGGAGAAAGATTTGGGAGTATTGATACAAGACAATCTATCACTGGAGAGACATACCAGTAAGATTGTGGGAGACTATGAACTATGGCAAAACATAAGGTGGCTTTTCACTACATGGATAAATAGATAGATAGAGAGTGTGGGTGTATGAACTATGGCAGAACATATGGTGGCTTTTCACTATATGGATAGATATATAGAGACAGAGACATATAGAGAGAGAGAGAGAGAGAGAGAGAGAGAGAGAGAGAGAGAGAGAGAGAGAGAGAGACAGAAGAAGAGAGAGAGACAGACACAGACACAAATAGAGAGAGAGAGAGAGAGAGAGAGAGAGAGGAAGGAAGGAGGGAGGGAGGTAGGGAGGTAGGTAGGGAGGGAGGTAGGTAGGTAGGGAGGGAGGTAGGTAGGGAGGGAGGTAGGTAGGGAGGTAGGTAGGTGGGGGGGGGGGGAGAGAGAGAGAGAGAGAGAGAGAGAGAGAGAGAGAGAGAGAGAGAGAGAGAGAGAGAGAGAGAGAGAGAGAGAGAGAGAGAGAGAGGAAGGAGAGAGAGAGGAAGGAGAGAGAGAGAGAGGAAGGAGAGAGAGAGAGAGGAAGGAGAGAGAGAGAGAGGAAGGAGAGAGAGAGAGAGAGAGAGAGGAAGGAGAGAGAGAGAGAGAGAGAGGAAGGAGAGAGAGAGAGAGAGAGAGAGGAAGGAGAGAGAGAGAGAGAGAGAGAGAGGAAGGAGAGAGAGAGAGAGAGAGAGAGGAAGGAGAGAGAGAGAGAGAGAGGAGAGAGAGAGAGAGAGAGAGAGAGGAGAGAGAGAGAGAGAGAGAGAGAGAGAGAGAGAGAGAGAGAGAGAGAGAGAGAGAGAGAGAGAGAGAGAGAGAGAGAGAGAGAGAGAGAGAGAGAGAGAGAGAGAGAGAGAGAGAGAGAGAGAGAGAGAGAGAGAGAGAGAGAGAGAGAGAGAGAGAGAGAGATATGGCAGTAAGCAAACTGTCAAATAAGCTCTATCAGGAGTTACTAAACAGCACTGGATCTGCCAACAGTGAAAGACTGAAGAGAAAGATATGACTTGATTACAGTATTCAGGTTGCTAAAGGAGATAGACTACAATGACAGAAGAGATCTCCTGATTAGGGATGGAAGGTCTTTAAAGAGGTCATGAGAACAAACTGAGAAAGACTAGATATTTGTCTTCAGGAAATGAAGAAATACAGCTTCCCACACAGATACATACATATACCAAAGGTTTTTTCCCCTTTACAAGGGAGGTAGCCCCCCCCCCCCCAAAAAAAGACATAAAATCCACTCCAATCCATTCCATTCCCGCATACTCCATTTCCATCCACCCCCTTCCTTCCCTCTTATCTTGGCTCCTCCTGGACGACAGGTCATCCCTGCATCTAACCCACTGCCCTGGGTCAAAAGCAGTGTCACAAGACACAGCACACCCACAACAAGGTAGACACCCCCTCTGTCCCTTCATGCAAAATGGAGAAGACGGGGAGAAATCCCTTTGGGTTGCATCAAAATATCATTCACACATATTCCCTCACCCCCCCATCCCCCACCTGCTCCCTCATGCATCACAGCATCATCCATACACAACCATTCTCCACCCTTATCTTCTGTACTCTCCTGTCCTTCCTCAACAGACATTCCCCTCTTTCCCAATGGCCCTTTTGCCCCCTTTTTTCTGTATAGTAGGCAAATACAATTATGTCAATCAGGGGGAAGAAGCCTATTGGTATAAAGATAGGTAAAAAATTGCAGACATCCCCCATCCAGTAAGGTCTGGATTTCCCAATGATTACATTTTCTCTTGCTATGAGTACTAGCTACTCCCCCTAACAAATATTGTTCATATTAGTCATCCTCAGCTATTTTCTAGGTTCCTTGCACCAGGTCCAGTATATGTAAATCATCATTGTGAACTGTTACAAATTAGGTGTGGATCCTTTTTGATATTCCTGTCACCAATAACAACATACACCAACCAAAATAAGAATCTGAGAGCATTTACACAAGAAAATTTCATTATCCCATGGTAACATTACCCACAAGCTCCTGAAGGTTATATGCATCTAAAAATATACACCTACACTACTGCATTCTCTACCAACTATAATATCAAAGATAAATTCCTTATTAAACCTATGCTTACACTAGGAATGTGATTAACTTCCCTGACAGCAGCTATATTCATCCAAAGTTCAAATTTAAGTCATGAATCATAACTAAAACATAAAATTATGAAAAAAAAAACAAAATCTGTATTACCGGTACTTACCAACTTAATAGCAACATGTTCATTGTTGTACAGGTTTTTTCCTGAAATAAAATGAAAAGATTTATGAATTACTACTTTTACTAAACAATACAAAAAATTATCTTCGTCTTAGCTACAGTACAAACATATACTTTCCTAACCTAGAGCTCATTTCATAGACAACTAGTACTTCTGGCTGATGACCACAAAATCAAATTTCATAAATACAAAACAATTCAAAATAAGTCCTAGAAATGTGACTGATATACACTAGATATGGGAGTACATCTGGTAAAAAATCTGAACAAGAAAATATTGAGGTATATTGATACAGATACCATAATCAGTGCTAATGAACAATGACACTGTTCCTTCTGTATACTGTATATGTATGTATGTATACATGTTTGTGTGTGTGTGTGTATATATATATATATATATATATATATATATATATATATATATATATATATATATACACATAGACCAAAGGCTTTCTTCGCCCTTACACAGATAGTAGCCAAAAAACAAAGGCACAGAAACTACTCCCACTCATTCCATCAGGGCTGTGGAGTCAGAACACAAAACCTTCGACTCCTCTATTTTTGGCACCACCAACTCCGACTCCTCTTCATTTAATTAACTGATTATGGCCTACATATTTGATAAAGCGTATACAACACACATACGCTCCAATCTTGAGTAGACTTGTAATCATTATAACTGGTTTATTTCAAAGAATAAAGATACTGTATATGTTATAGTGTGGCTTTCCTATGTTTGACCTCTTCATTAATACTTTATAACTGAAGTAGAGACATTTTAGAAAGGATATTGAAGAAAATTCAGTAAAAAAAAATATTCTATAACGTAAGAGCTTTGGCATAATATATATCTTTACAAATAAGTGATAAGTACATTTCAAAAACAAAAATACTGTACTTTATAACAAAAGTTGAAAAATAACCTTTGTGAAAGATATACAAACCTAATAATAAAAAAGATATAATGTAAGATTTTTTTTACATATAAAGTTTTGCAAGTACAAAATAAAAAAAATGAAAATACTTTATAAAAGAAGTTTAGGCAAATTTCTTGAAAGGAAACAGTAAATATAGAGAATATAAACCTTAGTGATACAAGTACGGTACAAGGTCGAGTGTTACAGCTGAACATCTATGATACTGAAATATATATGTATCATACATACTTTTTGGGTATCATTATCCTTCATATGTTTTCATACCTTCTTTTGTCTTACATACATACATATACCCAAGGCTTTTTCCCCATATATGGGGAGTAGCAAGAAAAAGGCATAGAAACCACTCCCACCCATTCCATTTCCTATATATTCCACTCCCCTCCACCCTCCTCCCTCCCTCTTATCTTGGCACCTCCTGGATGATGGGTCATCCCTGCATCCTGTCCACTGCCCTGGGTCAGAAGCAGTGTCGCAAGACACAGCACATCCAGAGCAAGGCCACTTCATAAATTCGGCGACCCCCCTCTCCGTCCACCCATGCAGAAAAGGAGAAGACGGGGAGAAATCCCTTCGGGCTGCGTCAAATTTTTTCTCATACATACTTCCTCACCCCCCCCATCCCCCACCCACTCCCCCTCATGCATCACAGCATCATCTATACACAAACCCTCTCCATTCACCCCTATCTTCTGTCCTCACCCATCCTTCCTCCACAGACATTCCTCTCTTTTGTATTGCCCCTTTCACCCCATCCATCCATCCCATCCCACGATGCCCCCTCATATTCACTACCTCCGCCTCTTTCTTCACTCATTCTTTCCATGTGTCCAAACCATCCTAATACTCTTTCATCAACCCGATCTCCCAGCTCCCTTTCCACCCCTGTTCTCCTCCTCACCTCCTCATTTCTCACTCTATCTAGCCTAGTAACCCCTATCATACTTCTCAGACATTTAATCTCAAACACATTCAAATTCCTTCTTTCCTCTCTCATGTCCCATGTTCCATGTTTCTGCCTCATACAGTGCTGTTGGCACAATCACTCCTTCATACAACCTACTCTTAGCATCCATTCGCAGATGTCTATTTCTCATTACACTTTTCAATCCACCAAGGCATTTACTCGCTTCTCTCAATCTACACTCCACCTCCACTCCTCCCTTTCCTGCCACATTCGCACCCAAGTATCTAAAACTATCCACTTCCTCCAGTCTTTCACCCTTAATGCTTACTTCCAGCCTGCTGCCACTTCCACCCCTTGTACATCTCATCACCTTACTTTTGCCCACATTTATCTTCATCTTCCTTCTTTCACACACCTGCCCAAACTCTGTCACTAACTTCCTCAATCCCTCCTCTTAGTTTAACTACATACTGGTACTGCTATGCAATTATTGCGATGGACATTACTCTGGTTCTGGAACCAATCTTATCGATACGAGTACAATATAAGATACAGCTGAACATGTTTGAAACATGAAACTTTTTTTCAACTTTAAATATCCTTATTTTAATAATTCAACGTTAAAAAGAAAAAAAAATAATAAAAATAAAAAATAAAAAAAAAAAAAAAAAGGGGGAAAGGAGAGAAGGGATAGTATTATTGCGTGAGTCTACAGTTGACATCTTAATTATCCTACTGTTTGGCAATACAGCAGTGGGAGAAACCACCAAACTGATGGAGTGACGGAAACGATGCATATGGAACTTGACAGGAATATTACAGCTCCCGTGACTGTGTCAACAGAAGGCGTAAAATGGAGTGTTTACTTAATTTATTCAAGTAATACTTTGGATGTTTATCGGTCTATTTATAAAGTTGAAAGTTAATGTTGCACAAGGACATTTTGGGGGTTTAGTGGAATGACCACGAAGATAAGTCGAGATTTATTACATTTTATAATTTTTTTTTTTTTTTTATAATCTACTTATAAGGAGTGTGCACTGCATAACTCTACAGACTAAACGAAGGCCTTATAAAGTGTAAATTCAACTGGAGTCGGAGTCTTTACTGACTCCGACTCCAGTGACAACGTAATTGCTTCCGACTCCGACTCCACAGCCCTGCATTCCATCCCCTACATACTCCATTCCCCTGTACCCACTTCCCTCTTATCTTGGCACCTCCTGGATGATGGGTCACCCCTGCATCTTGTCCTCTGCCCTGAGTCAGAAGCAGTGTCACAAGACACAGCACATCCACAGCAAGGCCGCTTCATTAATTCAGCGACCCCCCCGTCTCCATCCGCTCATGTAGAAAAAGAGAAGACAGGGAGAAATCCCTTCGGGCTATGTCAATTTTATTTCTCATACATACTCCCTCACCCCTCCACCCCCCACCCACTCCCCCTCATGCATCACAGCATTATCTATACACAAACATTCTCCATCCACCCCTATCTTCTGTCTTCTCCCATCCTTCCTCAACACATTCCCTCTTTCCCAATGCCCCTTTTACCCCATCCATCCATCTCATCCTAGGTTGCCCCCTCATGTTCACTCCTTCCACCTCTTTTTAATAATCTTTCTTCACCATTCTTTCCATGTGTCCAAACCATCCCAATACTCTTTCATCAACCCTATCTCCCAACTCCCTTTTATATATACATAAAATCAAAATGGGACCCACTACAGGGTTTGCATAAGGTGGTCCTGTAAGACGCACCAAAGAATCATCTCTATGCTACCCATCTTCAAAACCCACCAATCCCCCCACCTCTATCTGGAAGTAAAGCCCCAAGGATGGTCTCCAAACCAGATCCCTGATCTATCAACTCTGAGTACATTTCCTCCACCTTTCATGAAAGGGAAGCTGACAACTGATAACCATTTTCCTCTTCCCACAACTAGCTGGTGACACAGAAACTGTCCCATAACTATGTCAATTTAATCAGTCAACTGCTTGCCCCAGGTCCCTCTTTCAAGATACTTATGTCTCCTGGGTAATTAGCAATGGCCACTAGATGGACCCAAAAGTCATTCAAGGAAAAGATGTTGTGTTGTCTGGGTCAGGCCACAGTAGGGTGTGGATGAGCTGTTCTGGGTCTTGTGTGTTGTAATTGCCTCTGGGGCAATTTGATTCTGTGGCCAGTCCTATTCTGTATTGGTAATGTTTCAATGCTGGGCAGTGGCCTGAATGCACTCATACCCATGTGGTTCTTGTTTAATGTAGGAGGAATTTCTCTCTAGGACTGACATCTGGGGAAATCAGGTGTAACATGGAGCTTAGAGATCACCCTTAAAGTGTTTCTCTTGTGATCTGAATATATATATTTTTGTGTGGAGGTGTTGCAAGGTGCAGGTAATAGATTGTTTTACATGTCTGAGCAGTATGTTGTTTATTAAGTTTTTGTTGTTGCATTCAGTTGGTTGTGCTTGTGTTATGTGGTGGGAGAGATGGATGGGATTGACAGCTCCTGCACAGAACTGTGCTGCTCTTTGGGGAGGATTTTGGTTTCTGAGTACAAAGTTCAATTTGTGTGGTTCTAGAGCATCCAGTCATTATTTAATGCTTTGTTTTGTGTAGTTTATAGGGAGTCCTGTGTTCTTGGTTGTAGGGAACTCTGTTGTGATGGTGTACCGAGTGTGAATCCCATGAGCACTTTGTTTACTGTGATTATTGTTTCAAAATCTGTGCTTACTTCTGATCTTGTTTTGTTTCTTGTTAATATTAATGTTAGGCCTTTGATGTGAGGGTTGAAGGACATGTACATATCAAAAGTGAGGACTACAATCTTAAGGCATTTTTTCAACAGAAGTTAGCCATTCCCACACCAATACCAATGTTTTTCCAAAGAGCTATGGGAGGTCCTGGAGACTCTTGCCAGCCAGTATGGGCTGGTCAGTGAAACTCAAGATAACAATTGTTACTATGGACAGTATTATCAAACTTCGTATTGGCTAGCTGCATAATGCAACTATAAACATATACAATGCAATGCATACATTTCCACTTGGAAGTGAATAACATGCATTTTTAGAACACATATTTCCAGTGTTTCTATTGCGTATACAATATCCATGACCCATGATAGTAAATTAAAGAAAATTGCATAACTTTATAACTATATGAAACATATAAACATATGAATTGTATGGTTTAATTATTTATGATTAACACTGAAATACTGGCAAAAATTACAAGGCAATCTGATATTTTTTATCAAAGTGGTAGCATTTGTATGTACAGTAAACATTGGTAGGCATATACTGAGTAACAGTACTGTATACATGTACAATATAAAAACCCAATACACAATAGTAGTAAAAAATATTGTATAACTTGTATAACCATAAAAAACAAATATATTCATTGTACAATATAATAACATAAAATTAGCAATGAAAGACTGGCAAACATTATAAGGCAACACAACATCAAAGTGGTTGCATTTACATGTAAACATGGGTAGGCTGATGCACATCAGCCAGATAGTATAAATTGAAATGAAAAGTAAATACTTATAAAAGTAATTAAAACTTGGACATTGCCACTATGAATTGGGGGATATTCAAATTTCATAATGGTTTCCACATGGCAACTATGAGATTGAAAGATATGGAAGAACAGTAGAACATGAAGAAGCTACCATTTTGAACCTAAGATCAACAAATTGACTTTTTTAATCCAGAGCTAGGACAGTGCTTGGAAAAATGGAAAGTTGTCCCCAGGATGGAGACTCCCTTGTTGTTTTAAGGTGAAACACGTGAGTGATTTCTTGTGCGCAAAATAAAATTTGGATCCAAATGTCATCCTAGGCTTTTAAAAGTTTTGGCTGTAAAGCAGTTATTATCTGCATCATTTGTAGAAACCTGAGTTGGGTACATCTTTTATGTTTATTCTGGAAATGATAACTTTTTTGTGTATGTTTCATCTGATTAATTCAGTGTACTGGTTTATTTTGTTGTATTTACACATATACTACTATACACACAGAGGGGGCAACTTAGGTTATTGATGAACGTTTATTTCACCAAAAGTTGTTAATATGATATGAACAAAGGGGGTCCCTGAGTTACGAAGGGGTTCTATTCCTACACAATGTTGGAAACCAATCTTTGGCATAGGACAGAACCAGCCTAAAGAACCTTCCATGGTAACTGCTTTCTTTTTCTTTGGTGCCATAATGAATGGCACACATAAAAAAAGGGGGGGGGGAGATAGCTAATGATAATTAGTGATCCAAAATAGAGCTTCCTTCCTCGGTATATCATTGCATGACAACATATTCCTCCTCTGCACTTACCAACTATTCTTAGTATTACAAAAAACATAAAAGAACCAGCATAGGGAACTGTACAGGGACAATGTCATAGTCAGTACTGCATTGACTTGAAGCATGATTTTGCCTCTAAATCAATTGTACGTAGTCAGCACATACCATTGTCAAATTTTTTAATTCCCAATGCACTGATAATTCTTTGCCAAGATTTTTTTTAACTGGTTCTGTGTCACCCCAAGAGTTGCTACCTCATCATCTTATCCCTTCGAATCTTTCTTTTTTATTTTATGTAACCCAAAAGACACATTAACGTCACAGCTGGTGGCAGTGAAAATACCATATTTTGAGCCTATTATTCTAGCTAAATTTTAAGTTTGAAAATGTACACTGGAGACTCAGGCTGTCCTAGGTAGTTAATGAATTAAAGAAGTTGAATACCCTTAGCTACATGTATACAGGTGAATAACCATAGCACACTTTTACATATGAACAGGAATAAGGAAATTACATTTTGCAAAGGTAACATCAGGAAAATGATTCTGATGAGCATTTTACAGAACTGCCACTTCAAAATAACCCTAAACAGGGTTGGGCACCTAAAATGACTAAGCAATTGACACTAGGTGAACAAGAAAATCAGTAAAAAAAAAGAAATAGTTCCTGGTGCATTACTGCAAATCTCCACAAAAATCATGGTTTAAAAAGATGGAGTAAAGTTTACAAGACAGTGATCACAAAATGGTTCCATGTTTGTATGGATTCTCATACACAGGATGATGGAAAAACATTAATAGTTGACAGAACACTGAGGGAGATAATTACTATGTACAAGTGCAGAGATATAACAGCAATGCTAACCAAGGTGGGGAGGGTCATAGGTAACATGAGGGAATATAAAAGAAAGCCCTAAGAGAAAGTGAGGAAATTGTGTTGGAAATCATTTGGTAAATAAGAAAGATAACAGAAGAGGCAAAAACTGGCATAGGATGAAGGAAGTGGAGAAGGTATAAAACAATTAGCAAATGCATGACAACAAGCTGGAGAGAGGTTTGCAGATTGCAGGGAGTTATTTGTCTTGAAGGTAATGTGGTGGATAAGAGGATCTAACAAGAAATCACTCAATGGAGTTAGCCTATTATAGTTCTGCCCTCATACGAGCAACAATCATTTGGCTAGTCACAACAAAATCTAAATGGCATTACCACAGCAAAGAGTTAATCCTAGCCCTCAACACTATCAATATGACATTGTGCCTTCAGTAGAACATATATGGCATAACTGAAAACATCCCCAATGGGCATCATCATCATAACAAAGGGGGGTTGATCCTTCAATTTGCTTCATATGTTTTCCATTTGGTGAAGTAAACAGTCCAACCTTTCTCTTTTTAAGTTTATGGAGTAAGGAACTAACTCTTGATGCCCTCCATATCCAATTAGTCTGTGCACTACAAAGAATCTATTCATGGTGGGGAAGAAGTGGGAATTCCCAAGTGCAACATTGTCAATATGACCACCAATTATTTGGTCATCACTGTCACACTACCCACCCCCATCCCTCCTGTCTCACCTATGACATCTCTGTATGGCAACATGAGGGAAAAGCAATGCCACATGTCAGAGAATTTTCAAATCATTGACATAATTCTAAAAATTTATACTCACTGGACATATATGCAGCTTCCTTTCCTATATAAAGAATATAAACAAACAATATAAAATAACACAAAGATGGGAAATAAGAAAGAGAGAAGCATGTACTTAGGTTGATTCAGCAGAATGGTTATTGGTAAACCACAACAAAGGCCACACCCTAAACGGACTCCATGGAGCACACAGACTAAGCTATTTCACTCAGCTGTGTGCAGACCTCTCTATACCAGGCATTAACTGACCAAGTTGAAAGGAGGGAAAGGAGAAGGAGGAAGGGAGTAGGAGGGTGAGAAAAATGGGAAGAAGGGAAAGGAGGTGGTGTGGAGGGAAAGGAGGAGGCAAGGAGAGGAGAGGATGAATGGGGAGGAGGTAGTACAGAATATTCAAGGAGGGTTGCAGAAAATAGTAACAGCAGAAGTTAAAAGTGATAAGCATTATTCTTTGAGTGGTGACTGGTCTCCAATAGTGGTGTCACTCAAGTCCTGCAAATGATGAAAGGGGAGAGGGTGAGTGAGTAAGGAGGAGGAAAGGTACTCCACATGATTTTTCTAAAACCAAGAAAGATCCTCTGTTCTGTAGAGATCTTCCCAAAAAGATACTGGAGTGCTGAATGAAGTACTATGTAATGTAGTGATGGATCTCAACAGAGTATTTTGTTGATATTTAGTTTTCTCTATTAAGAGGATGTGGTTTCCAGCTGAAAATATACATCCAAGACATCCAAAAAACGAGACAAGTTTAAATATCAGAATCATACCACATATTTTAAGAAATCATTAAAGGAACTACTGTAACATATCTGACTGGCTAGAACTTTCATTACATAAGGTAATTCATGCCACCTAAGGGCAAAACATACTTGTTAGCTGCTTATTCAAGACACATGACCTATCAAAATAAAAACATTTAACCACCAAGTCCATAGTACTGTATAGGCAGGCTGTACGTTCAAGCCAGTCAATGATGTGTGCCACCTACACACTTGTATGGGATCCAAAGGATGAGTTGTCACTTATAAATATACTATAATATCCACACATTATTTTTCATGGCTCTGAATGTACTGATAGAGCCAATGAAAGCTTTTAATTGTATACCGTACTTTCTCCATGTGTTCCTCCGAGGCTTTCTGGATATGAGGCATATCATAAGAGATCTAAAGTACATTCTGTCAGTGCTGATCCTAGGGATATTACTACAGGATTTTAAGTAATTATGGCTACTCCTAACAAATCATAGATGTCCATTTACTTAAAATCATTACCAGCTAGGCTATATTTAGTATGGTAAACCCGATTCTACAGTTCATAATCTATAAGTGGAAATGCATAAAAGAATTTTGGCAAAGAGCCAAGGAAGTACATGTCAGGCACTGCATCACACCTTTTCATATTTCTCTATCTACATTTGTAAACATGAACCCAATTAGTATCATCATCAGTATGGCAGTATTTTGTACATCCCAGCCAATTTATGTCAATACCCATTTTAACCTATCCAAATGACTAAGAAAACTACAGTGACTGAAATACAGATTGACCTCTCATTAAAGGACGTTAATTAGCTGTATTTGCGGTGTTTTCAGTGTTTTTTGGTGCTGCTGTTTAGTGCTGTGCAATCACTATGCCACCCAAAGACCACTCCAAATCAACGGACACCGTTACCCCCCTTTTAGTCCGTTAATGAGAGGTAGTACTGTACTGCCATTTTAGCAGTGATACATACATACATACATATACCAAGGCTTTTTCCCCCTTACAAGGGGGGTAGCCAAAAAGAAAAAGGCACAAAATCACTCCCACCCATTCCACCCCTGAATACACTCCACACCCCTCCACCTTCCCTCTTATCTTAGCACCTCCTGAATGACGGGTCACCCCTGCACCTTGTCCACTGCCCTGGGTCAGAAGCAGTGTCGCAAGACACAGCACATCCACAGCAAGGCCGCTTCATTAAATCAGCTACCTCCCCTCTCCGTCCCCCCATTACATAAAATGAGAGGACGGGGAGAAATCCCTTCAGGCTGCGTCAAATTTTGCTCACACATACTACCTCACCCCCCCATTCCACCTCATGCTATCACAACATCATCCATATACAACCATTCTCCATTCACCCCTGTCTTCTGTCCTCTCCCGTCCTTCCTCAACAGACATTCCCCTCTTCCCCAAAGCCCCCTTCACCCCATCCATCCACCTCATCCTAGGACGCCCCCTCATGTTCACTCCCTCCACATCTGCCTTCCACACCTCTTTTACTAGTCTTTCTTCACTCATTCTTTCCACGTGTCCAAACCATCCTAATATTCTTTCATCAACCCTATCTCCCAGCTCCTTTTCCACCCCTGTTCTCCTCCTCACCTCCTCATTTCTCACTCTATCTAGCCTAGTAACCCCCATCATACTTCTCAGACACCTCATCTCAAACACATTCAAACTCCTTCTCTCTTCTTCTCTTATGTTCCATGTTTCTGCCCCATACAGTGCTGTTGGCATAATCACTCCTTCATACAGTCTCCTCTTAGCATCCATTCCCAAATGTCTATTCCTCATTACACTCTTTAATCCACCAAGGCATTTACTCGCTTCTCTCAATCTACATTCTACCTCCACTTTCACTCCACCTTTCCCTGCCACATTTGCACCCAAGTATCTAAAACTATCCACTTCCTCCAGTCGCTCTCCCTTAATGCTCACTTCCAGTCTACTGCCACTTTCACCCCTTGTACATCTCATCACCTTACTTTTACCCACATTTATCTTCAGCTTTCTTCTATCACATACTCTCCCAAACTCTGCCACCAACTTCCTCAATCCCTCCTCCGATCCTGCCACAAGCGCAGTGTCATCCGCAAACAACAGCTGGCTCACCTCCTACTTTTCTCCACCCTCTCCCCTTAGCACATGTACATCCTTAACTCTTCCTATCATAATCCTATTTACCACTACATAATCCATTAATGCTTTATCTACCACCCTTCCCTCCACAACCCTCTCCCACGTGTACTTATGCTTTTTGATTCACATATGAATCTTTTTCCTTAAAAAAGAGTAGACTCGGAGGGGACTTGATACAGGGATTTAAGATTCTAAAGGGGATTGACATCAAAAGTGATAAAATTCTTACACTGAATGAGAATTCGACGAGAAATGATGGTCTCAAAATGTCAGGAAATAGATTTGATTTGGAAGTGGGTAGAAACAACTTTGCCAACCATGTAGTTAATGAATGGAATAAATGTCCTACAGAGGCAGTGCAGTGTAATTCAGTTCGAAGCTTTAAGATTTGTTTAGGTAAACATTTAAGCAAGATGCTGTAATGACTGCCATTTATTATGTATTATTTGATTATTTGTTTATTGAATATTTGCTTGATTTCCATTTATTATTTATTTGTCAGTTAATTATTATTTACTATTTACCTGTTTGTTTATCATTTAACTATACCTATGTATTATTTATTTTATTTATTATTATTATTACAATTTTTTTTTTATCAATTTTTTTTATCATTTGTATTTTTTTTCGCATCTGACCTAGTTATGGACCAAAAGGTCTCCTGTCAGCATACTCCGCCTTTGTAATCCTTTGTAGTCTCCAATCCCTTGCATTTACCTCTCGCACCACCCCATCCATGTATAAGTTGAACAGCCAGGGCGACATAACGCATCCTTGACGAAGTCCCACCTTTACCTCGAACCACTCACTCTCTCCATTTCCAATCCTGGCACAAGCTCTACTATTCTCATAAAAACTCTTGACAGCTCCCAGAAGCTTTCGTCCTATCCCGTATATCTGCATAACCTCCCACAGTGCCTTCCTGTCTACCCTATCATAAGCCTTTTCCAGTGATACTAATGGTAATATTGATCAAACCTGTTTTGCTTACAAAACATGGGCAATGTTGCCATTATAACTTATCATTTATATTTTAGTGGAACTGGGGGTGAAGAATGCCACCAACATGTCCCATATGTCACAAAAGTCAACTCAATAGGATGGAGTGCAGGGACTAGGGACCTCCTCTCTCTATTTTTCTCATGCAATGATTCAAGATATACAAGGGTCTTGGAGGACTCCAACTAGAACTCTAGTAATTCAGTTCTTCAGTGTGCAAAAGGGGAAATTGATAATATGCTTGTGAGAAGAAAAATGGATATATTAGCAATAATTAAAACAAAACTGGGAAAAGTGGGTACAGTGTGGTAGGCATGGTGTCAGGAATGGCAAGATGGTAAGGGTAGGAAGGAGTGACATTGTTGTGAACCGACATGATGTGTAAGTACTGTACATGGTTGAATGGATGGAAGTGTCAGAGAGGTTGATGTGGTCAAAAACAACAATGGGATGGGAAAATTCAAGTTGCATTACTCCATGAAATTTGATTAAGTAAAATTAACTTCATTTATCGTGAGACAAATTTCATTATAAACTGTACCACTACAGTAAGTAGGTTGCTTTCTGAATGCTGACCCTATTTGTAAAATAATCAATGAAAAAGGTGACCTTGAATGGCAAATCGAAGTGGATGTTCACAAAGAAATTAAAATGTACATTCTTTCGATGAATTCTACTTCCCTAGGAACCTACCAAGGATGACCCATAGCGATGGAAGCAAAGGAAGAGCATACCACTACACTATCATACGGACTAACAGGTATGGTAAGAGCCCTGACAGATTACCCAGTACTGTATATACTCATGTATAAGCATACCTCATGTATAGAGTGACCCCCCAAATTTAGTGATAATTTTTTTTTATATATATACTTCATGAATAATGTGACCCCAGCTTTTGAACATTATTAGTAGGCCTACTCATCAAATATTGCAGTGCTGGGCATCATTCTGGACCTACTTTATAGTAAATAAATTGCTTTCATTCTTTTTCGTACAAAGATACCCCAAATTGGTCAGAAAAAGTACTTAAAACATCTAATACAAACGAAGATTTAGATACCACATTTTTTTCTTAAATTCATGCCCGAATATACTTGCTCCTTTACCATGGACCTGTCTCCTGCATAGCCTAAGTTTCTTTCCTTTTGTTGCTTCATGAGAAGCAAGACCTCATCTACTATATATTCTACTTAAAATCAGCAAATACTTTAGGTAAATGAGGAATTTAAGAGTTTTTCCCCACCTCAAATTTGTATGCATCTTTGTTCACAAATGTTTACATCATTGAAGTATTGCCTTTCTAATGACAGCCCTTTTGTCAGGATTTGCAGTACATATATGCTTTTTTTTACAATGTGGAAAATATAATCAATCAAAATAACTATTAATAATTAGAGGAAGACTAAGGACCACGAAACTATTATACAATATGTTATAGGTACATATCAGACAAAAATGGGACGCTATTGGGAAAGCAATATCTCAGCGATGTAAATATGTGCAAATGAAAGTGCATGCATGCAGATTGGAAAAAGTCTCCATTAACATAAGGTTTTTGTAGATTTTAAGTGGTATACATAGTGAATAAAGTCCTGAAATTCATGTAGCAACAGAAAGGAAGAATGTAGGACATAGGATGCAGGTTAACCCAGCTACCATACGATGGCGCCAACATCAGTATCATGAGGCGCAAGTGGATATATGTGGATGTCGGCATCAGCATCATATACTGTTCCAACTTAGTCTATAGTGGATAGCGAAAAGGATCTTAGCATAATTATCAGTTACAATCTCAAATCATCTAAGCAGTGTATTTCAGTCTCTGAGAAAGCAAACAAGATTCTAGGACTGATTGCACAATCTTTTGAATTCAAAAGTTCATCTCTCATTAACAAGCTATATAAATTGTTAGTTTGTCCACATTTGGAATATGCTGTTTCCATATAGTCACCAAATCTTGTTAAAGACACTAACCGATTGGAAAAAGTACAACGGTGAGCCACAAAACTGATTCCAAATATAAAAAATAAATCATACTAAAATTGACTAAAACGCATTAATCTGTTTCCCCTAAAAAAATGTAGACTCAGAGGCAGGGTTGCGGAGTCGGATTTCCAAGAGTATTATGAGTCGGAGTCGGAAATTTTATCCGACTCCGACTCCTTAAGTCCAATAAAATTATCTTTTTAACATGGTTTCCCTGTTTGGTTTTACCAGTAGCACAATTTAATAGTTTTTGTATGTGAAATAATTTTTTGCTATTGTGCAAATAGAAAGCAGTAGGTCTCATTATTCCAAGTTTAAAAAATCTAAAAAATTTGATGTTTTGTGTTGAGAAAATTTAATAACCATCCAGTATAGAATAGTTTTATAGCTAGTTACAGGATATATACCATTTATAGAAGTTTCCAGAATATAATTTGTATTAATGTTTCATTCATTCTATACATGGGAGTTATAGCCAGTGGAATGTATTTCTATTCTTAATAAATATTCAATAAATATAATCATTAATTCAAATTCCTGAATAATTTGTCAACTGTTAAGTGACAGAGATGATTTTTATCTTTAAATAATTTAAACTAGCTACTTTACCTTTGTTGACAGTCTAATTAATTCAAATTATGTTAACATCTAGAACTCCATCATGTACACACATACATGACAGTGTAGACAATAGTAAATATCCACTACGTATGCACTATGCACGTACGTCTTCATGTATGTAAAAGTCAATGGAAGTGTTTTTGTGTGGTTTACTGTTTTGTAGGAGCTATGTCATGCTGGGATAATGCCCAGAGATAAACTTTGACCAGTCTCAGAGGCCAGATAGGAATGACATTAGAGCATATGTCACAGCATTTGGTGATGACTGAAAAGGGGAGGAACAACAGCAGCAGCTATGAACAGTGTGCACAGGGGAAGGTTGTCTCTCTCTTTCCTGAACTGATTCCTGGTTTTTATGATAACATGGTGAAATTAATTCTGCAGTAAGTACTAGGTAGGGCATCCTCCATTAACCTTTCCTCATCATGATTTGTCACTGTTTTCCTAATATTGTGATAGAAGGTTTATGAGAATGGACAAATGACAACAGATGATTTTTCTTTTTGGGGGGGAGGGGGGCACAAAGGAAAAAGAAAATCTATAGCTTGAAGTGGCAACTCTGCCATGACAGATTTGAAAGTGGTCATAAGCTGGTAGATGATCATGAGCATATATATATATAAAGCTGGATTGAGTGTATATATTTGTATATTTATCATACGAATGAATGTTTCACATAAGAAATAATATACATGAAAAATATTCATAAAATGCTTGCTGAATAGGTGTGGGAGGCTGGTATATGGATCTGCAGAATAGATTTCCACATAGGGGTCAAGGAGTTAAGGAGTCGGGAGTCGGAGTCGGCATCCTAGGAATTCTAGGAGTTGGAGTCAGAGTCGGACCTTATACCATCCGACTCCGCAACCCTGCTCAGAGGTGACTTGATACAGGTCTTTAAGATTCTAAAGAGAATTGACAACATCAGAAGTACCAAAATTTTCACACTGAATGAGAATCCAACAAGAAATAATGGTCTCAAACTGTTAGGATATAGATTAAATTTGGAAGTGGGTAGAAACAACCTTGCCAACCTTGTAGTTAATGAATGGAACAAACTTCCTGCAGAGGCAGTAAAACATAGTTCAGTTCAAAACTAAGATTCGTTTAGATAAACACCTAACCAAGATGTTGTAATGCCTGCCATTTATTTTATACTATTCATTTGTTTGTTGTTTATTATTTGCTTGATTTTCATTTATTATTAGTTATCTGTCAATTTATTATCATCTACTATTTACCTGTTTCCTGATTATTTAACTATACCTATGCAATTATTTCATTTATTATTATTCATATTATTATAATTTATATGTATTTATCATTATTATAATTTTTCTTACGCATCTGACCTAGTTATGGACCAAAGCGTCTCCTGTTGGCATGCTCCTCTTTTGTAATCCTTTGTAATATCTTTGATTTTCAATTATCATATTTAGATTTGAACTCATGTATTGTTTGAGCTTGGGCTATAACACATTTCTAAGCTACTGGGTATTCCACATACTTATACATATATATGGAAAACTGTATTCACATCCTTCAACATGTGGTCTTTCTTAATTTATTTCCATGATCCTCTAAAAACCCTCCCATTTTTAATCAGGAGATCTCTTCTAGCAACACAATTTATCCCCTTTATTGACCTGAACACTGTAATAATGTCACCTTTTTCTCTTTGCTCTTTCAAAGTTGGTAGACCCAGTGCTTTTAGTCTTTCCTCATATGGTTTATCAGCCAAGATGGGGACCAGTTTGGTTGCTGCCCTTTGTATTCTCTCAATCTTGCTTATAACCTTCACTCTGTTTGAAGACCATACTACTGATACATTTTGCACTCTTGAAAGTATCAGGGTTTCCTGGAGCTTTCTCATCTCTTCATCCATACAATGGAATGCCACTTTAACCTTCTGCAGCAGTCCATATGTCTCTCCCACAATCCTGCTGATATGTCTGTCACAAGACAGGTTGTCTTTTATCAACATTCTCAAGTCCTTCTCCTCTTTTGCTTTTGTAATGTTCACTTACCAAGGAACAGTTTAAGGATGGCCTTTTGCCACTATTGCCCATTTCCAGTACTTTGCATTTTTTAGTATTGAATTCCATTTCCCATTCTTGTCTCCATGCTAAAATAGTATCTAGATTATTGGACCATCTGTGAACAGGATTGATTGCGTTTCCTGTGGTTATCAACGTTCAGGATGAAAGAGAACAAGCGACAGCTGCAACTATTAAATCTTATAAAATTACAGCTGTTACGCACATATTATGATGCATCAATTTGTCATACACTGGGCAATCTAACACTGTGAGCATGCATTTGACTCATACTGAAGAGGTTACAGGAACTTTCTGGTATTGTGAGTCTGTAGGCCTACCGGGTAAGTTACAGTCACCAAAAATGCATGAATTCTAACACATCCAAAAGTATTACCTGTGTATAGTGCGACCCCCTATATCTTAGTAAAAAAAAATTATCATAAAAACTTGCATTATGCACAAGTATATATAGTATCTGGATTACTGGACCATCAGGGATGTTATACAGTGAGTCCTCCTTATACGGTAATTCTTTATCCGGTAAATTCACAGTTACGGTATTTGGTAATTACTACCCTCGATTCTATTTATGGTAAGAAAAATTCACAGATACGGTATCCGCTCGTGTTTTGTTTATACTGTACCGTAGCACCACCATGCTGTGCAGCCACCACAACAATCAGTCTCTTCCTGCATTTCCCTTTGAACACAAGTTAAATCCTTACGGTGTGTTTTTTGTGGATATTGTTATCACGACACACAGTGATGCACCCACAATGGCCACAAAATGTTCTGCAGACACTGCTGGAGTTGAAAAGGCAAAGCAAAAGAGGAGTAGTCTGACATTGGAGGTAAAATTAGATATTTTGAAGAGGAAAGAGCAAGGAGAAGGTATGTCTGCCATAAGTCAAAACTTGGCCCTAGCCCAGTCGACAGTCTGGACGGTGTTGAAGAATCGTGAGGCTATAAAAAAAGCTGGGGAGAATGCAACGCATCTGCAGAGCAAATTGCTAACAAAACATCATGAGCCAATAATGGATAAGATGGAAAGGTTGCTCAAATTGTGGATCGACGACCAGAATGGTCAAAATATGGCTCTGTCTTTGAATTTAATCTGTCAGAAAGCATTGTCCATTATTGAAAGACTGAAAGTAGAAATAGGAGTGGAAGACTTTGAATTTAAAGCAAGCAATGGGTGGTAAGGGCTGAGATCCCTACTGTCCCTTAGCTACGGGGACATCATCTGATAGAATACGTGGTGAGTGAAAAATAAATAAAAACATTATCTGCTTATTTCTTTTGCACAGTACTTTACATTTTCTTATGTGACTATTTTCATGTCTGTAGGGGCGACTTTCGACGTGCTGGAACACACATCCTACTATTACATGTTATAATGGGTTCGGTAAACGGTAACTTCAATTTGCGGTAAGGTTTTCAGGAACGCATATGTACTGTATAATGAGGACTTACTGTACTAGATTTTGTTTTTCAAGTAAAAAATCCATTGTGATGGGGTCCATTATATCAAGGGCAAGATGCATTTTTTCTTCCAAAGATTCATATCTATAGCAGATTCTAGGTTAATAATTATGTCAGCAAACTTTTTTATCATGTTGAGAATCAAACAATCTATCTGTTACCCTAGTTCTCTGTTTAATATATTTTGTTTATATGGCAGAAGAAATGCAAATTACTCAATCTCACAAAAACTGAAAAACTACATATAATGAAATAAATCTCAGACAAGATCCAATATACATCTAAACCTGTGTAACAATTAAATCTATATATTTGTTCTTTGAAAACATTCACTAATTAAGTATTTACATTGTTTACATTCACACCAATATTTCGAGATTTTCTAGCTACAATTTATCTTGTTTACCAAAAAGTTTATGGCATTATACCTTCATTTATCAAGCTACTTGGTGGGGAGGGATGTCAATTGCTCAATTTTACAATACTTAAAAATTACAAATAAATATGTCCACATAATGTTCTTAAACATTTTTTCTTGGAAGAGAAAATAAATCAATAAATAAATCCAATCTGTTCAACCTCTAAGGTACCTCTGTACATAGTTCTCTACAAGAGCCCTCAATCCCATACACCCATTTCATTACATCACACAAACACAACCAACTAAAGGACTACATCAGCAGCACACTATGCAACCTCTTCAATGTGAGTCAAATTCTCACGGGCAGCATCAGTTGTTTTATGCACAGTGAGACCTCTCATTAACAGACGTTAATTAGCTGTGTTTGCGGTGTTTTTGCTGTGTTTTCGGTGTTTTTGGTGCTGTTGTTTAGTACATGCAATCACTATGCCACCCAAAAACCACTCCAAAACACTGAAAACACCACAAACACAGCTAATTAACATCCGTTAATGAGAGGTCTCACTGTACAATGATTCAATGATGCACCAAAATAATCATGTTACAAAATATAGTTACAGCTGTATTACTCCTTTTCTTTCATTCTGAATATTAATAACCACAGAAAATACGATCAAGCCAGTTCATGGTATAAGGGGGTCACTCCGTTACAACTACAAAATAAACATATTCAAGATGCCAATGCTGGTATCCTCATATAAACCTACTTGTGCCTCATAATGCCTATGTAGGTATCATTATATGGAAGGGGTTAAATAACTACAACCACAAAATCAACCATCAAACGCATCTAGACATGAATACCACAAAAATAAACAAATAAATAAAATAAACAAAGGTAAAAATCACTATAGCATGACTACACCCAGATCACTATTGAATACTAAAACAATACCAACACAGAATAGGCATGGATTCACCAACAAATTGGCCCAGATGCTCACAAGGAAGACATTGAACATCACATCATACACTGCCCCTCCTCAATACCATAATACTTCTTCTGAGTGACTTACACTCCAATCTGGAGGCTGTTATCACTTGTCTGGGACCCATGGGTCCCCTACAGGAGATATCTGGTTGACCTAAACCAGTGATGCATAAATTAATTTAAAATTAAGTGGGTTTTTTTCTAATAAAATTGCCTATGGTCAGTGTTTCATATTACACTTTCCCACTAAAATTCAAAATTACCCGACACATATTGTTCAACCACATGTCCTGTTTAACCTTTCATTAATATTCATAGGGGTGAGTGTCATTACTTAATTTCACAGTTATTAAAATTACAAAACAAATGTGTTTAGTAAGATCTAATCACATTCTCATGTATCAAAACTAATGTTGTAGAATGTTTTCCCACCCCTATTAAAATGGCCACTGGTGATGGAGTGTTTATAAAAATAAATTGTTTTGTTTATCAAACTTTAAGCTGCAACCACTTGTCTAGTTTATTGTTTGGTTTTATTCCTCTATATAGTTGGGAGGGGACATATACTGGTGACTATTTGCCTCTCCCTACCATTTTCACACAATGACAGAAACAGTCCCACATTGATACAACACAAACAGCAGTAAAATATTTTCTCCTAGAGAGATCTGTCGAAGGTTCCAAGAACCATTGCCAGCCACTGCAGGACTACAGGTTTTCAATTTTGTGAAACTTGGGTCAACAACTGATTGATTTATCTGAGCTCCTTGTAGATCAAGGGCCATCCCTATGAATACAACAGTCCAATATATCCTCTTGAAGACAGCTGTAAGTGGCTCCAAGGAGACCATTGGTGACCACTACAGTGCTACATTTTTCCAGCTAGTTAAACTTGGAGCAAAAATTATCATTAACAAATCAATATCCTTTAGCCTTAACCTATGTACTGGCATGGTATTCTATTTTTCCATTTGTATGATGATATTCGTGTGATGGGCCACATACCGCCTTATTCACTATTAATGGGTGTGGCCTTCCTAGGTAAACATTATGCAAGTATAAAAATTTGTTTCCATTTACAATATTTATCTACTTATCTTCCTTTTCTCATCTATTAGAAGCTATGATCAGCTTTAGAGGACATGATGCATCTTCATGCCTAAAACATCTCTTGGTGACAACACAATGCCGTCCATTTGGACAGAAGCAGCATCAGTTGGCAGTAACCTCTTCCTACTTATCATTAATATTCTATGATACATTAAATAAAGTAAACCTTTAGTAATACATACATATACCAAGGGCTTTTTCCCCCTTACAAGGGAGGTAGCCAAAGTCAAAAGGCATAATTCCACTCCCATCCATTTCATTCGCACCCACTCCATTCACCACCCCTCCCTCCCTCTTTTTTTGGTTCCACCAGGATGATGGGTCATCCCTGCATCTCACCCACTGCCCTGGATCAGAAGCAATACAGCAAGACACAGCACATCTACAGCTAGGCCACTTCATGTAATCACTGACCCCCTCTCCATACCCTCATGTTCACGACACCCACCTCTGCCTTCCACACCTCTCTTACTAATCTTTCTTCATTTATTTTTTCCATATGTCCAAAACATTCCAATACTCTTTCATCAACCCTATCTCCCAACTCCTTTTCCAACCCCACTCTCCTCATTTCTTACACTATCCAGCCTGGTAACCCCTACCATACTTCTCAGACATTTCATCTCAAACACATTTAAACTCTCCCTCTCATATGTCCCATATAGTGCTGTCGGTACAATCATCCCTCCATAGAATCTCCTATTATCATCCATTCCCAAATGCATATTTCTCATTACACTTTTTAATCTCTCAATCTAAATTCTACCTCCACTTCTCCCTTTCCTGCCACACTCATTCCCCAAGTATTTAAATCTAACATAAATATAATACATACGTATACCAAAGGCTTTTTCCCCTTACACGGGGGGTAGCCAAAAAGAACGAGGCATAATATCTATAAACAAAATAGAAGATTGGTCAAATTATCTTACACTGTCACGTAAGAGAAACTGGAACATCTGATCTACTAATAATATCATTGAAGGGAAATTTACTCTTCAGCATTACTAGTAGTAAATCAGATGTCCCAATTTCTCTTATGTGAAAGTGTAAGATAATTCTACCAATATTCTATTTTGTTTATTCCCCCCTAACAAGGCTATCTTTCTCTGGAGGCCACTGATTACTTTCCAATTATTTTCAGTCATAATGTCATTATCTATATGCTATTTATCATTTCAAATTTCTTAACATCATTATCTCTCTAGATCACTTGAACTTTAAGGTGTCATTCCCAACATCTTGAAAATGGAATTATATCTTTTGTTCTTAAATTTTGTTTCTGCTTTTTGATATACTGGCCACTTGCTATTTGTCATGTGTTGGTTATCTGCATGGTTCTCATATGTATAGATCAATGACAGATACCCCCCTTGTGGTGGTGCAAGATGGATGGCAGCGAAAAGCATCTCTAACCTGTCCATTCTCAAAACATGTCAACCTCCTCACACCCATCTAGAATTGCAGCCATGAGAGGCTGACACACTGTCTCCTAGCCATGTCCAATACCTCTCTCTGACAACTTCAAATGTAGTGTCTCCATTTATTCAGAGAGGTGTAATGCTGTACTGCCTTTGACCTGCATGGTGTGGTGGACATAGATGCCTCTCCATATATGATATGCTACAATGGACAAGGCAGTATATGGATTTTGGATGGGTGTATGCTCTGACTTAGTCACTTCCATTAAAAGGATGAAAAGATACTACTTTGGTACGTATATATTCGCATAAGAATTGACAAATAGCAATTACTCCCCTCTTCCTATCATTTTCATCAGGTGACACAAAAATAATCCTACATTAACATAACACACACAGCAATCCAACATTTCTTCCTACTGATATCTATGAGAGAGGCCTAAGGACTGCTGCAAGCCAATGTGGGACTGTACATTTCTTGTCAGTCAAACTCGAGGCATCAAGCATTTAGTCATTCTTGCGGTGTGTCCACATAAGCACTAATATGAGACAGCCTAGAGAAAAGGAACTATGGGTCAGTGCATCCCGATCTATGTACCAAGATGCTACTTCTCCCTTATTCAGAAGATAGCCACCCAAGGCATGCATTCTCCCCACTCCCATCCACCATTCATTTGTTTCCTCTCTATCTCAGTTCCTTGAGGATGAAGAGTTATCACTGTCCCCGGTCCCTCACTGCCCAGGTTGGAAGCAATGCAACAAGACAGCACAGCCATAGCAAGGCACAACCACTTCATTTACATGGTGATCCTCCCTTCTCACTTCCTCATGCAAACATAGAGAAGACGAGGAGAAATTGGGTGGAGCAGCATGACTAGTATAAATAGGGAGGAGAGAAGGGGGCAGTACATAAGATCCCTGGCATTTCACTAAGTCTGTCAAATATTGGAAATTTACATGGGCATACCCAGTGGAACACAGGTAAATACAACTATTATCCACTTAATTGATGGCAAGAGTCGCATTACCTATGCTGGTTCATTTTATTAGGTTTGTCACATGTTGGCACCATATGTGGACATGGCTTTATTTGAGCAGCATATACTTTTTTCTTCCATTGTTTTGTATTCAGAACATTTGTAATTATGGGTACACCTTTGCACATTTCTGCTCATCAGAATAGTTTCTGTCACTGTGGCCAAAATCCTGACACTAAAACATGGAAACCACTATATGTGCCATATACTTCTAGTTCTTCCATACAAAATATAAAATGTGCTACTTTTATCATACATTGTTTTTCTAACATTGGTAATGCAGATTCCTCATTCTCTTTCACCAGTTGCACTTGACAAACCACAGAAAACGTGATCAAGGTTGCTCATGGTAAACTGTCTCTCTACATAAAATGAGGGTGGGGCATGATCAAGAGTGTCCATGTGATCAATTATATCTTTCCCTCTCTCTATACGTGAAAAACAAATGTATGACAACCCAAGACTCACAACTCATGATGTCCATGTAGGCGTCAATGTTCCAAAGTAGTTAAGGATCTAACAACTTCAATCTGCTGTCACTATCATTGAAAAATATGCTCCATCAACTCATGAAAACTCAAGTTGACAAATACAGGATGCCTTTCTTTTTGGCATATTCACTAATTTCTATATAATGTTACCTTTGTCTTGCATGACCCTGTGTTTACTAGATATTCCTAAACACCCCTCCTTGCAGTGTACACAAATTAATGCATATATACCACTTTTTGCTGAATGGCTCCATAGTGGCCACATTTTGCAAAGTCATCAAATCCTTCAGCATCAGTTGCCACTTAACTCCGATTACATGGGGGGTTAAAAATATTGCTCAGTGGCCTGGGTGTGTGATTATGTTTTTTGTGTGAATACACTGCATGGCACAGGTGGTAAATTGCTACGTTTAAGTAGCAAGTTGATCATTCTTTTTTTTTTTATTATGTTGATGGGATTTGAAAACAAGTGGCATGGAAATCCAATAAGAGCCCAACAGCATGAACAGTAAAATACACAAATACAAATTTCTTTATATTGTCAGGAGGGATCCCTTAAAACACAAAACATATTCACATAATAATTTTTTTTTTTTTTTTGGCACCAAGATAAAGACGGAGGGAAGAGGGTGGAGGGGAGTGTAGTGTGATAGGGATGGAATGGGTCGGAGTGGTTTTTATGCCTTTGTTTTTTGACTACCTCCCTTGTAAGGGAGAAAAAAGCGTTTGGTATATGCCTTTTTCTTTTTGGCTACCTTCCTTGTAAGGGGGAAAAAGCCTTGGTATATGTAATTTTTCAATAACCAATATTGTCATGCCCCCCCTCCTTCCCCAGCAATAAACTGCATGTCCACTTCATCAAGTTGTTCTGGTTTAAGTTTCTACACCGACTTTCTAACATCTCTTCCCATCATTACCCTCCCACCTGTCACAATATTCTGTAACTTAGAATTTTCCATCACATTGTCTGAAATTGCAGAAGTGCCAATAATTTTCCATAGCATTGTCTGAAATTGTAGAAGTGTCAATGTTTAAGTTCTCCATAATTTTCTTCATACTGTCACCTCTTTCTACTTGCTCCATCACCTTTAGTTTGTCACAAAGGGAGCACTGCATGCTTCCCTTTCTCTTTCTTCCCTCTTGCACTTGTAGGAGACATCAATCATTGTTGCAGCATTATATGGCACAATACAATCCAAAATTTGAGTGAATCACAAGCAGACCATACAAATTGAGTGTAAGTCTGATGCTCCTCTGTTTCTCCCACTTGGATCCTTGGTATTTTCTTAATCCCTTGAATAAGATGACACCTACGTGAGTGTCATGGGGCATGAGTGGGTATATGAGGATGCCAGCATCGGTTTCCGGATTATATTTATTTTGTAGCTGAGTTTCCCTCATATTCAGGCTTGATCACTTTTTCAGGGGTTACAAACATTCTGGGTGAAAGAGAATGAGTATAAAAGCTATAACTTTATATTTTATAATGTGCGTATTGTGATGCATCATTGTATGTCATGCAGCTTATGTGTGCACAAATATTTGACTCATATTGAAGAGGTTAATTATCTCTGTTGCAATCTCTACAAAGATAGCTCTACCGCTGTTGATCACATATTGGCCATCTGCGAGATTAAAATTTTCCATTCAGAATTGTTGTCGACACTAATATTCCAATGTAAGGGTAATGTTCAACTCCACATATGACGAGCAATTATCAGTGCACTAATAATTCTTTTCTGTTGTCCGCCATTACCAAGTTAACTGCTGTAAAAACCATATTGTACTGTTCGCTCCACACCAAAACACATATCAACCTTATTAGCTTTCATATAGTTTCTGTGAATCACATGAAGAATTGTCACCCCAGACTTCAACAGGGTGACAATTCTTCATGTGAGCTATCCTCGGGTGACAATTCTTCATGTGGGCCATCCTGGGTTTATGATTCTTCGTTTGTATAAGTTGATGACTATAAACACAACATTCATTCAACCTAACAATCTTTATTCCACTGTTGATATTCAGCATACTGAGGTGACAGTTCTTCAGATGGGATTTCATGGTGTGACGATTCTTCATGTGGGTGTTCTTGGGGTGACAAATCTTCATGTGACCCGTTTCTGTCTGGTAGTACTTCAGTTACATTTCTTCTTTGGCCATTATGATGCTTTGCCTTGCATCAAGTGAATTCCGTTTCAGATCCAACAGCCACTAATGTCTGCTGCTTGCAATTCGCATATATTTCAAAAGGTGTCAGTTCTGAATATGCACAAGCACTCCACCTTCTAAGCAAATATCTTGACTGAATTGCCTTATCACCCACATTCTGAAGGATCAATCCACCTTACTAACGTGCTGTGGCATAATTTGCGCTACCGATATGTATGGTGAATGGGAGAGGAATTGTAGTTTACAGGAAAGGAACAACACTCACTGGGTCCTGTCTCCTACTCTCTAATTTTCTAACATACTCAGATTCAAATTCATGTACAGTTCTAACTTAATCTATATATTTGATTTCCAATTATCATATTTAGATTTGAACTCGTGTATTGTTTGAGGTTGGGCTATATCACCTAAGCTATTCCACATATTTATACACCTACGTGTGTGTATTTACTTAGTTGTATTATACAGGAAGGGGGGCTACACTCGTAGTGACCTGTCTTTGTATCTCGCAACATCTAGTTTATGTATACACACACACATGCACACTTATTGATATAATTCCAGAATCGCACAAAAACAGACATTTAACATGAAACTTACATTGTCCAATAGCTCCTAACCTAGTGTAACCATTCCATAGGAAAATATAGATCTTTCATAAATGAGTGGAAAATGTGTTTGCATGATACTGAAATAGAACCTATACCTATATATATATCTCTTGCACATCTCATTAAAAGTAGTATATCTTCCAGGTATATTATACAAATTAATAGTCCATTTCACATAAACAACTCATTGCTACAAGCAAGATAAAGTAGTATGGTATCTTTATACAACAGTACATTGACCAGAACACTGCCTTGGTTACACTTTGTAAATAGTAAGTGTAAAACTACACAGTTCACCTAAAAATCTCTAACCAATCTTGGAGAGTCAATTTCAGTTATACTGGGTCCTGGTAGCCTTCTGAAGACACTGAGTAACCTAAATACCAAAACATCTAAAACTGAATTATACCAACCCCACTCCTACATACAGGTGGTCACTGAAACAGTGGGACAATTGACCTATACAGCATTTTCAATTTATAAAACAGAAAATGGTGGAGCTTATCCCATGGCCATTACCTACCACACCCATCCCTTAGCTGCTTCAATATGCACTCAGTGACCTCTGGTTTGCAACAAATGGTGAGTAACCTAACATACATAAATGTCTGGCATTTCACGCTTGCTGGGCACAACTAGTTCATATAGTATCTACACCCAACAAAGCAATAAATGTACTCCAAATCTAGAGATATACTACAGCAATTTTGTAATGGTAGGAACGTGGATTCTTGGAAAATACTACTATACTTTGTATGCCCATGAATACCAGTGTTTTTTTGCCATAGGAAATAAAACAGGTTTTATTTGTGTATGATGGGGCTGTGCATTTTGAGTCAACCATCCTCCTTATGAGGGGCTGTCTATGGTGTGCCTATATATAATCATACAAATAACTCCCTTGAATAAATGTTTTCTGAAGCAATAAAAATCAAATCTTAACCTCATTATCATGCCCATCATAGGAATTCTTGATAATCAACAATGATTCAACTCCTGTGCCTTCTAAGACAATACTCAGTCACTTAAATGTCTTCATTTCTAAGAAAACTGAATTTGTTACAGAAAAATAAAATGGTCCTGAGATTGTGCAATGAAACTCCACACATCTTCATTTACATAATCCAGTTCTAAATCATATTCAAGTGAAGAAATATTTTGCTTCATACAATATTATACATTAATAAGAAGTTCAGCCCTTAGATTCCTTGAAATGGCATTTTTACTCAATTCTTGTCAAGTTTTCCTTTCCCTATGTACCAAAAAATGTGGCTCAATTTATGGGTTATTATCTCTCATCCTCAACCATATACATTTTTCCTACATGATTAACAGC